>NC_048301.1:1300705-1329374 GCF_013100865.1 Trachemys scripta elegans | reverse complement strand
GATCCTCCTCTTCTCTGCTCTCCATTCTTGGGGTCAGGGATCTTACCCCCGCTGGATTTGCAGGGCCAGGAGGGATGGAGTGTGGCCATGGGACCTCAGAGCTGAACTACCACCATACATTCAGATATCTCCTGTCCCCATGCCAAGTTCTTACACTATGCTAGCAGGCCTTTGCCTTTTTTGTCTGCGGAGTCGCTCTCTCACGGCGCACTCAGTCTAGACCTGGATGTCGGCATTTCCAGCTTCCGAGTCACTGGTAAGTCAGAAGAAAATGATTTTGAATGCTTTTGTATCAATGTCCTAACAGATAAAGCACAAGAGATAGGGTATTACTTGGTGTCTTCTACAGACCCCCAAATCATTCTAGGGAACAGGATGACTGGCTCCTTATGCGTCCAGTTTTGGGCCCCCCATTACAGAAGGGATGTGGACAAATTGGAGAGAGTCCAGCGGAGGGCAACGAAAATGATCAGGGGACTGGGGCACATGACTTATAAGGAGAGGCTGAGGGAACTGGGATTGTTTAGTCTGCAGAAGAGAAGAGTGAGGGGAGATTTCCTTAGGGAAATTTCCTTAGGAGGGTGGTGAAGCACTGGAATGCGTTACCTAGGGAGGTGGTGGAATCTCCTTCCTTAGAGGTTTTTAAGGCCCGGCTTGACAAAGCCCTGGCTGGGATGATTTAGTTGGGGATTGGTCCTACTTTGAGCAGGGGGTTGGACTAGATACCTCCTGAGGTCCCTTCCAACCCTGATATTCTATGATTCTATGATTCCCTGCAGTCTGGTGGCAGAATTGTGAGCCGAGGCCTCTAGGAGCCTGCTTCAGCCCATGGTTGCCTGCTGGGCTGTGAGGATGTAGGAGGACAAGATCAGCGCAGATAGATCAAGTCAGGAGAAGAGCTTGTTGGCTGGAAGCGGTGGGAAGGGGAATCACAAAGATGGCTGCATGGAAAGAGATTTTAAAATTGAAATAAAATCCCACCAAACTGCCAGCAAAGCCGGTGTCGATGTGACGGTGACACAACCGACCTGTAGAGCAGGCTGCTTCCCAGTGAGAGGCTCTGTCCTGAGCATGCTCAATGAGGCACTTGCAGCCTGCCTCACCCGTAGGGTGACCAGATGTCCCAATTTCATAGGAGTAGTCCCAATCTTTGGGGCTTTGTGTTATATAAGTACCCATTACTTCCCACCCCTGTCCCAGTGTTTCACACTTGCTGTCTGGTATCAGAGGGGTAGTCGTGTTAGTCTGAATCTGTAAAAAGCAACAGAGGGTCCTGTGGCACCTTTAAGACTAACAGAAGTTTTGGGAGCATAAGCTTTCGTGGGTAAGAACCTCACTTCTTCAAATGCAAGAAGTGAGGTTCTTACCCACGAAAGCTTATGCTTCCAATACTTCTGTTAGTCTTAAAGGTGCCACAGGACCCTCTGTTGCTACTTGCTGTCTGGTCACCCTAGTGACCCGCATATCTCCTGCATGGCCAAAGAACAGAAATCATTGTGCAGTGTGACATGCTTTGGCCGTCCCTGGTTTATAGTGGGTGGGTTTATACCTGGTGAAGTAAAAGCCCCGTTTTGATTCATTAAAGAAGGAAAATATCCACCAGTGTCCTTGTGACGAGTCCTCGGGCTGGTCCTTTGGCTTTTCCAATAGAACTGTTAAACAGGCAACATCCACGCGAGTGGGAGGGGAGAAGCATGAGAACACATTTTCAAATCTTCCGCCAAGTACAAGACCTGAATCTGAGGATGCAAATCAAGTTGCTGAGTTAGTAGTTACCAGGTGCCAGGTTTTGCACATACATCTGACCCTATGGAAAAGTCCCATAGCATTCGATAACATTGACAACCCCATTATGAAATCCTAGAGGATGGTTTAAAACCTATAGAAAGAGTCTAATCTCCATTGTATCCTTTAGATTTTTAGAAAAATGGAGCCCTATTACCTTTCTATCCACCACTATTGTTTCCTCATCCCTATTACATCATATAGGACTTATCCATTAAGATGCATATGCCAAACCTATAACTGTTTCCAAACTCAGTCATTTCCCAGTGCTAATCTCAGGTATTTGGCCATGCAAAGCTGTGACATTTGTATTGGATAGTGAAGATACAAATGCATGTTTTGCGCATACAGAAAAATGAAGCCTTGCTGAAAAATGGGCCTTTGGAGTTAAGGTCACTGTGCTCTGGGTGGAGAGGCACTTCAAAGGGACCTGAGCATTATTCAAATAAGCCTCTTTTTATTTTTTTTAAATAAGTTTAGTATAAAATGGTGGCAGTGCCTGAAGACTCCACTGCATTCAGCGCTAGCTGCAGTAGCAACACGTCCGCTCCCTTTCGGACATGCTGCACGAAGGCCTCTCGCATTCCGGCGCCGGGGATGTTAGGAAAGGGACTCCCAGCCTTAGCTGACAAAAGCCCAGCTCCGTTACTGTGCAAAAATATAGTCATCAGCAACTCCTGACTAATTCACAGCACCGGACGAAGACAAAAGTTATGAGTGAAATCCATTTGGATCTGTCAGGTGAAGCAACCAGCACTGCAGTTTTCTCCTGCCAGGATTCATCGGCGTCTTCGTCTTTTCGGTGGCTCTGACTGGAGGTTGTTGATTGCCCCCTTCCACCTGTGCAGTCAGGACAGAGTTGTAAACATCCCCTCTCCTGTGGACGCCAGTCCTTGTGACAATACTTCCAGCAGAACTGGCTCTCTCGTCCTCTGGTTTGCCTGCCCGCTTGCCTGACAGGCTGAGTGCTGGAAGCAAGTTGCTCTGGGGTCGGCGGGCGATGGCTAGCTCTGGTGTAAACACAGAGGCCAGCTGAATAAGCAGTTGGGGCCAGTCTGACGGCTGTACAAACCAGGGGCCAGTGGAGCAGTGGGTGGCCCTGCTGCCCCTATAAAATACCACAAAAGCAGAGACGGTGCATGTAGAGCCACCACAAAATAAGCCTGTGGCCATCTCTAGCCACAGTGGCATGTGACTGGCCTTCCAGAAGGGGCTCTGTAAAGGCGGGTGAAGCTCGAGGGGTCCAGGGCCTTGGTGCACAGGAGAGAGCTGGAGGCCTCGCAGGGAACCTCTGTCCCTAGTGACTCACCAGCTGCCAGGATTACTGAGCTGAATGGAGGCCTGGCCCAGCTGGCCCCACTGAAACCCTCTCCTACGGCACACAGGTCAGACTGCCCAGCCCGTTATTAATTACCGCTATCCTAGCACTGAGCACAGGGCCAGGCACCACAGCCACTGCCCCACCCCAAAGCTAAACCCGTCGGCCTGCTCCTGGGCCTCCCCCTTGGGAGCTTGGAGTCAGAATCATTGGCGGGAAGTGGCCCTGGGTGCGGGGCCCTGACAGAAGGTCTTAGCTCCAACAGCCCGGGGCCTGGGGCCCTCAATGACAAGCCTCTGCCCACACATTCTTAGAAGGATTTTCACACCCTTTCCCTCAGACACACACAATCGTCCCCCCCCTTCCTTCACACACACACACACACACACACACAGAGCTGCCCCCAACTTGGGCACACACAGACATGCACACACTCCCCACACACACCCAGAGTCATGCAAACACACACACACACACATGACCATGCACACACAGTCGTGCACACACACATGGACCTACACACCATAGAGCCATGCACAAACACATGGTCATGCACATGTGCACACACACAGCCATGCACACACACACGGACCTACACACACACAGAGCCATGCACAAACACACGACCATGCACATGTGCACACACACACACATATTTCATTGCAAACCAGAGGCCAAACAGCTGGCACTCAGGAAGCAGGATGGCAGAGCAGCCTTTGGCACGCGTGCCGCCAGTGTGATCCCTCACCCCCAGGGCGTGAGTGTTGACTCTCCCCTTCCCCAGACCCTGCTGCCTGGATGTCTGGACATCTGAGCCTCCCCCCACCCCCACCCAAGCCTGCTTGTCCTTCAGGTCTGCATTGGTTTAAATTTCCCTTTCCCTTCATCCCACTTCTGGTCCCACCTTATCCAGTTCCAAGCACCCCCCTTGGACCCACGGCTCTGCGCCCCACCTCCCCAAATACCACGCTTGCCTGACACCCCCCACTCCTCTTACCTTGGGGCTCTGCAGGGCCGGCTGGCCTCATGCCGGCCTCGGTGGGTGAGCCCCAGGGAGCTGCCCGGCCCACTGGGCTCCTCCCTTGGCTGTACGTACAGCAACGCCCTGTTTCACCACAACAGCAACGCCCTGGTCCATCACAGAGCAGACAACATTTGGAATGACAACTCATCGGGAGCTCTTGTGTGCCATCCTTTCTGTCTGCTGACACTAGCTCCCCTGCTTGTTCCTTACCCATCTTATCAATGATCTCCGTTAGTTCTTCTGACCCCTCTCCCGCTACTGACGAAAGTGCCTTCCCGTCTCTTTGCTGGGGACAGCGCCCGTTTATCTCTTACCTTGCTGAGTCTTGTTGGCTTGGCTGCACAAGAACCACACCCATACAATGGAGCTGGTTTCACTCCCCCACTCACACAGGAACCCAGCCTAGTGTGTCGCTAGCTACAGACACAAATTGGAGCTCTGTCCTGCTCCTCAGTTACTCTGGGGCAAAGCTTCCAAGGGTGTGAGATCAAATGCTTCTATTGAAAGCTGGTGAATGTTTGGGGATTGACTGACTGACCTGGGGCCGGTGGGGCGAATCCAGCACTGGTGGTTGACTCAGCCCCAGTGAAGGGTTCCCAGCGCCCGTTGAATCTAGGGAGCTGTGATGACTCTCACCAGCCTGGTTCTTTGCTCCTACCACATGATGGAATTTGCAAGGTTTGCCAATAAATGAGTATGTTCCACAAGGGTGACGTTGTTCTTTGGTGATAGGAGGATGCATCCCTAAATCTGAATCAAGTGCCCAATGTGTAGACGTGCTTTGAGCCCATGCTAAACAGCAGTTGTTCAGGGTCACCAATACAGCAGCAGACTTGCTAATTATTATTTGCCATCGGAATACGGTCCTCAAAAAAGTGCTTCACATTTCTCCTTGCAAATCCTGATTCATGACTCCTGCAAAGTCTGCCGTTACAGCATGTGGCTTGCTAACTAATACTGAGCTGACGGGCGAGACGTACCTTGACAATTAATTAAGTGGCTATAAAGAGGAATCGGCAAGTGAAAAGGAACACTGGTATGTGCATGAAAGCTTGAAATTGGAGCTACGGAACAAGGTAGTAACATGATATTACTATGAAATGAAACCCCGAGAGCTGAGCTGGCCCATGCCTGGAGGTCTGGGAGCTAGTGCTCTGGTTGAGTAGAACTTTCAGCAGCTGCACAGGCTTGGAGGTTGACAGAGAATTTCAAAAGGAGGCAAATCAGATCTGATCCTTTCTCTAGAAATTGTGGGGTTTGGATCATAGATTCACATCTTATTTAGTGATGCATTTGTCTCGGAGGCTTGAATGGCACTCTTCCCTTTGGAGAAAGGTCCCATGCCCTGTGGCTCCTGCAGTAGGCTCCAGTATGAGATGCGGTGATGTGTGGGCACCAGTTTCTATGTTATACAAACTAAATACTTTTCTTGGCAAAATTAACATAAGCCCTTTTTCAGACTGGAGATAAGCACAACCAGGCGTCAAACCCACGGACACGTTCTGGGTATTCCCAAGGAATAGGTACATACCATTCTTACAATCCATGTAAAATGCAGTGTGGGCCGGGACACTCATTGCAAGCATGAGGGTGCTAGGTTCAGTTCCTGACCCACATGTAATTACATTTTGCTTCTCTACATTCCTCTTGAAATGTCAAGTGAAGATGGATTTTTTCTGCTCCTCCCGTCCTAAAGGCCAGCCCTTTACACTGCTCGCTCTTCGGGGCAGGGGCTGTATTGTCGATGTGTTTGTACAGCACCAAGCACAATGGGCCCTGCCCTAGGCACGGCCCTGAGGCATTAGTGCAACACAAACACTGTGGCTCGTGCAGACACTGTAGTGATGGCGTCTGTAAGGCTGTTTGAGGTTTTTGAAGAGAAAGGCGCACGCACCCCAAACCTCTATTTGAAAAGTAATCTATGCCTGGAACCGTTCAGCGCCTCGGAGCAGCGGCAGGCACGTGTGGAGTGCAGGGGGCCCTGCACTCTGGCCCCAGCTCCCCGTTGACGGGCTGTGTCTCCATGCGGGAGGCTCGTGAACTGGCTGTACCATAGGGCTCACGAGACACCGGGGCATTGGGATGGGTTCTTAGTTAAGCATTCGGGTGGAATGTTCAGCAGGTCACGTGCCCAGCGTGAGATCACGATCTCTGTTGTCAGAGGTGCCACCATTTGGCTGAGACGTAACCCACGGGACTGACCACGCCGAGAGCAGCGGTGTTAGCCCTGGCCTCATGGCAACTTTATTTAGTGCACGGTCAATGGCTTCCTCACTTCCTACCTCTCCCTTGCAGCATCGATGGGACGCAGTGTTCGGAGCCATTTGCAAAGGGAGGGGAGGAGGACTCAGGCCACACCCTGTGCTGGGAAAACAGATGTAAAAGACTTGACACCCCCCCCCCCCCAGTGCTCCCAGAGCACCAAACAACACAACAAACGTGCTCTTCTGCAGGGTCTTCATGAGCCGCGGGGAAGAGTTACTCCTGGCTCAGCACTGCCCGGAGAGGGAGGAAGGGATCCGCTTGCTAATGAGCTATTCGACCACAAAGAGCACAGCGTCAGTGGTGGACGGATGCCGTAGGGCGATAGGGTGAATGCCAGGGGAGCCAGGCGAAATCCTGCTAGTGCCTCTTTAAATGCAAACCCTGGATATTCTTCTTCTCTCTGTTTCAAACCGTGCTGTTGTGTTGCACAAACAGCTGCCAAGTGCCAGCCCAAAAAGGGGAAGCATGTTATTAGGGGGAGGGGGTGGATCGATTAGTGTTAAATCATAGAGTCATAGACTTTAAGGTCAGAAGGGACCATTATGATCATCTAGTCTGACCTCCTGCACAACGCAGGCCACAGAATCCCACCCACCCACTCCTGTATCAAACCCCTAACCTATGTCTGAGTTATTGAAGTCCTCAAAATCATGGTTTAAAGACTTCAAGGTGCAGAGAATCCTCCAGCAAGTGACCCGTGCCCCACGCTGCAGAGGAAGGTGAAAACCCCCAGGGCCTCTGCCAATCTGCCCTGGAGGAAAACTCCTTCCCAACCCCAAATATGGCGATCAGTTAAACCCTGAGCATGTGGGCAAGACTCACCAGCCAGACAGCCAGGAAAGAATTCTCTGTAGTAACTCAGATCCCACCCCATCTAACATCCCATCGCAGGCCATTGGGCATATTTACTGCTAATAGTCAAAGATCAATTAATTACCAAAATTAGGCTATCCCATCTTACCATCCCCTCCATAAACTTATCAAGCTCAGTCTTGAAGTCAGATATGTCTTTTGCCCCCACTGCTCCCCTTGGAAGGCTGTTCCAGAACTTCACTCCTCTAATGGTTAGAAACCTTCATCTAATTTCAAGTCTAAACTTCCTGATGGACAGTTTATATCCATTTGTTCTTGTGTCCACATTGGTACTAAGCTTAAATAATTCCTCTCTCTGCCTGGTATTTATCCCTCTGATATATTTATAAAGAGCAATCATATCTCCCCTCAGCCTTCTTTTGGTTAGGCTAAACAAGCCAAGCTCTTTGAGTCTCCTTTCATAAGACAGGTTTTCCATTCCTCGGATCATCCTAGTAGCCCTTCTCTGTATCTGTTCCAGTTTGAATTCATCCTTCTTAAACATGGGAGACCAGAACTGCACACAATATTCCAGATGAGGTCTCACCAGTGCCTTGTATAACGGTACTAACACCTCCTTATCTCTACTGGAAATACCTCGCCTGATGCATCCCAAGACCCCATTAGCTTTTTTCATGGCCATATCACAGTGGCGGCTCAAAGTCATCCTGTGATCAACCAATACTCTGAGGTCCTTCTCCTCCTCTGTTACTTCCAACTAATGCATCCCCGGCTTATAACCCAAATTCTTGTTATTAATCCCTAAATGCATGGCCTTGCACTTTTCACTATTAAATTTCATCCTACTACTATTGTAGTCATCTGCAAACTTTATTAGCACATTCCCACTTTTTGTGCCAAGGTCAGTAATAAAAAGATTAAATAAGATCGGTCCCAAAACCAATCCCTGAGGAACTCCACTAGTAACCTCCCTCCAGCCTGACAGTTCACCTTTCAGTATGACCTGTTGTAGTCTCCCCTTTAACCAGTTCCTTATCCACCTTTCAATTTTCATATTGATCCCCATCTTTTCCAATTTAACTAATAATTCTCCATGTGGAACCGTATCAAATGCCTTACTGAAACTGAGGTAAATTAGATTCACTGCATTTCCTTTGTGTAAAAAAAAATCTGTTACCATCTCAAACAAGGAGATCAGGTTGGTTTGTCACGATCTACCTTTTGTAAAACCATGTTGTATTTTGTCCCAATTACCATTGACCTCAATGTCCTTAACTACTTTTTCCTTCAAATTTTTTTCCAAGACCTTGCATACTACAGATATCAAACTAACAGCCCTGTAGTTACCCGGATCACTTTTTTTCCTTTCTTAAAAAGAGGAACTATGTTAGCAATTCTCCAGTCATACGGTACAATCCCTGAGTTTACAGATTCATTAAAAATTCTTGCTAATGGACTTGCAATTTCAGGTGCCAGTTCCTTTAATATTCTTGGATGAAGATTATCTGGGCCCCCCGATTTAATCCCATTAAGCTGTTCGAGTTTGGCTTCTACCTCGGCTGTGGTAATATCTACCTCCATATCCCCATTCCCATTTGTCATCTACCATGTGAAGTGTGTAGGGATCTTTTGGAAGGAATGGCATCACAGACCTGTGACATACAGTTAGCATTTACCAAGCCCTGCCTTTATAAATCAGTCAGCATGCAAACTCTGCCATAGTAAAATGTTTATTTGTTAAGGTGATATAAGTTACTGAGCATTTTACAGTCTGTGAATTCACCACTGGCAACATTTAACACGAGTTCATATGGAAGCTGTTGCCACCATATTATTTATTTAAAAAATCTTGAAGGCCAGAAAAGATATTTATAATGAATGTCGAAATTGGGGGGTGGGGAATCCAGGAACCGGGAAAGCATGTTTATCCAAGGGAGCCCGTCTCCATGGCCTATTGGGGCAGGCTGTAGGTGTCAAATGAGAGTTTCTGCTGGGGTGAGAATTGGTTCAACAGATTAATCTTCAGTGAGTTGGATCATGTTGTTTTTTGCTGCGTGACAACATCAATGGTAACACTTTCTGGAGGTGGCAGAGGGCAGGCATTCTTCAGCGCAATTCTCGGGTCTGTGAAAAGAACCAAAACAAAGACAATAAGGAAATAGGGGGTATTACTTAGCCAGTCAGTTAATCCCACGTCCTACAAATGCAGGGCCAAAGAGAGGATGCAGAAAAGCTTTTTGGACAGGTATAGCCCAACTACCATAGCATAACCAGCCCCCCACACTCTGTGCCCGTGAACTGGAGCCAGAAGGGGAGACGGGTTGGCAGATCATTTCTGAAAAGTCCAATAGAAATGAGACCGCTTGCCATTTACCCGCCCACAGCTGATCAGTGCTTTTCAGCACAAGGAGGGGCTGAAAAGAATCCCTCTTGCACTGTTATAGGGTGGCTGTTTGCAAACACAACTGCCAACCCATGGCAAGCAGAGCCGGGTGAATAATGAAGAAAAAACAATGAATGGAGTAAGTTATCCCCCACCCCCAATAGTTAATTGAATACATTATTTAACTAACCCCTTGTATTCAACCCGCAGTAACCGAAAGGCAGAAGCCAGAGTGGTGGAGCCCACGGCAGTGCAAACGACTAGGGCAAAATATTGCTCTGCAATCCATCGTTTGTCTGCAAATTCCAGGGCTGCTCCTTGTCTCATTCAAGCCAATGACAGAACAGTCACTTGGTTCTGTGGCGGGAATCTCACCTTTCATGTGCTTTGACCGATTTGTATCGAATCCGCCCCCCCCACACACACACTGTCCCAACAACAAAACTTCAACTGACCCCCCTCCTAGCTCATCTAGCGCCCCATTGGGTGGGAAGGAATTTTTTAGCCACTAGTCTAATAACTGACATTTTAAAATGCCATGTTGTGTGTATGGCAGTTTAATAGGACCTAGCCTGTCTATTTTAAAACTGCTTCCTACTTTGCTGAGGTTTTCAGAGGCCGTCAGCCTGCTCCCCAAGATCAATTATTCCAGGCCCAGCGGTCCCGTCCGGCAGGTACAGTCTGCGGAAGGCTGACGCTGGCTGTGCTACCCAGTCCAGTGGGAAGAGGATGGGATACAGTGACAAAATGCCACCAGCTTTCTGCCCGCGGCTCCAGCTTGGGGTGGGATTTTCCCCTGCAGGGCAGACTGTGAGGTCCCTACACAACCCCCTCGGCCCAGGATCCTGAGGGGTTGGGGGGATTCCCGAGGATTCCCATGGAGACCCCATGGCTCCACCTGAGTTCCAGCTCCCCCAGTTCCTCCGCCCCCCCAGTACAGCACCAATGGTGCACAATGGGTGTGAATCCCAGGGCTGGTCGGTCTGCGGGGAAGTGTCATGAAGCTGGCTGGAAATGAGGGCTAGGAGCATGACTGGGACAGAGGCTCCCTATGCAAACTGGGACAGGGTGAATTTTCAAATGCCCTCCTGCTCTGACATGCAGCAGGTGACATTTCCATGACGGGATCGTAGCACTCAGCGGCCCCAACGAAGGACAGGGCCCCATTGGACCAGGCCCTAGATATGCACATGGAAGGGGAAGATGGCCCTGCCCTAGGGTGACCAGATGGCCAGTGTGACAAATTGGGACAGGTGGGGGGTAATAGGCGCCTCTATAAGACAAAGCCCCAAATATCAGGACTGCCTCTATAAAGTGGGGACGTCTGGTCACCCTCTCCTGCTCCAAAGAGCTGAGTCTCAGGCAAGTGACAATGACACACGTGATAAATGCACATCACTGCAAAGGTGGGGCGAGAGTTCTTCAGGCAGGGAAAACCATCTCCTGGTCTCAGCATCGTGGGGGGCGCGTGTCACCCTCAGCTTCCGCAAACCTGCGGCTGCTCCGGTGCTGGCTGGGTGCTTGTATGGGTGCAGTTTGAGTCAGCATCCTTGCAGGCAGGTGAATGGAAACACAGAAATGAAGTGGTATTTTTACAGGTAGCTGGTAGTCTGAAAGCAAATGAGTGCACAGCCAGCTAGCTGTGTTATCTTGGGCCTAAGTGCTGGCTTTATCAGGAAACAACCTGTCCCTAAAGTGCAAAAGTAGGATACAGAGCTCTTAAAAATCTCCTTATGCAATGTAGCTTGTCTCAGTGCAACACAGAGAGCCGTTTTTTTCCTAACTCCAAACAGACAGGCAATGCGTGGTAGTGGATTCGCCAGGAACAGTCAGTTATCATCTCTGCAGATTAAGCTTTCTCCTTTTTTAGGACATCATCCCAGCACCTGACTCTTGGGCGTTGGCCAGTTGCATCCAAAGCCTCCTGTGAGTAAGGTGAGCAGGATTTGGACTCTATCCCTCTGCTAGTGTTGCTCAGATGCGTTTACATAGGTAGGGTGACCAGATGTCCCGATTTTATAGGGACAGTCCCGATCTTTGGGGCTTTGTCTAATATAGATGCCTCTTGCCCTCTACCCCCTGTCCCGATTTTTCACCCTTGCTGCCTGGTCACCCTATATAGGTCCTCCTGTAACCGAAATGCCCTGCATGCCCCATTGCCCCACTGCAAGCAATGGTGGCTTTGGGTCCTGAAGAAAGCAAGATCATACCCACACTGTACTGTAAAAGGGAGAATATATAGCTGGTACAAATTGTTACTTACAGTGTTGATTTATTCTGACAGTCGAAATCTAATGGCTAATTTATCTTCCCACCCCTGTATAGAAAAAAGAAAGAATAACGGTATCACTCTTAGCTGGTGTCCCAGTTCGATAGGCTTCAGAAAACAAAGTGATACTAGAATGCTGTGAGCGCTAGAAGTTGTAATTTGTTGCACCCACATGAAGTGGCACTTACATTGTGAAAAGCGAGAATAAGAGGGATAAGAGCTCTACAGGCAGGGCTATAGGCGGAATCAATATTTTGATACTTCAAAGTAGAGCAATGTCAGGAGAAACCACTTACCCACGTCATATCCCAGCACTGGTCTGGAACTGCAAGCAAGCACCATGATGCAGGAAGTGTGCAGAAGCAGAACCCAGACATTTGTAAGTGCAGGAAATGTAATGCAGTTTTAGGTTTCTTACTTGAATGAACACTCTCCTGATAGAACAGCGTTTAGTTCTAGCTGTCAACACCTCTGGCACAAGGGGAGACAATTGTCCCTGGAGACAATTTCCTAAAACGTTTGATGATACACAGTGAAGCCCAACATAGCTAGGAAAAGACAACACAGCCATTGATGTGACTTCAGGAAACTAGACAATGACACAACCGGAAGCTAATAAAAGAGGTGGCACATGGGGCTGCCTCACTCATTGATAGCTTCTGTAGCAAACTCTTTCATATCAATGATACTGCATCTGTCACCCCTAGTGGGATCCTAAAAGGCCTGTAGGCACCGCAAATAAAAACCATTGGATAGATGGTTGTAGTAAACAGGACACTGCCAACTGGTTGGTTTGTTTTTTAACCAAAAATCTGTGCCGCCTTAAATTTAGCCACAAATAATTAAATCTGTTTGCTGAATTGCCTGGGGAAAGTAATGTTTTGTATAGAGAGGTTCAAATAATTTATTTCAAACTCAGCGTGGTAACAGTGAGGGAGGAGACTTTGCCACTGAGCCAGTGCACTTCAATACAGATTTCCTGAGGCTGCAAACTGTAGTAATTCTGCTGAGCAGCAACTTCTAGAGTCGACATTTGCTTTTAATAAGTCGGCGGCAATGGGAAATAATAACAATGGCAAACACTAATACTATATTATGAAAAGGCCCTGTGTAGAAACTCCCCTTCTGCTGCTTGTTGGATTAATTAATGAGAAAAAAGCCAGTTTCTCCCTCCTCTGCATGGTGCATATTGCCGCTATTGTCGTCAGTGTTGCTGCGGGTGAAACAGACAGGGAATTCCACGGAAGGATTCACATTGCCTTTGCAATATCGGGAACACAGTAAAATGTAGCACAGTGTTTGCTACATGCAAAAGCAAGCGTAAGTCTAAGATTCTGGGTCAGAGCCTCAGCCTGTGCCAATGGGAGTAGCTCCATTGACATGCCGCTTTACACATTGGAGGATCTGATTTGTAACGTGGTTTTCAGCCTCCGGAAAGGTTATTGCCTAAATAATGGACAACAAGAGCATTAAAAATAGTTGCCAGTTCTTTTGAATGTTCCTTGGGAAATAAGACCATGTTTTCATTAGCAGCAAAGCTAAGCCTCCTGACAGCATTGCGAAGAGAGAGACGGCTCCAAGGCTCACTCTGCCCGGCTGGGTTAGCAGATTGTCACAGCTCTTCTGCTCTGGAAACACACCTTATGCACCAATCAAAGACAAGATCCCCATTTTGATTTCAAACCTCACACACAAAAGCTTAATGCTGATTAGAGGAGCGCTCTGTGAATAGTGCAGCTGGGGGCTCCAGTTTAGAGGGGTCCATGGCTCCTGCAGGCGTAACAGTTTGCAGTGAGGTATAATACAGCAGTGTAGGGGCTGCTTTGAATTAACACACTAGCAAAGCTTCTATGATTTGACGCCCTATATTTATAAGGTGCTCTCAGAGCATGGGTGGGCAATGTTCCGTTTACAGGGGAAAAGGGTCGATCTAGACTTGGCTGATTTTTACAAGGTTTGCAATAACATCAGTCAGCGACCAAGAGCCCGGTGTGAATGTTCGTCTGGTACGCACATTGAGAACGTGGATTTCTACCTCAAAGTGTGTGACACTCACAATGCACCTGGCCACTGCAACAGAGGTGGGTCAAAGGGTTTCTGCACTGTAACAATGATCTCACCTGGGTATTGTGGACAGACTAGGCAACAAAACATCACGGAGTAGAGTTTTCCACGGGACAGACAAGATTGGCTGATTTAGGAACAGTCCTTAATAATGGGATAACCATCCGCATTCTGGAGAGGCTGAACCCTCGGATACTAACACACCCAGCGGCATCTACCCTCTGCTTTCCCAGCGGCACAGTTCTGCGTGCAGACCAAGCTTCACTGGCCGGCCCTGGTCTCTATTGTCTACATTCCCTGAGAGGCGGGGCAGAGAGCCAGAATTTGGGCTAAAGGACAACATGGAGCTGAAAGGCAGCTCGACAGGCTGACAGCTGGGACTCCATCTTTTCCTGGAGGGGGTGAGGCTGGGACATGTTGTTCTGGCTGATTGTTCTATTGTTGCTCTTTTGCATGGGAGCATGAGGAAAATGGAGCGTTTTCAAGTAAATAAAAGCACAATGGACAAGTCAAGTCACATCTGCACCTAGAACTAAACTGTCCCATATTCAGCACAGAGCAAGGAACCCCCCAAAGCACAACCAGAAAGGCAGCACAGAGAACAACTAACACAGCAAACACACTCTGCGCCCAGCACCGTTCCTCCATCCAAACCAGTATAGCAAACCCAGGGCATTTTCTTTCAGTAGAACAGTTAATGCCAGAAGGGCTGGGAGAGGAGGCACGTGCCAGCACATTTTAGAACCAATAACACACTTGTGATTTTGTCCCCCTCTGGTGATTATAAGAGAAGACACCATTTCACTGCTGAGCTCTTAGCAGCATAATCCGGTTGCATTGCCCCTTTGGAACAGGGTCTGTATTTTACAAGCCACAGGCACCTGAGGTAATTCATTGCGGAAAGTCCTCTGCTGACTAAGTGCTAAGCACAATCACTAGTGTGGTCTCAGTGCGTGAAAGGTGCCCGTGTAGGGAGCCAGCACATGAGGTAGGTGCCACTATGTTCCACTTATTGCCCAAGGACTTAGTGGTTCCTAGTTCTTATGCTGGCCTCACCGCACAGGGGGTAGATTTCACTGGCCCATGCTAACCATCTCTCTTCTTTTCTGCAGGGTTTCCAGTAGTTCACACTGAGTATGTGTGGGTAAGTTTTGTTCTTCTGAATAATGAATGCCTTTGTCCGAGCACACTCTGCCCCCAAGCAATTGGCACCGCTGGCTTTGCAGAATTGGAAGAATACAGATTCTCCTCCGTCCTAGGGCATTCCACACTTTGGAGGAGTCAAGCCCGTAGAAATCCTGAATAAAAGGAAAGGCCCCGTTGCACATTTATGACAGTGGAATGGCAGACATTTTATGCTCAATGCATATACACTGCATATATGTCAGATGAAGGGAGAGAGAGCCATGTGAATAACCTTCCCTGATATCCAGTCTAAGTAGTCCTGTAATATTATCATAGAATCAAACCAAACGGTGCCAGCTGGTCCCTGGAAGCCTCTGATCGAAATGCATGGTGGATGGAGTTTTTAGCTTTAGTGTTTACAAAACTGACTCTTTAGTGTAAAAAAGAAAAAGCCAAGACGCTATTAATATTTTGGCACTTGCACAGCACATTAGACACACATTAGTTCCAATTCAGACAACAGATATAGCATTGTAGTTTGTTACTTTTAAACTGCACGGGATTGAAACAAACAGATCAGCAAAAAACCCTGTAAAGCTACCTTCTCACCTACACACAGGTTCAATGCGCCAGCTCCATAGGTTTTTATTCCCTCCCTACAGACCACATGGTATTTTCTCTTAACCATGTCTGACAACACCTTCGCTTTAAGACTACGGGAATTAGAATAACTAGGTGAGGATACTTTGTGACATAGCGTTTTAGCCGCTATTGGTGTGTGCCCCCGCCGAAAGGGACCTATAATGCACGGATGGCAGGGAAACCCAGAGGTTTTTAACTTGCTCATTGGGAATTGAATATCATCATTTTGGGCTTAGGTTTTCTTGTGGGTCTCTGCAGTTGCATGGGAAAAAATGGGCTTTTAAAAAAAAAGGGTTTCTCTCCTTCCAGCACAGCATGAAAACATGGTCTATCTTCTAGTACACTCTGACGGGGCCCTTTCTGAGCCCAATCCTGCAGTGGCCTTTGCAGATGCAATCCAGTGATGGCAACAGGAACGCTGCAGGATCAGCCTGACGAGAGGCTAAACTGATGCAGAACAGGGCTGTCCTGTAACGGATCATTGGGATTTATTTGGTTTCAAGCACCAAATTACTGGGTATAAAATAACATTTTGACCAGAGAGCAAAATCTCTCACTCAGTTACTGTAATCCTCATAACACTAATACTGCTAAGGAAAAATGGCCTAGAAGCTTAACTTCTGGATAGGTATGATGTGTTGCCAAAGTGAGGCTAAAACTAGCGATTTGCATTCAGTAGCATATTACAATTGTCATGCCATTAAAATATCTCTGATTTAGACATGGAGACCAAATAAGCTGAGGTGAATTGCAGAGTGGAATGGGGCGAGGGGGAAATGGACACAATATTGCAATAGAAACACTTGTTTTCCTTGTGAAAATGACTGTTCCGATAGTTATGCATCTAGTTCTGCACATTTATGTTTTATTCAACAGACTGGAGTGGCTCTGTCAGCAGCTCTATCCCACCACTCCTTCACGGCATTGCTCGTCTCTCTTGGTTTCTAACTGTGTCATTGAAAAAAGGGATTGAAATCCCAAGGCACAACAATCGCATAACAGGCGAGTTCATGGCTGGGACTGCCTTCCGTGCCCCTTATTATACCCAGGCAGCAGAGAAATCTCCAAACAGTATGTGAACATACCAAAATGACAACCAAAAGAAGCACCAGGGCTGGGAAAGGATTGCATTAACTATTAATTAATTATTAATTAATATTATTAATTTGCCAGAAAATGATCCACCCACCTAGTCCTGCTCTGCAGCCTCAGAGATTTATCATAACATGAAACTGGAAGTGCCTTCCTTTTAGCCATCCCGAAGAGTCATGCTATGCACTCACGTCTAATCTAAGGCATTGGGCCTGAACTGGAGACTGTGTCGTGACAGATCTACCATTTCCCATGTCTAAGAAGCAGTAGGGTTGTCACCATGCAGGGTCATGGAAGGACTCCAGCCCCTGGGACCCAGGCCGCTCGTCTCAGATGGCTAAACTGAGCGCCGGTGTTGCCTGGCACTACAGGGTTTGGCTGAGTACTGTGTCAAGGTTGCCATCCTGACAGGTCCTTGCTAAAATGGGGGTGAAGACTGGGCAGGTTTCCTGCTAGCGAGGGTGGCTGCAAATTTCTGAGCCCGATACTCCTGCCCTTGCACTCATAACCCCCCACTGCAATCACCATGTGTCTTTACTGACTAGGGACGACAGCTCTGGGCCCCGCATTATTGTTTTTCTCCATTTATTCTGAACCTAACAAAACATGTCTTAAACTCCCCCATCTCATGAGACCCAACTACACTCACAGGGAAAGACCTGTCATGCTCTGACCCTTTTTCTGCCCCAACACAACACACATCGAAGCCCTGAATGCCGACATACCTGCATTTGGGATTCTGGCTCGGAGCCAGGTCCTCTGCTGGTGCACAGGCATTGTCACTGGCTGGGGTGGAGCAACACCCGTCTCCACCAGATGAGGATCTGGCCCTGTGTCTTCATTCCCGCACACTAAAACAGAGCTTTTACTCACCCCAGAATGCTGAGGGCATCTCCTTTCCCCTCCCCTTCCTGCACCAGCTGGGAAAACGGCTGGTAATGCCAATACCAGGGAACCCTTAAGGAACCTACACCAAGAATGCTGCTTCCAAGGGGACTTCCTTTAACACTGGCTGGGTACACTTATTGAGTATTTTATTTTACACAACATAACAACACAGAGTTGTTGTTTCTGTACAGCATTTGCCTAAAAACAAAGGCAACATCATTGTCACTGACAAGAAACATACAGTCTGATCATTTTAAAAAATATCATTTTACTGATTGATCCATAAGTTATCTTTTGTTAGCTTGGAGGAAAGAGCATTTCCTTTAGAAAAGGCTTTTTCTGTGAAACTCTCGTTTGTTTTCTGCTACTGCAGAACCAGGAAGCCAGTCCTAGAGTAGGGGAAGGCACTGGTGCTGTTTCATGCTTTTTTCCTTTAATCATTTTATCTTTGAATGTTGCCTTCGGTTGTTATATTAAATAAAATAAAATAAACATAACAAAACCTGTGTGCCTGGGCCGCTCCCACACAACCCTGCCTGGACAAGCCAGGACTCAGCAAGCCAGGAGTGGAATTCCAAATCCCTATTTCCCAGCAGTGAGGTCTCACACAATGTTTGCTGTTTTGTGTTTCATGACAATAAAATAAAATACACTTTAAAAAGCAGGTCACACAGTACTTTCCAATATCCACTCAGAACTCGAGAAAGTTGCTTTTCCACTATCCACATCAGAATTGTCTGACTGAATTAGCATCCCATTCATAGACATGCTCCTTTTAGACCATAATCCACCTGTGTTCTGGGAGTTACCATACCAATGGTATTCCATTAATTCTCCGTTCAGGGAGTACCTGCGCTTTGCTCTGGATGTTTCAGCTGGCAAAGTGAGAAACTTACTTGGCTTTGATTGTGCTCTTTTGTAGGTGGGGGGCCCTTTGGCAGAGGCCGGGGGACGACTAGCTAGCTGCAGTGCAGTGGAGTTATTTCGGTTAGTGTTCTGGGACTCGATATTTGTGAGAGCTTCGCTCGGTGGCTCGCTGCTTGGCTTTGGCCCAGGCTTTCTCTTCTGCTTTTGGGAGGCCGAAGCGCTGGAAGTCCACGTGTGAGGCAGTGCAGAGGTAGTGGTAGTGGAGTCCTGGCTCGAGCAAGTGTCTGAGGACTGAGTCACACTGTCCGTGGGGACTCTGGAGCACTGGACGCTCTCCTCGTGCCCGACGGCCTGTTTGGACATCGACGGGGGCATCGCACCACTGCAGCCTTGCATCTGAGCGCCGTTGGTCTGAGAATAAACATTGCTGACCTTGGTCACCTTGTGCTGCCCGTTGTTGTTACACACCTTGTAGCGGATCATCAGGATGATGATGAACACGAGCACGGAGGCCACGATAATCCCACCAATGATGATAATCATGGTGCCGCCCAGGAACTGGGATTGCATGAAATGGCAACGGACATAATCCTGCTCGGTCGTAAACTGTATGCACCCGACGACCCTGGTGGCCGTGAGGGAGGTGATGCCATCGTCATAGATTGCCAAGACACACAGGTCGTAGACAGTCCCAGCGGCCAGGTTGTTGACCAGGAAGGTTTTGCTCGTGGGAGGTATCATTCTGGGGGACAAGGGAACTGATGTTATTAAACAAGGCACTCACAGTCATCTCCCATCCCCAGCTCTCAGATCACCCGCGAAGGCGATCACCCCCAGAGGCACTAACACACTGCACCCGTGGAGTTACTCAGAGCCAACTCCAATGGCTCTGAGCCCTGCATGAGCAGCGCTGTGTCTCCCACTGGCAAGCCCACTAATTGCCTTGCTCAGCAGTGCAGAGCTCCTTGGACGAGCCACCGCTAAATAAAAAAAAAATCATTGATGACAAATTGGTTTTGAAAGGTGTGACTGTTACATTAGCTGACTTGAAAACAAATCCACTTAGCACATAAAACACCTCTGCGTGCACTGCACCAGGCTGAGCGGCAGAGAGACTGAGGACAGAATTAGAGGGCTTTAGGGGACGTACATTTATGGACATCTTTTTCCCAGGTTTTCAAAAACTGAGGGTGTAAGATCCATTTAACTCATCTAACTACAATCCTTCTGCTAATCAGATTACCGCAGGGGATAAAGGTCAGATTGGATTATCCAAAAATAACACTATTCAAAGTAATTTTCCTATTTGTTAGTTGAAAATTGCATTAGACTTTCACAAGCCCTGCACCATATGCTTCCGAGGACAGTATTCTGATCAAGCTAAGTGGTACTGTAACCACTCCTCAATAATGGACTGCAATGAAACAGTGCATTAATAAATCAATAGGAAACAATTTGATGGAGAGCTAAGTGCAGATACAGATATGGTTGGATCTGTCTTACCTGTAAACAAGTGAGTCATCGTAAGTACCATTGTACTGGATTTGGAACATCCGTATTCCAGGTATATTTCTTTGAAAATTAAATTTGAGTAGCGCAGTGGATGATGTTGCTTCTGCTACTACAACTTTCTTATCCTGGCTGACTTTAGTATCCCCATTATTACTACTCGCATTTGACCCTGACTTGGTGGAGGTCGAGATGTCCGAGGAGCCAGGGTCAGGCTCGTGAATGTGGTTTGTACTGTTTAGCAAGTGAGGAAGTTTGATTATGTGAAGATCCACCATTTGAGTGGCTTCTCCTGCAGGGTTCGATGCTATGCAGGTGAAGGAGCCTGTATCCTTCACAGTTGTTATCAGTATGTCCAGCGTTCCATTGTCGTACACCAGCGACCTGGTTGCATTTGAAATAAGTTTGCCTTCTGGTGAAATCCAATGAATGGCTGGCTCTGGATCACCCCGGGCCTTACATCTCAGAGTTGCCCGTTGACCCTCCAGCACTCTGAGCTCATGGGTATGTCTAGTAATGAGAGGGGGTTCACATAGGAACTCTTCCTCTGGGATTGACCAAAAATACCGACCAGATAACAGTGGAGGAGAAGCGCAAGTCTCTAGGTCATCTTCTCTGGAAAGACGTCTCAGCCACAGGAGTTCACAGTTGCAATGCAAAGGGTTTCCACCAAAGCTTAATGCAAAAGTAGAGGGGCTGATGATTCCTGAGGTTGCTAATACCTGAGCTCGTTGAAAGAGAGGATCAGGTGGCAGCTTCTGCAATTTATTTGACGTGACATCTAACCTGGTCATCTTGTGGAGATGGGAGAAAGTTCCCTTAGGAATGTGGTCAATCATATTGTGGTCTAAGCTGAGTGTGTGCAAGCTAACCATCTTCTCCACAGCATCCCAAGGGATAGTTTCTAGATTGTTATAGGACAAATCCAGTTCCTCAAGAGCTAAAACGTCATCAAAGGCTGTGGAAGAAATTAAAGTCAGCTGATTGTTGTTAAGTATCAAATGGTGCAGGTTGGAAAGCCCACTGAACATGTCATTGGTGATCTTAGTCAACCTGTTGCTGTTCAAATGCAAAGCTCGCAAATTGCGCAGATCAGCAAATGCATGAGGTGTAATAAAACTTATTGTATTCCTGGATAGCGTCAGGTCCACGAGGCTGGTCATGTTGGCAAAATCTTTCCTTTTGATGTTTGTAACAAAATTGTCCGCCAGTCGCAGTTCCACAGTCCTTCTGTCAATGTTTGGGGGAACAAACAAAAGCCCTTTCTTGGCACAAAGGGTTGCAAGATTTGGAGACAAAATCTGACAGACACAGCGCTTGGGGCAGATCTGGGCTCTCACTGCTATGCCAATGAACAGCAGATACAAAAGCAGTTTTTCCATTGTAGATCAGGTTTCAGAGCCTGCAAGAGAGTGCAAAGCACATTGTTAATATCCCCCATGTGGAACACAACCCATGCAATAAGGAGGCAAAGAAAGGAAGGCTGGGCTAGTGGTTACAGCACTGGGCTGTGACTCAAGGGATCGGGATGCGGTCCATGTCTACTTCGATTGTAAGCTCTTTGGGGGAGTGGCTGTCTCTCAATACATGTCTGTACACTGAGTAGCACAATGAGGCACCAGTCTTGGTGCTACCACAGTAAAAATGATGACACCAACAGGAGATGGTCCCATTAGGCTGAGAAGAACCCCAATACAATGAATACGTGATAATAACGATGGGCATTCATAAGCCATGGATTTACTTTTTAATGGTGACGGGTGTCATCCATTACCAAACAGCAGACCAACACAGCGTTCTTCAGTGGTTTATACATTATTTGTTTGGTCTTAGATAAGTTGGATAAGAGGCACAGAATTTTACGTACTATCAGCCGCACATTCGGAAGCCCCTGCCAACGCAACTCATTCTTGGACCTGCACCACCCAGTTATGCCACTCCTTGGCTCTCCTGAGTAGACACTGTCAACCCCTTCATTTTTGATGTGTCTTTGTGAAACTGCTAAGTAGTTACCTGGGCAGAAAAGGAGTCTTGCACCTGTTTGTACAGACCTTGCAGCTGTTCGGCCAGTCTCCCTAAAAACGACAAGTGGAACACATAGGTCTACCCAACACCTAAGTTCTTAGTGTTATGTGCAGAACACACTCTAAGGAGTTTGTTGTCTACCATTCATAAATTGTTAACTATTTTGTTGGCGGAGGGCTAGATAAATAGGGAACCCAACCAAATTTTAGACGGTTATCACTTTCTCCAACTCCCTGGGCAGCAAGACTGTATTCCCCCCACCCCCAGAAAATTCTGCCTGTACAATTAGTCTTAGTCTTAGAACTGGGTTCTAGCACATCTGCACACACCAGAATTGCACAACCACTTCACCAGCTCCATAAATATACTACCATAAAGACAGTATATTTTAAATGGCCATAAACACACAGAGACCAGGTGGGTGAGGTAATAGCTTTTATTAAACCAACTACTGTTGGTGAGAGAGACAGAACTTGGTCCAATCAGAAATATGACCTCACCCACCTTGTCTCTCTAATACCCAGAGACTGACATGGCTCCTGCACCCCTGCATACGCAAACATACAAGCTGTTTCACAGCTGTCCCAGGTTCAAAGCTCGTGAGAGTTGTTAGGCAAGGCCGGGGAACAGTAATCCAGTCTGTCCATGAACTGGGAAATGAAATGGAATAAGAGTCTGTAAGATGCAAAGACAATCAGTGACGATGGGGGGAGGGATAGCTCAGAGGTTTCAGCATTGGCCTGCTAAACCCAGGGTTATGAGCTCAATCCTTGAGGGGGGGCATTTAGGGATCTAGGGCAAAAATCTGTCTGGGGATTGGTCCTACCTTGAGCAGGGGGTTGGACTAGATGACCTCCTGAGGTCCCTTCCAACCCTGCTATTCTATGATATCAAGCCCCTAAGCACTATTCCTCAGAAACAGTGAGCACCTAAAAGTCATTCTGAAGCTAATGTAAGTGGGAGCTGTTCCAGACCACTGAGTCCCTCGGGCCAGAGGGCTTCACCTGACAAATTATAGTTTAAAAAATGAACACGGCCTTGAGGGTGAGGCTGATGATTCTTAGTGCTGATGACCATCTCCAACACACGATGAACTCCTGCAGAAGGTTTATTTCTAACAAAGTCAATATCCTGAGCTATCTGTTTATGATCTTGAATTAAAAAGTTCTTACTCAACATAAACTGTTGCTATATCATTTGTTAGTCAGACAGTATTTGCACTTCTATGTGGGTGCTGAGGTTTTCCTCTCTAACAAATTCCTTTTAGGAGGTTGTATTTTTAAACAGAGAAGAGCATATCACCTGGGGACTAGAAAATGGTCCTTCATCATTGAATCAATCTCTCAGCCAATGGCTCTCCCATAATACATGCTCTAGAGAATCAGTATTTATCTGACAACTGGAAAAGGATATAAAAACAAATTTAGTTTTTACAGCCAGCTGAGAGTGTAATTCTTTCTCTATAGAATCCAATGTTACACCAATTTATACTGGACTCCTTCAGAGACAACTGGCCATTCTTGGACTATAAATGCACCAATTACATTAGTTCCCTTTTCTGCTAGCCTTAAACTCTGGGAAGCAGACTTTTCCTGTCAGAAATAGTAAAATTTTAGAATAAAATCTTTTGTAGCTCCACGGAGAAACATTTTTGCATTAATTTTGACAGCAAGCGAACTTCAAGGGTGATGTTTAAATACATTCTGAGGATTAAGTTTCAGGCCTTTTATGTACATAATATATGTTGGGAAGATTGTACTCCTGTAAATGGAATCATCGCCGTGGGAATTCAGATACTGAACAGGGACTAAATGAACACCACAACAATAACCTTTCTAGACAACAACTTAGAAGCTTGATTCACGATTATGCTTGTTTGCACATGGTTAGTACATTTCATGTTATTTACTATGCAGCATGATTTAGTGTCCATAAATCTTGTTCAGTATTTTCCTCTGATCTTGTTGTGTCAAGGCCAATAGATATTAGAGCATGTATGCATGTTCCCAACCAACGTGCATCCAGGCAGCTTTGTTTTCATCCTGTGTCCTAAATATTCTGATCGCTGCTCATGTGTCTAAGCATGCTATTATTTATATAATACAGCAATGACTACAATGTGCTAGACATGCACAGATACCCAGCACACACTGCACAGAGACACCCGGGGCACACTGCACAAACACACTCAACACACTGCATAGACACACCTGGTGCACACTGCACAGAGCACGCTGCACAGATTGGCACAGGGGCACACTGCACAAACACACCCAGCACATACTGCACAGACACACCTGGTACACACTGCACAGAGACACCCAGGGACACACTACACAGACACACTTGGGGCACATTGCACAGACACACAGTACACATTGAGCAGACATGCCCAGGCACACTGCATAGACACACCAAGGGGCACACTGCACGGACACCCCTAGGGCACACTGCGCAGACACACCCAGAATGCACATGGCCAGGGGGAAGCGTAGACCCAATGTTGGACTCTGTATTGGTATAAAAACCAAGGTGTGGGGCTGCTGCTCCTTACCCAGAAAATGCAGCTATTGCTGGGGCCAGTGTGCAAATCAGAGGGAAGATTCTGTGTTAAACCTCTCCCGTATTTACATGTAACGTTTCCCACTGGCAAGCTACGAAGCTAGGAGAACCTCTGGCCCCAAACTCCCTCAGATACGTTCCCGCTTGCCCTCGGCCAGGGGCAGTGATTGAACACAAACCCAGCCAAGGGTGCGATAGCGCTACTGTCAGCACCCACAGGCTGGGGTCTCAGGCCTTCTCCCACACAGCCGTGACGTGTGGCCAAAAGCAACCGTGACTGACTAGTTCTCTGCAATGGTTTGCTACCAGACTGTTTAATAACATTTTAAAAAAAACAGTCTATTGAGTGTTCTGTTATTTCTCTTCCTTTCCTGGCCCTTTCCCTCCACCCGTCTCTCATTTAGTATTCCTAATAATGATCATTTCTTCCCCACCTCCATGTGCCCACCCCCTTCCCCATTGCCACTGCTCCCAACTCACCACAACTCCTGGCCCTCGGAAAAGCAGAAACCCTTTGCATTGGTAACCTGCCATACCTTTTCTGAGTCCTGTGCAGACATACAGGGCCTGTAGGCATGCCAGTCACACAGATACGAGTGACAGCACTGCTGGGAGACCTGAGGCAGAGAGTGAAGTGACTTTCCCAAGGCCACATGGTGCCTCAGTGGCAGAGGTGCCTGACTCACAACCCGGTGGTCGCTCCCCAGAGCACAGTGACTCTGTTGCTAGCTGGGGGCTGGGGCATGGAAAGGGTGCCTGTCAGGGAAGACTGGCAGTCATCCCCTCTGCCCCCTGCCTTTCTCCTTGCATGGTCCCTCCCCCATGCCCATGACTCCCTCCCCCTTTCCTACTTCTGGCCCCTCCTTTCTACTCCCCTCCTCGTTCTCCTGCTCCAGGCTTTTTCCTCCTATCTACATTGCCATTCCCAGCTGGCCTCTGTTCCGCCCCCCCTCACTCTGGGGGGCTAAGTAGGAGAATACGGTTCCTATACTCCACATCCAACCTTGAGTTAAAAATAGCCAGTGATAGAGAATCCACCATGACCCCGGTCAATTGTTCCAATGGCTGATTCCTCTCACTGTTATCAAATGTCTGGTCTGAATTTGTCTAGCTTTAGCGTCCAGCCATTGCATCATTTTACACCTTTCTCTGCTAGACTTTAGCCCCCTACTAAATATTTGTTCTCTATGCAGATACTTACAGATTTTGATTGTCACCACTTAATCTTCTCTTTGTTAAGCTACATTGATTGTGCTCTTTGAATTTATCACTATAAGACAGATTTTCTAATCCTTTAATCATTCTCATAGCTCTTCTCGGAACCCTCTCCAATTTATCAACATCCATCTTGAATTCAGCACACCAGGACACAGTTATTCCAGCAGTGGTCACACCACTCCCAAATATCGAGATAAAATAACCCTCTACTCCTACTTGTGATTCCCCTGTTTATGTATCCCTGGATTAGCTCCTTTGGCCTCAGTATCGCACCGGAAGCGAGTGTTCAGCTGATTATCCACCAACTCTTTGTTGGAGTCGCTGCTTCCCAGGAGAGAGGCCCCCATCCTGTAAGAATAGCCCACATTCTATGTTCCTAGATGTATATGTTTATATTTAGCAAAATTAAAACACATTTTGTTTGCTTGTGCCCAGTTTTCCAAGTGATCCAGAACACTCTGAATCAGTGACGTGTCATCTTCATTAGTTAGCACACCCCCAATTTGTGTGTTATCTGCAAACTTTATCAGTGAAGATTTCATGTTTTCTACCAGGTTATTGCTTAAGATGTTAAATGGCATAGGGCCAAGACCCAGTCCCTGTGGGACCTCACTTGAAAACACAACCGCTCAATGATCATTCCTCATTTACAATTACATATTGAAACCTATCCCTTAGCCAGCCTTTAATCCATTTAATGGGTGCCATGCTAAATTTATATAGTTCTAGCTTTTTAATCAAAATGTCATGAGGTGCCAAGTTAAATATCTCACAGAAGTCTAAATGTCTTAGATCAATACTAATTACCTTTATCAACCAAATTTGTCATCTCGTCCAAAAAAAAAAAAAAATCAAGTTAGTTTAATAGGATCTATTTTCCATAACCCCTTTTGATTTGCATTAATTACATTCTTCTTCTTTAGTTCACTATTAATTGAGTCCTGTATCAGCCGCTCCCTTATTTTGCCCAGAATCAATGTCAGGCTGACAGGCCAATAATTACCCAAGTCATCCCATTTACCCTTTTGAATATTGGCACAACATTAGCTTCCTTCCAGTCGTCTGGAACTTCCCCCTACAGTGCTCCAAGACGTATTGAAAATCAACACTAACAGTCCCGCGAGTTCATCAGCCAGCTCTTTTAATACTCTTGGAAGCAAGGTATCAGGGCCTGATGATTTTAAAATGTCTAACTTTAGTTACTTCTGTTTACCATGCTTCCAAGATATTAGTGGAATGAAAATTACGTTATTACCATACCATGAGACTGCATCATCTCTTTTATCCCCAATTACAGAACAGAAATATTTATTGCACACTTCTGCCTTTTCTGCATTATTATTGATCATTCTTCCATTTCCTTCCTGTAACAGTGCAGTACCAGTGTCAGGATTCCTTTTTCCCCCCAATATATTTTTTAAAAATTCCTTATTGTCCTTAACTCAGATGACCATAGATTTCTCCTTGTGTCCATGTTTCCCTCATCAGTGTTCTACATCTAATAACTTTTGGTATACATTCATTACCATCAACTTCCCCTTTCTGCCAATTGTTATATATTATTTTTTATTCATTTATTTTTTACAGCTACCTTCACTTCCCTTCTAAACCAGGTCAGTTTTTAGCCAGCATAACCTCCATCCTCAATTGGGGAACTGTGGCTTTGGGGGCATCTAATAGCGTGTTCTTAAATGATTCCTAATTATCACTCACATTTTTCTGATTAGATTCTTCCTCCCAGCTGATGTGGTTCATAATTGTTTTTAGCATTGTGAAATTGGCTCTATTAAAGCATCACATAGACATATCACTGGTCTGGACTACACCTCTACCCGATATAATTCGACCCGATATAACACGAATTTGGATATAACGCGGTAAAGCAGTGCTTCGGGGAAGGGGGGGGAGGGCCTATAACGCGGTTTCACCTGTAACGTGATAAGATTTTTTGGCTCCTGAGGACAGCATTATATCAGAGTAGAGGTGTATATTCTTTTTGCACATTATAAATGTGACCAGGTCATGATCGTTTGTACCTAAGTTACCACTAATTTTCAATGCTGCAATCAGTTCCCCTTTATCTGTCAAGACAAGGTCTAATATAGAGTTCCCCCGTGTTGGTTGCAAGACTTTTTGAGTTAGGAAATTGTCATCTATAATGTTTAGAGCAACAGAGGGTCCTGTGGCACCTTTGAGACTAACAGAAGTACTGGGAGCATAAGCTTTCGTGGGTAAGAACCTCACTTCTTCAGATGCAAGTGATATAATGTTTAGAACTTCCAAGGATGTTTTAGAATTGGCAGCATGAGACCTCCAGTGTATGCCACTGAAATTTAAGTCTCCCATGATCACACAAGTTGTTTTCCCCCTACACATTGTAGATAGGTGCATAAGGAGCCAGTCATCCTGTTCCCTAGAATGATTTGGGGGTCTGTAGAAGACACCAAGTAATACCCCATTTCTTATGCTTTATCTGTTAGGACATTGATACAAAAGCATTCCAAATCATTTTCTTCTGACTTACCAGTGACTCGGAAGCTGGAAATGCCGACATCCAGGTCTAGACTGAGTGCGCCGTGAGAGAGCGACTCCGCAGACAAAAAAGGCAAAGGCCTGCTAGCATAGTGTAAGAACTTGGCATGGGGACAGGAGATATCTGAATGTATGGTGGTAGTTCAGCTCTGAGGTCCCATGGCCACACTCCATCCCTCCTGGCTCTGCAAATCCAGCGGGGGTAAGATCCCTGACCCCAAGAATGGAGAGCAGAGAAGAGGAGGATCCCGGGGTCTGGGCACCGTGAGGGCCCCAGGGAAGGAGGGT
>NC_048301.1:1081186-1300361 GCF_013100865.1 Trachemys scripta elegans | reverse complement strand
TCCCCCACTGCAACTTGAGACCATTGCTCCTTGTTCTGTCATCTGCCACCACTGAGAACAGCCGAGCTCCATCCTCTTTGGAACCCCCCTTCAGGTAGTTGAAGGCTGCTATCAAATCCCCCCTCATTCTTCTCTTCTGCAGACTAAACAATCCCAGTTCCCTCAGCCTCTCCTCATAAGTCATGTGCCCCAGCCCCCTAATCATTTTCATTGCCCTCTGCTGGACTCTCTCCAATTTGTCCACATCCTTTCTGTAGTGTGGGGCCCAAAACTGGATGCAATACTCCAAATGTGGCCTCACCAGTGCTGAATAGAGGGGAATAATCACTTCCTTTGATCTGCTGGCAAAGCTCTTACTAATACAGCCCAATATGCCTTTAGCTTCTTATATTCCTTGTTTGCCTGCCACATTTCTCGAGAAACTCAGAGAACCCGCAGCCAGGTGGGGGCATGTGTATACTCAACTGGGGAATCAGGAGAGCTGTGGAACTCGTTTGGGGGTCTAGGCAGCCAAACTGTGGGTCCCACTGCCCAAGGGCGTCAGAACCAGAGGGTGCGCCTGGAAGTGTGCTTGAGAAACCCAGAGCTGGGAACAGTGACGAATCACCAACCAGGCCCAGGAGGCTTAGAGGCACCACGGCGGCAGTGGTTGGGTCCACTCCTAACAGATTGGTATCTGTCCAGACAGGGGTTGTGCCACCTCATCTATCAGAAATCTTTTCTCTCTGTTGGTACTTAGACCTTACTCACCCCAACCCTTCATTCGGATAAATTAAATAATCTGAGCTTCTTTATTCTCTCTCTCTCTGTGTAAGGCAGGTTTCCCAGCCTTCAAATCACTCTTGTAGCTCTTCTCTGAACCCTTCCCAATTTGGCAGCATCCTTTCTGAAGGCTAAGCACCAGAGCTGGATGGAGTTAGCTACTGCTAAGTGTTTTTGAAGATCCCACCAAGTCTATCAGAGTGCAGAGCAAATATTTCCCTGCAGAGCTCTGACACGGCTGAACGTCTATGAAGTAGGAAGTGAGCTGTGCCTGGGGGTGCTCCCATTTCTTTGGGGGAACTCCCAGCATGGCAGGAGGTGAGGGAGGAGCACACTGCCCTCTCTCCTAAATGCCCTTCCACTGCTTGGTTTCACAACAGAGACGGGATGTCCCGAGCTCTGCTGCAGCAAACCAACTTGCAGCGACTCTGGGCTCTGTCCTGCACACGCTGCAAGAGCAGGCGCATTATAGCCCTGACTCGCCCTGAGCTCAGGGACTGGGACTGTGCAGGACTAGCCGTGCTAGACTCATGACATGGGCAGAGCTAGCTAGGCAGAGGGGGCGGCCTGCTGGCCGGGTGTGCAGCACCAGAAGCAGTGTAGTGACTTACTTCCCTCCCTACAAAGAGGAAGTGAGTCTTCGCTCTGCTCCTGGAATGGTCCAGCGCGGCACCGCCCCATCCTCTGGCCACAGCACAGCAGGAGGATCTAGCCCTATTGATCTCCCAAGAAGTGACCACTGGGAAACAACATGAAAGAAGTTTCAGTCGGCGACTCCAGTACAAGGACTGTACGTATCCAGCACGTGCCTTTTGCTTTGCGATAACCCCCTCGTCTAATACCTGAGACTGAGCCAGACGCCTCCAGCGCTGAAACCCGTAGTCAGGCTCTGTAGCTGGGCTGTACCAGAATCACATCCTCTGAGAACTGGGCCCAGAGCGAGACGCAGAACATGCACTGACCCGCTGGCGACACCTTCTCTTGTCTATCGAAGTAATAAAGAGTTGGAAGCCAGGATGTCTGGGCTCTACCACTGGAGTCTCTTCAGACTAGGAAGGCTGCTGAAAAGCGGGTCCCTGTGGACTCCTCATGGCCGTTCATAGCTCACTGAGCTATTGCATCTGCAATATTGTTCTGGAGGATTCACAATGATTGCTTTAAAAATATCCTACACTGTAATATAAATGCAAGCAAAGCTTGAAATGAAACCGAGTATTTACGCTATTCCATGCCCATGTTTTACAATCTGTAGATCCTGCAAAGATTTGCTGACACGTATAACAAGAGATCTTTGCTTTGTTCAGCTAAAACACATATCTTTGCCAGGCAACCATCACAGTCAGGACTCTGTGACTAGCTTGCTCTGCCCCTGGCATCATTTCTTGGCTGCAGGAATCGAAGCACAAACCTTCAGCTTGCTGGAAGAAAGCAGAGGATTTTCTAGTAATGATGAAACAAGGGAGGCTTTCCAAATGGTGTCTGAAGTAACGGCTCAGATGAGCTATGGGGGAGTAAACGCACAATCATGATTCAGAGCCGAACCTTCTGTACCAAAAACTGAACAAGCTTGGCCCAGGTTCCCAATGAGGCAGCTGTAAACTCTGATACACACTCTCCAGTTTGTTTCTCTCCTCTTCACTTCCGATCCTCCTCATGCCCCTTGCTGTCACTGATAACTCACAGATGCAGCATCACTGCAACGCACAAGAACCATTTCAGAAAAGAGCTCGTGGGTCAAAGCAAATCATAGCTTTACTGCTGCTATCCGCTTTGTAAACAATATATTTAAAAACCAGCGTTCTCCTAAGGAAAGGAGACACACTGCTTTCAGTTCCACTCACGTTGGCAGTCACACAAAATGTTTGAGAATCTCAAATTCCTGAATTGATATTTGTAATTCCAATAAAGAGGCCATGCAAATGAAATGGATTTTTAAAAATCAGCTTCACCATGACATCTGATACTTTAAGGCATTCAATCTGTGTATTAAAAACTGAACTAGGGCCACATTTACCCTGTCTTATAAAACAGTCCTCCTCAGAAGAAGCATGATAAAATAAACCAACAGTCACTGGTTTGCCTTTTAATTAGCTGGTTGTACGAGTTTCAAATAGTCAATGTGCTGTCTTCTGCCAAGTTCACAGATTAAAAAAAATAGTTGTGATTAATTGCAGCTTCAATCATGCTGTTAAACAATAATCAAATACCAATTTAAATTTATTATAAATATTTTGGGTGTTTTCTACATTTTAAAATATATTGATTTCAATTATAACCCAGAATAGAAAGTGTACACTGCTCACTTTATATTATTATTTGTATTACAAATATTTGCACTGCAAAAAGATTAGTCGATGCAAGTCAAAGCATGAAGGGACATACAAATGTTTAGCATATCTGGCACATAAATACCTTGCAACACCAGTGCAACCAAGCCATGCGAATGCCTGTTCTCACTTTCAGGTGACTTTGTAAATAAGAAGCAGGCAGCAGTATCTCCCATACATGTAAACAAACTTGTTTATCTGAGCGATTGGCTGAACAAGTAGGACCGAGTGGACTTGTAGGTTCCAAAGTTTTGTTCTTGAGAGCAGTTATGTGAAAAAAAAATCTACATTTGTAAGTTGCACTTTCATGATAAAAAGATTGCATTAAAGTACTTGTATGAGGTGAATGGAAAAATACTATTTCTTTTGATTATCTTTTTAGAGTGCAAATATTTGTAACAAAAAATAATAATATAAAGTGAGTACTGTACACTTTGTATTAGGTGGGCAGGGGTGGGGCCTTGGGGAAGGGGTGGAGTGGGGGCAGAACCTGTCCTTTAAATCGGCTTCTGTACCCAATGACTGGAAGTTAGCTAATGTAACGCCAATATTTAAAAAGGGCTCTAGAGGTGATCCCAGCAATTACAGACCGGTAAGTCTAATGTCTGTACCAGGCAAATTAGTCGAAACAATAGTTAAGAATAAAATTGTCCGACACATAGAAAAACATAAACTGTTGAGCAATAGTCAACATGGTTTCTGTAAAGGGAAATCGTGTCTTACTATTCTATTAGAGTTCTTTGAAGGGGTCAACAAACATGTGGACAAGGGGGATCCAGTGGACATAGTGTACTTAGATTTCCAGAATGCCTTTGACAAGATCCCTCACCAAAGGCTCTTATGTAAATTAAGCTGCCATGGGATAAAAGGGAAGGTCCTTTCATGGATTGAGAACTGGTTAAAAGACAGGGAACAAAGGGTAGGAATAAATGGTAAATTCTCAGAATGGAGAGGGGTAACTAGTGGTGTTTCCCAAGGGTCAGTCCTCAGACCGATCCTATTCAACTTATTCATAAATGATCTGGACAAACAGTGAGGTGGCAAAGTTTGCAGATGATACTAAACTGCTAAAGATAGTTAAGTCCAAAGCAGACTGTGAAGAACTTCAAAAAGATCTCACAAAACTAAGTGATTGGGCAACAAAATGGCAAATGAAATTTAATGTGGATAAATGTAAAGTAATGCACATTGGAAAAAATAACCCCAACTATACATACAATATGATGGGGGCTAATTTAGCTACAACAAGTCAGGAAAAAGATCTTGGAGTCATCGTGGATAGTTCTCTGAAGATGTCCGCGCAGTGTGCAGAGGCGGTCAAAAAAGCAAACAGGATGTTAGGAATCATTAAAAAGGGGATTGAGAATAAGACTGAGAATATATTATTGCCCTTATATAAATCAATGGTACGCCCTCATCTCGAATACTGCGTACAGATGTGGTCTCCTCATCTCAAAAAAGATATACTGGCACTAGAAAAGGTTCAGAAAAGGGCAACTAAAATGATTAAGGGTTTGGAACGGGTCCCATATGAGGAGAGATTAAAGAGGCTAGGACTCTTCAGCTTGGAAAAGAGAAGACTAAGGGGGGATATGATAGAGGTATATAAAATCGTGAGTGATGTGGAGAAAGTGGATATGGAAAAGTTATTTACTTATTCCCATAATACAAGAACTAGGGGTCATCAAATTAAATTAATAGGCAGCAGGTTTAAAACAAAAGGAAGTTCTTCTTCACGCAACGCACAGTCAACTTGTGGAACTCCTTACCTGAGGAGGTTGTGAAGGCTAGGACTATAACAGAGTTCAAAAGAGAACTGGATAAATTCATGGTGGTTAAGTCCATTAATGGCTATTAGCCAGGATGGGTAAGGAATGGTGTCCCTAGCCTCTGTCTGTCAGAGGGTGGAGATGGATGGCAGGAGAGAGATCACTTGATCATTGCCTGTTAGGTTCACTCCCTCTGGGGCACCTGGCATTGGCCACTGTCGGTAGACAGGATACTGGGCTAGATGGACCTTTGGTCTGACCCGGTACGGCCTTTCTTATGTTATGTTCTTATGACCCAGGTTAGAAACTCGGCTCCTATGTCCCGGGCCCTGCATCTCCCTAGGGATGGTCCTGACTCCAGCTGAGACCTCACCAAAGCAAAGTAGGGTGGGACAGTTACCTTCCTTGTCTTACATATGACATGCCATGTAGCCCAGAATGATTTTTACAACTTCGCCATGTTGTTGATTCATCTTCAATTTATGAACCACTAAAACCTCAAGATCCTTTTCAGCTGTACTACCCACCTAGACAGTTATAACCCACTTTATAGTTGTGCATTTAATTGTACCTTCCTGAGTGCAGTACTTTGGACTTGTCTTTATTGAATTTCATCTTGGTTTCGACCAATTCTCTTTTTTCAAGGTTGCTTTTAATTCTAATCCTGTCCTCCAAAGTGTTTGCAACCCCTCCCACTTTGGAGTCATCCACAGATTGTATAAGCAAACTCTCCACTCCATTATCCAAGCCACGATTGAAAAATGAAGACTATTACTAGACTGCAGACTGACCCTGTGGGGCCCCAGGAGATATGTCTTCCCAGTGTGACGGCAAATCACTGCTAACTACTCTTTGAGGATGGGCTTTCAACCAGGTGTACAGCCCTTTATAGCAATTTCAGCTAGATCACATTTCCCTAGCTTGCTCCTGAGAATGTCAGGTGGGATTGTGTCAAAAGCCTTATTAAAATTAAATTATCTCCCATCTACTGCTTCGCTCCTATTCACTAGATCAGTACCCTGTCAAAAAAGGAAATTAAGTTGGTTTGGCATAATGTGTTCTTGACAAATTCATGCTGGCAATTCCTTGCAATCCTCTAATCCTCTAGGAGCTTACAATTGATTGTTTAATATTTTATTCCAGTATCTTTCCAGGTATGGAATTTAGATTGACTGGTCTTTAATCCCCCATGTTCGTCTTTGTTCCCTTTTTAAATATGTTGCCCTTCCCCGGTCCCAAAGGTCCATCTAGCCCAGTATCCTGTCTGCCGACAGCGGCCAATACCAGGTGCATCAGAGGGAATGAACAGAACAGGGAATCAGCAAGTGATCCATCTCCTGTCACCCATTCCCCGCTTCTGGCAAACAGAGGCCAGGGACACCATCCCTGCCCATCCTGGCTAATAGTCATTGATGTACCTATCCTCCATGAACTTATCTAGTTCTTTTTTGAACCCTGTTATAGTCTTGGCCTTCACAACATCCCCTGGCAAGGAGTTTCACAGGTTGACTGTGCATTGTGTGAAAAAATACTTCCTTTTGTTTTAAACCTGCTCCCTATTAATTTCATTTGGTGGCCCCTAGTTCTTGTGTTATGAGAAGGAGTAAATAACACTTCCTTATTTACTTTCTCCACACCAGTTATGATTTTATAGACCTCAATCACATCCCCCCTTAGTCGTCTCTTTTCCAAGCTGAAAAGTCCCAGTCTTATTAATCTCTCATCATACAGCAGCCGTTCCAAACCCCTAATTATTTTTGCTGCCCTTTTCTGAACCTCTTCAAAATCCAAATTACTTTTTTTTGAGATGGGGCGACCACATCTGCACTCAGTATTCAAGATGTGGGTGTACCATGGATTTATATAGAGGCAATATGATATTTTCTGTCTTATTATCTACCCCTTTCTTAATGATTCCTAACATTGTTCACTTTTTTGACTGCCACTGCACATTGAGTAGATGTTTTCTGAAAACCATCCACAATGACTCCAAGATCTTTTTTCTTGAGTCGTAACAGCTACTTTAGATCCCAGCATTTTATATGTATATTTGGGATTATGTTTTCCAATGTGCATTACTTTGGATTTATTGACTGCAGTCAAGTCACTTCTTACCTTTCTCTTTGTTAAGTTAAATAGGTGGAACTCTTTGAACTATCACTACACAGCATGTTTTCCTCATCCTTTAATCATTCTCATGGTGCTTTTCTAAACCCACTCCAATTTATCAACATCCTTCTTGAATTGTGAACATCAGAACTGGTCACAGTATTCCAGAAGCGGTACACTAGTGCCAAATACAGAAATAAAATAACCTCTCGACTCCTACTTGAGATTCCTTCGTTTATGCATCCCAGGACTGCATTAGTTCTTTTGACCACAGTGCCACACTAAGAGATCATAACAACATAAAAATAGCCATATTGAGTCAGACCAAAGCTCCACCTAGTCCAATATCCTATCTTCCAACCGTGGCCTGTTCGAGGTGCTTCAGAGGGAATGAACGGAACAGGGCAATTTATTGTGTGATCCATCCTGCCATCCAGTCCCAGCTTTCGGCAGTGAGAGGCTCAGAACACTCAGAACATGGCTAATAGACATTGATGGACCTATCCTCCATGAACTTACCTAATTCTTTTTTGATCCTAGTTATATTTTTGGCCTTCACAACATCCCATGGCAATGAGTTCCACAGTTTGACTGTGTGTTGTGTGAAGAAATACTTTCTTATGTTAGTTTTAAAACTGCTGCCTCTTGTTTTTGTGTTATGTGAAAGAATAAATAACACTTCCTTATTCACTTTTTTCACATCATTCATGATTTTATAGACCTCTAACATATCCCACCTTAGTTGTCTCTTTTCTAAGATGGAAGAGACCCAGTCTCTTTAATCTTTCTTCCTACTGAAGCTGTTCCATCTCCCTAATCATTTCTGTTGCTCGTCTCTGTATTTTTTCCAATTCTAAAATAACTTTTCTGAGCTGGAATGACCAGAATTGCATGCAGTGTTAAAGAAGTGGGCGTAACATGGATTTACATAATGGCATTATGATATTTTCTGTCTTATCATTTATCCCTTTCCTAATAGTTCCTAACATTGTTAGCTTTTTTGATTCCCGCTCCACACTGAACAGATAACTATCCATGATGACTCCAAGATCTTTTTCTTCAGTGGCAATGGCTAACTTACATCCCCACATGGTGTATGTATAGTAGGAATTATGTTTTCCAATATGCGTTACTTTGCACTTATTAAAATTGAATTTCATCTGCCATTTTGTTGCCCACAGCTCCCAGTTGCTGCAGTTCGCCGTTCCCAGCCAATGGGAGCTGCAGGAAATGGCAGGCCGCAGGGACATGCTGTCCGCCACTTCCCGCAGCTCCCATTGGCTGGTAATGGTGAATCGTGGGCACTGGGAGCTGCCAGGGGCTGAGCCTGCAGACGGTCAATGTAAACAAAATGTCTCGTGGCCTGGCAGTGGATTACCCAGATGGGCTGTGCGCCGAAGGTTGCCAACCCCTGGCCTACTCTGTTTAACTGCCTTTGGTGAGGTACCTTGTCTGAGGCTTTCTGAACGTCCAAGTACACTATATCCACTGGATCACCCTTGTCCACATGTTTTTTACACCCTCAAAGAATTCTAGTAGATTGGTGAGGCATGATTTCCCTTTACAAAAGCTGTGTTGACTCTTCCACAACATATCATGTTCATCTATTTGTCTGATAATTCTGTTCTTTTCTGTAGTTTTAATCAATTTGCCGGGTACAGAAGTTAGTTTTACCATCCTGTAATTGTCTGGATCACCTCTGGAGCTTTTTTAAAAATGTGGTGTCAGATTAGCTATCCTCCAGTCATCTGGTACAGAAGCTGATTTAAATGATATGTTACATACTACAGTGAGTAGTTCTGCAATTTCATATTTGAGTTCCTTCAGACCTCTTGGGTGAATACCATTTGGTCCTGGTGACTTATTACTGTTTAATTTATCAAATTGTTCCCAAACCTCTTCTATCAACCTCAATATGGGACAGTACCTCAGTTCTGTTACCTAAAAATTAAAGGCTCAGGTGTGGGAATCTCCCTCACATCTTCTGCAGTGAAGACCGATGCAAAAAATTCATTGAGCTTCTCTTCAATGGCCTTGTCTTCCTTTAGCACCATTGATTGTTTGGAAGGCTTCTTGCTTCTGATACTTTTTTGTTTTTGTTTTGCTGTTTGTTTTTGCATCTTTGCTAGATGTTCTTCAATTCTTTTTTGGTCTCCCTAACTATATTTTTATTTGACTTTCCAGAGTTATGTTTCTTTCTATTTTCCTCATTTTCAGCTGATTATTCACCACAACTCCCAAATCTTTTTCAGAGTCACTGCTTCCCAAGATAGAGTCTCTCATCCTCTAAGTATGGCCTACATTCTTTGTACTAGATGTATACATTTACATCTACCCATTAAAATGCATATTGTTTACTGTGCCCAGCTTACAAAATGATCCAGATCGCTCTGTATCAGGGACCTGTCCTCTTCATTATTTACCACTCCCTCAATTTTTGTATCATCTGAAAATTCTATCAGTTGCAATTTCATGTTTTCTCTCAGGTCACTGATAAAAATGATAAATAGTACAGGGCAAAGAATATATCCCTGCTTCATGATGATTCCCCATTTATAATTACATTTTGAGACCAATCAGTTAGCTAGGTTTTATCCATTTAATGTGTGTCATGTTAATTTTATATCATTCTAGAGTTTTTTTAATCAAAATTCCATGCAGTATAAAGTCCAATGCCTAACAAATGTCTACATCTGTTACATCAACACTATTACCTTTGTCAACCAAACTTGTAATTTCATCAGAAAGAGATATCAAGTAATTTTGACAGGATCCATTTTCCTTAAACACATATTGATTGGTATTGATTATATTACCCTCCATTCATTTTTATTGAGTTCTTTATAGAGTCATAGAATTGTAGGACTGGAGGGGACCTGAAGAGGTCATCTAGTCCAGTCCCCTGCATTCATGGCAGGATTAAATATTATCTAGACCATCCCTGACAAGTGTTTGTCTAACCTGCTCTTAAAAATCTATAATGATGGAGAGTCCATAACCTCCCTAGGCAATTTATTCCAGGGTTTAACCACCCTGATAGTATCCTAATGGCCAACCTAAACTTAACCCCAATTGAAGACCATTGCTTCTTGTCCTATCCTGAGGGGTTAAGGAGAACAATTTTTCTCCCTCCTCCTTGTAACAACCTTTTATGTACTTGAAAACTGTTATCATGTCTCCTCTCAGCCTTCTCTTCTTCAGATTAAGCAAACTGAATTTTTTCAATCTTCCCTCTTAAGTCATGTTTTCTAGACCTTTCATCATTTTTGTTGCTCTTCTCTGGACTTTCTCCAATTTGTTCACATCTTTCCTGAAATGTGCCATGCAGAACTGGACACAGTATTACAGTTGACGCCAAATCAGTGCAGAATAGAGCAGAAGAATTACGTTTTGTGTCTGGTTTACAACATTCCTGCTAATACATCCCAGAACGATGTTTGCTTTTTTTTACAACAGTATTACACTGTTTACTGATATTTAGCTTGTGATCCACTATGACCCCCAGATTCTTTTCTGCAGCATTCCTTCCTAGACAGTCATTTCCCATTTTGTATGTGTGCAACTGATTGTTCCTGCCTAAGTGGAGTATATGGCATTCGTCCTTATTGAAGTTCATTCTATTTACTTCAGACCATTTCTCCAGTTTGTCCAGAACATTTTGAATTTTAATCCTATCCTCCAAAGCACTGGCAACCCCTCCCAACTTGGTATTGTCCGCACATTTTATAAGAGTACTCTGTATGCTATTATCTAAATCATTGATGAAGATATTGAACGTAACTGGACCCAGAACTGATCCCTGTGGGACCCCACTTGTTATGCCCTTCCAGCATGACTATGGACCACTGATAACTACTCTCTGGGAATGGTTTTCCAACTAGTTATGCACCCACCTTACAGAAGCTTGCTTGTATTTCCCTAGTTTTTTTTTTATGAGACGGTCATGCGAGACACTATCAAAAGCCTTACTAAAGTCAAGATATACCACATCTACTGCTTCCCCCCATCCACAAAGCTTGTTACCCGTCCAAGAAAGCTATCAGGTTGGTTTGACACAATTTTTCTTGACAAATCCATGCTGACTGTTACTTATTACCTTATTATGTTCTAAGTGTCTGCAAATTGATTGCTTAATTATTTTCTCCATTATTTTTCTGGATACTGAAGGTGAGCTGACTGGTCTGTTATTCCTCAGGTTGTCCTTATTGCCCTTTTTGTAGATTGGCACTATATTTGCCCTTTTCCTGTCCTCTGGAATCTCTCCCATCTTACATGACTTTTCAGAGATAATTGCTAATGGCTCAGATATCTCCTTAATCTGCTTCTTGAGTATTCTAGAATGTATTTCATCAGGTTCTGGTGACTTGAAGATACCTAACTTTTCTAAGTAATTTTAACTTGTTTTTTCTCCCCCCGTAATTTAGCCTCATTTTCACTGGCATTCACTATGTTAGGTATCCAATTGCTACTAACCTCTTTGGTGAAAACTGAAACAAAAAAGTCATTTAGCACGTCTGCCATTTCCACATTTTCTGTTATTGTTTTCCCTGCCTCGTTGAGTAATCATTGAGTATCAGCAACTTGATAAACTTGCTCGGGATAGATGTCAGGCTGACATCCTATAATTACCTGAGTTATCCCATTTGGCTTTTTAAAATATGAACACATTAGTTTTCTTCCAGTCTTCTGGAACTAGCCCAGTGCTCCCGAGCCCACTCTTTTAAAACTCTTGGATGCAAGTTATCTGGACCTGCTGATGGAAATAAGGGCACAAGGATGTGTCCTTATAGGAAGCAGCCCCAAGCCTGAGGAACTCTTCACTGTGAGAAAGAACATTTATATTCCAAGTACAACATGTCAGAATGTCCAGATTCTTAACTGATGAGCAGTTCTGCATAATCTTCCCTCTTAGTGTTCATGGAAGATGCGTGATTCACCTTTGGCAATGGGAAATGGAGTTCTCCACCCTTCTCTATTTGGCCCCATCAACATGCCCCTAAACCACAGGGGGGCTTCAACCTCTACTCATTCGCCAGCTTGTCTGCTCAGACTGCTACCAAGGGTTCTACTGGGTCCAATGAGGATAATGCATTTCATGCTGTGAGCATATTCCATTAAAAATTGTTCTGAGATCAGCTCCTCATTCCTCTAACTGGCTAGCAAACATAGGTGGATCACTTGAGGTCTCTACGGGCCTGGATTGTATGTAGAAGAAAGTAGGATTGTTTGAAAAATGCCACGCTCAGCCCCACAATTTTTTTTTAAATAGGTTTTTTTTCACATTTCCCAGAGCAAATGTTTCAGTTTCACACAGAAAGAACGAAAGTGCAAATTGGTTTTGTTTTCAAAATTCTGTTACTAAAAAAAGAGGAAAAAAGGGAGGGAGGAACTGAAAAATTGAACTTTTTCAAATGAAATGGAAATTTTATTTTCAATTAAAAAGGCAATTTCAGCAGGAAAAATCTTCTGACAGAGCTGCTTCTAAAGCTCTTTCCCCTCCTATTTACCGTTGTACCTCTCTATATTCTTGTAATCCTTGTTTTAAACCTGCTAAGCTCTTGGCCTCACCATGGCTTGTGGCAGTGAGTTTCACAGGCTGATTTCTGGCATGGCATATCCCATTAGAATCATAGAATCATAGAATCATAGAATATCAGAGTTGGAAGGGACCTCAAGAGGTCATCTAGTCCAACCCCCTGCTCAAAGCAGGACCAATTCCCAGCTAAATCATCCCAGCCAGGGCTTTGTCAAGCCGGGCCTTAAAAACCTCCAAGGAAGGAGACTCCACCACCTCCCTAGGTAACGCATTCCAGTGTTTCACCACCCTCCTAGTGAAATAGTTTTTCCTGATATCCAACCTGGACCTCCCCCACTGCAACTTGAGACCATTGCTCCTTGTTCTGTCATCTGCCACCACTGAGAACAGCCGAGCTCCATCCTCTTTGGAACCCCCCTTCAGGTAGTTGAAGGCTGCTATCAAATCCCCCCTCATTCTTCTCTTCTGGAGACTAAACAATCCCAGTTCTCTCAGCCTCTCCTCATAAGTCATGTGCTCCAGACCCCTAATCATTTTTGTTGCCCTCCGCTGGACTCTTTCCAATTTTTCCACATCCTTCTTGTAGTGTGGGGCCCAAAACTGGACACAGTATTCCAGATGAGGCCTCACCAATGTCGAATAAAGGGGAACGATCACGTTCCTCGATCTGCTGGCAATGCCCCTACTTATACAGCCCAAAATGCCGTTAGCCTTCTTGGCAACAAGAGCACACTGTTGACTCATATCCAGCTTCTCGTCCACTGTGACCCCTAGGTCCTTTTCTGCAGAACTGCTACCTAGCCATTCGGTCCCTAGTCTGTAGCAGTGCATTGAACTGAAGGGGGAAATTACCCAAGATGGAACTTGGCCAGGGCATCAGGGTTAGCAGCCGACTCTTGTGAGAAATGCCATAGAGCTCCCTATGACTTGGAGTGATCAGTTCCTTGGTTTCGTCTCATCTGAAGGACGGCATCTCCAGCTGCACAGTGGTTCGGAGGTCACTCAGACAGACGAGAACTGCTCCTGAAGAGTCCGGAGGTTCCTGAGAGACGTTCTGCCCTGGCTTCAGCCCCGTGTTACCATGCTGAGCTGACCACACCCGAAAGAATCTGGTTAGTGGGACAGCTGCTTGCAGTAAGAAAGTCTGCTGTTTAAACGCACACTATTAACTTGCCTGAAAGACGCTTCTTCACCATTTCTGTGGTTCTGGTTTTCTGTGCCGTGGCTCGTTTTTAGTGTTAAATGCCACTTTTGCTTAAATGTTTTAACATTAAAAATAATAATGAAGGTGTTAGACAATGAGTAACCATCCTTAGCTCAGCGACCTCTGTCTGACACGTGCACGTCGTAGGGCAAGGCTATGCCACATGTCACTTCGCAGTGCAGTCTGTGAACAGAGACCAAGGAAAACTGCTGTCTTTTTTCCACTGCTAAAATGCAAATTGATGCCAAATCCCCCTAACACCTACTGGTGGCTGAGACAGAGTCCATGGAGCCAGGTGGCTTTGGTGCTGACGCAGTTAAGCTCTGGCTCCGTCTCAGCACAGACCAAAGGGCTCCGGATAAGCGGCGTGCTATAGAAATGAATGACTAGCTGCTATCCTAATAACAAACTGAGGTCATGTGAAGAGCTAATGAAATTGAAATTATGGTCTGGAATTAATTCACTGAGCAGGGGAATGAAATATCACGAACATCACAGAGAAGTAATGCTCTTTTTCACTGTGCTGCCTTCCTCTAGTATTGCTTCTTTCCTCCCCCTCCCCTATTTTTTATCAGAACAAATCTATTTCACGTGATGCGGCAGCAGCGCCCATGTCTCTGTGTTGGGAAGTTTAACGTATTTTCATTTTGTGCATCATAACCGAGGGACTCAAAGGGAAAGTAGCTCGTTAGAAGCCAACCTAGAAAATTAACAAAACAAGCCCAACATCTTTACAGAGCACATTTCAGGTAGCTGATGTGATTCGGAGCACAAGGAGGGTCTCTCTCCGCTGGAGACATGCCACAGAAGCAGGTTTTCGGTAGGAATGAAACACAACAAACTCTAGCGGCTGCTGCTATCACATCTGATTCAAATATTATCTGTGAGCACAAAGATCAAGTCAGAAGGCTGTTGAGCACATCTCCTGCTCCTCCAGTCCTTGAGAGAAGTCATGATCGTCAAGGCCTTCTCAAATGGGTAGAAGAGACCAAAAGAAAGGCCAGGGCATTCCCTCCACTAGGAAGGGGGGGAAGGAGAGGGGAATTTTGTGGGCTTTCCTGGGGGGCTTTCCCTCAGATTCTTTGAGCAGAGGTTTGCTCTCCTCACCAAAAGCAGCAGGGCGTCCCGCCTGCAGAACCAATGAGCAGCCTACTCTTGTGAGAAATGCCATAGGGTTCCCTATGACTTGGAGTCATCACTCTGCTGTAGGCCGGTGCCATCCATAGGATGGTTGTGTGCCTCTGCACTGGCCCTGGGGCTCTTGCATCCATTCATGGCTCCCTGAAGGCATGGCGATAATTAATCTGCTCTTCCAGGTGTTCCCAGCACCCCCCACCCCCTAGAGAGAAACCCCATGGCACAAAGGGGGACTGTGAAGAGCTAATTCAGTCTGAGGGCTGGGGGATGGAGGGTGTATGTTTCACTTAGCCCCACCTCAATCCCCGCTCCTGGATGCCTGGCCCCACACAGGTTCCTCTGTGGTGTGAAGGGAAAGGGGAAAGGAGGATCTCGTGCTGGGGCGAGATCAGTGTGTAGGGGGCATCCCTGGGAGCATAATGCAGCCCGAAGGGCCACATTCACTGGCCTGCTCTGGATACTTCATGCTGCTCCGCTGATGCAAAGCAGCTGTATGTGTTGCTCAAGTGGCCAGTGGGACTGGGTGTACGAGCAGCTATGAACGGGCACAAGGTAGCCAGGTATCTATGGCCGTGTCCATCAGTGAGCTCACAGGAATCCGTCTCCTGCTGAAGAGAAGCAATAGAGCAACGGTTGTCTTCTGCACCCCACTCACCCAATAGGGTCTGAACTCTACTCGCCAGGGAGGTGTACTTCAGAGCCCGCTTGGGACCATGCAGTGATGATGAGGAGGATGGTATACCTCACCCTTCTATAGCTCAGATGACAGGAAGATCAGAAAGTGCTGCTGCTGCACCACTTTCATTAACTCTTATCGCAGACCCATGAGGGTACTTTAGGTCGACTATTTTCGCCATGTTGCAGACATACAATGGAAACAAAGCGATTAAGTGACTAGCCTGAGGTCACCCAGGTTAACAGTGGAGCTAGAACAGAATTCAGGTCTCTTGCCTGCTGGTCCTGTGTTCTAATCTCTAGACCAAGCAGACTCCCATGTGTTTTTGCCCATTCTGCACTGACCGGGAAAGACATCCTCAAACCATGTTAAAGCAGGTTCAGTAAACAAGCTTATTTTTGTAATGGAAATGGGGCCTTTAATGCTACCATTATTTAACATGGGCAATCTAAGGCCTCACTTCAGCAAACCACTTGAACACATGATTGAATTTCATCAAAGCCAATGGTATTTAAGCATGTGATTAGGTGTTTTGCAGAATCAGAACCTAAGAAACAAATCACAGCTGAACCTAAACCACTTTTTAAGTGTTGTTGTTGCTGTTTTTTGCACTGGGCCATGCTGTTTTTTGACAGGCAAAGTGTTTTGGGGGAGGAACCATGGCTTGGACACTTCCAAACAACAACAAGAGCAACTTTCAGCAGTTAAAATTAGAACCAAGTGCCCAGATCTCCAGCTGGCATAAACTGGCTGAGATCCACTGATGTCTCCTGCACCACATTGATTCACACCTTATCAGAATCTGACCTAAGGGATACAAAAGGATTTGAGACACACAACTAGAATGTTCAAATCAACACCAGGTTCTCAACATGGAAACTTTGGAGACATCTCTCAATATTCAGAAGGTCCAAGGGAATGGAGAGGCGTAGGGGATATGTGTGGGTGGCAGCTTGGCCCAACCTGTAGGAAAACAAAGCTTACCCACAAAGAGTTCTCCAACCATCCACGGAAAACATACGATTCTTGTTGGAAATTCAATACTTAGAAGAAGCAAAAGAACATTCTCAGGGGGACAGGCGGACAAGAGGACAGTGTGCTGACTTCCCAGAGGCATGGCATAAAACATCACTCTAAGATTGGATAGGATTTGAAGTCACGGATAAACTGGAGATGGTTCACGTCGGTACTAATGACACTGTGTTGTGAAAAGCAACAGAGAGTCCTGTGGCACTTTATAGACTAACAGATTTATTGGAGCATGAGCTTTCGTGGGTGAATGCCCACTTCGTCAGATGCATGTTGTTGTGAGATATCTTGTAGATAGCAGATGACTTCAGGGAACTCAGAAGCATACTGAAGAGAAGAATGTCCAAGCAATCTTCTCTGAGATCCCTCCTGTCCCACGAGCAAAGGAAGGACGAAGGCAGAAGATTCTGGAAGTGAACTGTGAAGTGGTGTAGAGTGGAGGATTTGGGTTTTGTGGAGATTCTGGAAGTGAAGAGAAGTGGTGTAGAGTGGAGGATTTGGGTTTTGTGGAACTCTGGTCCACCTCCTATAGGGAGAGGGAGCTGGATAGTTTGGATGGCCTCCTCTCAGTAGAAGAGAGACCAATCTCCTTGGGGACAAACTGGCTTCAGTCGTCAGGAGTGGCTTAAACTAATAGCAAAAGGAGAAGGTAAAAAGAGAGACGATATGAGCACTCAGCACAAAATCAAGATGTTGAGAAAAAAACTAATCAAGAAACAAAAGAACATGAACAGATGAAATTCTTGAATTGCCTATACGCCAATGGTAGGAGCTTAGGTAGCAAAACAGGAGAAAAAGGAAGTGTTTATTAGCATAAATTAGCATAAATTCAATCTAGTTAGCATTACTGAAACCTGGTGGGGTGATTCACAATACTGGAACGTTGAAGTCAATGGTTATAATCTATTTCGGAAGCACTGAGTGGGCAAAAGGGGAGGAGGGTGAGGCACCCTATGTGGAAAAAATGGCATTTTCTGTTTCTGAGTCACTGATAACTCAGAAGAAAATGATCCTGAATGCTTATGGATCTCTATCTAACAGATAAAGCACAAGATGGGGTATTAGTTGGTGACTACTAGAGACCCCCAAATCACACCAGGGAACAGTCTGACTGCCTCATTACATCTATCTATATGTGATCACTGGGGACTTCGATTTGAGTGACCTATGCTCAGGTGTCATCCTGCCAGTAATAAAACAAGCTTGGAATTTCTAAACATTACAGATGACCATTTCCAAACTCAGAAGGCATTGCAGCCAACACAGGGAAGTTCTATATTAGACTTTGTTCTACCAGATGAAGAGGAACTGATCACAGAAGTAAAAGTTAACATTAGTTTGGATACAAGTGATCATGCCTTGACTACATTTATAATGTGCAAGCAGAATAAAGGCCAGGCCAGTAGTATATATCCTGGTGCTTTAATAGGGCCAGTTTCACAAAGATGAAAACAAGTATGAACCAAATCAGCTGGGAGGAAGAATGTAATCAGAGAAATGTGAACAATCGTTGGGAATCATTTAAGAACACCTTACTTGATGCCCCCAAAGCCACAACTCCAAGGAAGGAGGCTGTGCTGGTAAAAAAGTGACTTAGTTTAGATGGGAAGTGAAAGCAGCCCTGGAAAAAAAATTATATATAAGAACTGTAGAAAACTGAAAAGAGAAACCAATGAACACAAGGAGAAATCTCTGGCCAGAAGAATTAAGGACAAGATGAAGATTTAAAAAAAATACATTATGAAAAAAAATTATTTTGACTATAATATTGGTCCGTTACAAGGTGGAGATGGTAGAATTATCAACAGTAACACAGAAAAGACAGAGGCGTTCACTAAATATTTCTGTTCTGTAATTGGGGATAAAACAGATGATGCAGTCTCATCATATGGTGATGATAATACTATTTCCATTCCACTAGTATCTCTGGAGGCTGTTACCCAGATGTTACTAAAGTCAGACATTTTTAAATCAGCAGGTCCAAATAATTCACATCCAAGAGTTTTAATAGAGTTGGCAGAGGAGCTGACTGGACTGTTCATGTTGTTTTTCAATGTCTTGGAACACTGGGGAAGTTCCAGAAGACCTAATGTTGTGTCAATATTTTAAAAAGGTAAACTGGATGATGCAGGTAATTTACAGGCTGTCAGCCTGACATCAATCCTGGGAAAGATAATGGAGCGGCTGATACGGGACTCAATTAATAATGAACTAAAGGAAGATAATGTAATTAATGCAAATCAATATGAGTTTATGGAAAATAGAACCTGTGAAACTAACTTGATATCTTTCTTTATGAGAATTCAAGTTTGGTCAATAAAGTTAACATTGTTGATATAATACACTTAGACTTTCGTAAGGCATTTGCCATGGTGCTGCATATTTTGATTAACAATCTAGAATGATATAAAATTACCATGGTGCACACTAAATGGATTAAAAACTGGCTAACTGATAGGTCTCAAAATGTAACTGTAAACAAAGAACTATCATTGAGCAGGTCTGTTTTGGGGGGGTTCTACAAAGTTCAGTTCTTGGCCCTGTGCGATTTCACATTTTTATCAATGACCTGGAAGAAAACATAAAATCGTCAGTGATAAAATTTACAGATGATTAAAAAAAAAAACAGAGGGAGTGTTAAATAATGAAAAGGGCCAGTGACTGATACAAAGCGATCTGGATCTCTTGGTAAACTGGATATAAGCAAACAATATGCATTTCAATACATCTAAACGTAATCTAGGAACAAAGACTGTAGACCATGCTTACCAAATGGAAGACTCTACCTATGGATAAAATGACCAACAAAGATTTGGGGGTTGTGATGAATAATCAGCTGAACATGATCTCCTGGTGTGACACTGTGACCAAAAGAACTAGTGCAGTCATGGGATGTATAAACAGGGGATTCTCAAGTAGGAGCAGAGAGGTTATTTTACCTCTGTATTTGGCACTGGTGCAACTGCTGCTGGAATCCTGTGTCCTGTTCTGGTGCCCACAATTCAAGAAGGATATTGATAAATTGGAAAGGGTTCAGAAATGAGCCATGAGAATGAGTAAGGATTAGAAAACATGCTTTGTAAGACTGAAGGAGAGCAATCTATTTAGCGTAACAAAGAGGAGGTTAAGGGATGACTTGATTACAGTCTATAATTACCTACATGGGGAACAATCCAACAGAGGAATCCACAGCTAGACATTGAAGCTAGTCAAATTCAAACTGAAAATAAGGCACACATTTTTAATTGTGAAAGTAATTGATCAATGGAACAATTTCCCAAGGGCTGGGTGGACTCTCCATCACAGTCAATGTTTAAATCAAGACGGGATGTTTTTCTGAAAGCTCGGCTCTAGGAATTATTTGGGGGCAGTTCTCTGGTCTGTGCTCTGCAGCAAGTCAGACTAGATGATCACAATGGTCCCTTCTGGCCTTCGAATCTATGATTCTATGAGCACAATTGAATCTCATATTTTATTAGTAGTAACACATATTAATAGGCTCTGCTGAGTGGCTACATGAATCTTTAGGGCTGTCATATGAAAAACTCTAACGTTACTTTTTAATCTCATCTTCTTAGACATTTTGTGCTATCAGGATTGTCCATTACATTTGCAGTACATACATTTTGCACAGGCCCGGGTATCTTGATGTTTAATAACTGCTTCTGAACTCACTTCAATCCATATTAGATGATAATCCTGAGTACTGGCATTGTATGCGCTTCACACAGTGCATTTCAGATTCATATGCAAAGGCAGAAGTTTCAACAGTTTCTGACTCAGACTTTTTGTGCCCAGTGTACTACAGAGCTACTAAAATCTTTTGGTTTGAATGAGAAATAATTATACCCAAGGTAATTTGAGTATGCGTAAGAACTGGTGTTCAGTTGCAATGATATAGCTTGCTTTTTTTTCATACATGCAGAATATGCCATGAACTTTTCATCACTACAATGTATATTACTGAGGCCAACTATTTAACAAGATTTTTCACACAGAGATATGAAGAGAACAATGCTCAAGCCAACCTTAACTGAATTAAAAAGTTACAAGAGATAAAATTCTCATGCTTCAGGGCATCCCTGTTTGTGTGTGCCCCATGTCACAGCTGCAGATTGCACAGCTGGTCAGGTTCATGATGGGGGGTTAGATCCTGTGGTAAATAATGCAGTATAAGCCATTGCTGGAGGCAGGATAATGAGGCAGTCTGTCTAATGGTCTGTTCCAATGTAGCAATTCTCATGTTACTACAACCTCAGTGCCACAAATGATGCACATTCAAAACAAAATAAAAAAAAGGGCATTTGAAAGCAGCCCGTGAGACAGAAATTTCTCCCGATATCTAAACTAGCAACATTAAGATGAATGATAATAATACATTAAAACTATAGCTAGAAACAGGACAAAGATCAATAAGGCCTGCAACAAAGTGTACACACTGCTGCAGTCTGACAATGTACTATTGTTCACTTCACATCACCGAATGGTGCGCTAGCCACCGCACAAAGCTATGAGACAAAGCAGCTCTGGTCCCAGGGAGCTCACAGTCCAACGTCCACAACATGAGACAGACTAGAAAAGCCATCCAGAGTAGCGACGGTTACTGCAGCGCTTCTTATGGCCTCGTCCAGCTGGTTTCAATATTCCAGAATGGAACACAGTGAATGCCGAAGCCCGTGTTTGCCAAGTACCTGAGCACTTTTGGAAGTTTAAGCAGGTTGGAAGTTTAAGTCCCATTGGAGTGAATGAGGTTTCGCCAGGTGGTGAAATGCTTTGCGGAGCTGGGTTGTTAGTCCGGCATTGGGCACCAGGCAGAGCCCAACAGACACCATGCCAGCCGGGGCAGCGGCTGTGCAGAGAGCTGTGTCTGACTAACGTCTGCTCAGGAGGGAACTCCTGTGTACATGAGCAGGCACATACCAGACCCATTCAGACCTCTGCCAGCCATGCAGCCCACTAGTGACATGGAAATGGACTGATGCAGACAGATGCCAACCCCCCACTAGCTGGTAATAGCGGGCCTGTGTCAGGCGCAAACCCGTGCCAAGAGCCATCTGCCTCCCAGTAGCAATGCTCTGAGCCATCCCTCGGAAGCCTGGGCTAGTGTGTACCCAGTTACTACAGAGGTGTGTGGAGCACTGGAGGGCTCAGGGACCTAACCCCCCCCGGCCACGTGGCCCATGGAACAGCAATGCCTGACCGTGACTCCCGTGCTCAGGGGGCAGAGATGTGCTCACAAGGTTGCCATGATGCCCAATGACTTTCCAAGGGTGACCCCCTGTCCCGAAGTGGGCGGGACAGTTCCGAAATGCAGTGTTCAAGTCCCGGTCCTGGGCTGAATGACTCCGGGACGGCATTTGTCCCAGATTCCAGGGACAGCACCAGCCTCTTCCCAGTGAGGGGGAGAGGGCTGAGATGGGCTGAGATTAGTCCCCCCTCGCCAAAGCCTCCCCAGCCCCGGCCAGGCCAGGAGCCGGGGCCGGGCAGTAGTAAGAGATGCCCAGAGGGCCCAGGCCGCTATGGGGAGTCTTGGACCCTCCACTTGCCATGGGCCGCGTGCCCTGAGGGGGTGGGAAAACAGGGGCAAGAGGCCAAGCAGGGGTGGGGGCTCAGGGGAAGAGGGGAAGGGGTGGGGACTTATAGGGAAGAGTAGGAGCAGGGGCGGGGCCACGTAGGGGGCGGGGCTCCTGCATGTGTCCTGCTTTTGCCTTTTAAAATGATGATTAACCTAGACCTGCCCTATTCCCCAGCAGTGTGCAGTGCTCACAGGGGTGGGGGAGGAGGCAGAGCCTGTTATCCCCCCGCCCCTCACACACACACCGACCCACACATACACAAACACCCTGGGAGCGGAGGCAGAGCCCGTTCTCCCCCCCCCCCCCCCCCCACACACACACGCACACGCACACACACACGCACGCTTGCAGAACTGGGTCAGCAATGCAGGGAGAATGAGCTTCACCCCACTCCTGCCCCACAGGAGGGGCTCGTGCTGCAGTGCCCCAAGGCAAGGGCAGAGCTGCGCCCCTAGAGGTGCCTGTGAAACTCATGATCCAGATGCAGCAGGCGCAGGATTAAGATCCGAGTGGGACTTTCACACCCAGCTGCTTCCCCTCGCCCCGGGCAACGGGGAGCTGTGAGGAGCAGGCTCAGGCGTCTCATTGTCCCTGGTGCGTTCCAGACCAGCCTGAAGCCACGGGCCAGGCGTGCCGCGTAGGCCTGGGGGATCAGGGCTGGGTCTCAGGTGGAGGGGAGCAGCCGTGTGACAGGCCCGGCAGGAAAGGGATGATCCTGGGGAGAAAAACAAGCCCCTCCTGAGGTGCATGTTGGAGCCAGGCCTCTTGTGGCTTCGTCCCCCCACGGCATGACCCAAGGAAGCCAGGCCTCAGGCTGTGTGCGGAGGGTGTTTGTGGCTGGATGGCCGGAGAGGGGGTAGGGCGAGGCACACACTGAGGACAGAGTTTGAAGGGTAATGTGGTCACTGAGGTGCTATGACAGCAGCCCCTGCTGAATATCCCTAGAGCACAGAGGAGGCCCCTTAGGAAGGTGCCTAGGCCCACAGGCAGATGCAGCAAGAAAGTTCACCCTGCCTCCACACACTGCTCCTCAAACCAGCCCAGGTTATTGCTTTCCATCCCCTGTGCTCATGGGCAGAGCGGGAGGTTGGGTGGCTGATGGGAGCCACAGTAGCTCCCTGTGAATAATTTATTAAATGAATAATCTGGATCGAGAGCCCAGAGAATAGGGACCCGCAGTGCCATCACGGAGGGTCTGTAAAGAGCAGGTGCTGCAGTGTACAGGGGCATTCGGCTCCCGAGAACACCGCTCCCAACACCTCCTATAAACAACCAGAGATCCTCAGAAAACAAACACGATTTTTTCAGAGCAGATTTTCTCCCTCCCACAGCACCCTCCGTGGCAGCCAATTAACTGGCATTTGCAGGAAGGAATACGGAAAACAATAGCAGAAGGGGCATGAAAAGCTAAGCCACAAAACCGCGTACAGTCAATGAGGACATCGACACTGGTGAATACAAGCGTGGAGAGGAAAGCAGCATCGAGAATGAGAAGAGATAAGGCCGAGGAAAGACGAGGAAAACATGACAGTTAAAGTTAATGGGGCTGCTGGACTCGTAAAGGGTTTATTTCAGCTTCAGCAGTACCTGCGTGCCTGTCCCCAAGTGCAGTAGTAAGTGCATCGTGCTGCACGGACGGAAGAGCGGCGTAAGCACCTTCCCAGCCTCGCAGTCCAGCTCTGCACCAGGCTGGCCAGTCCAGAGCCCCGTGCAGCGGGGACTGAGGAGCTCTCCCCCGTACTCACCTGGAGCAATGGAGTCGCAGGAGCAGAAGCCTCCTGCAGACGGGCTTCCCACCCACTCGAGAGCCCTTGCAGGGTCCCAGGCCTTGTCTCTCCTGTGCTCGCCCCACTTGGGTATGGCTGCCGGGGAGAAGAGAAAATGGGATTGGACCAGGCCCCTTATACAGCAAAACATTAGAAAGGACTTGGCACCTGCCTGGGGAAGGTAGTGAGAGGGCTGGGTTACTACCGATGGACCCTGGCTCCTCTCCTGCCTGTCGGCTCTCTTTCAGGTATAATGAATTAAGAACAGTCCTGCTCTGGTCCAGAAGGGGAGGAGCGCAGACTAGGAAGGCTTCGTCAGCCAGACTACAGAGACCCATCACACAGCTTGCTGCAGTTCTAATGAAATGTCATTTATTTCTGCACACAGAGACACAAGACGCTAGAAAGCTACAGCAGGAGTTGGGGAGATAATTCATACATGAGCACCATCCCTGGCGGATTTATTTTGCCCTGTAGCTTAGCGCTCTTGATTTGGGTTATTCTGTCTGATCAGCGCTTGTTGGGGCAAGTTACTCAGAAGTGCGTCATATGGGATAGCAGGAGCTGAGCACAAGGAATCCAAAGACTCTGAGAATGCAAAACTCGTGATGTAGGGGCACAGAGCGGGAGCATGTTCCGGACGGAGACTCTGCCGTATCATCACATTCCACACATTGGGCTCAATGAGAATTTTCTAGAGATTAGACACAGAAAGCCGGGCATGAAGTGTAATCTTCTCCCTTATAGATTAAAACAAAGGCAATTGTGTGTCCTGTCTTATTGCCACACACTGAATGCAGCCTTGAGGGGGCATGGTCCCTATTCACTGTGCAGCTATGAATGCCACTGGGAGTGGTGTTTTGGAACTCCGTTTCTCAGAATATGGTAATTAACTACTTCAGGCTAATGCAGTAACATCACTAATTATGAATGAATAAATCTGAAGACTGAACATCTCTGTTTCTAAAGGAAGCTCTAATGAGTCAGTGGCATCTCAGGCAACTACTCCTCATCTCTCTGTGCCTGCCCTGCTCCCTCCACTTCTCTTGCCGGCTACTCCGATATATCATGTGGTTTAGGTTAGGGTTGCACCGTACAGATGGTTATAATGAAACATAGCAGGACAAAGTGCCAAGCAGGTCAGGATATAAACCAGAGCTGGCATCGCTGCATTCATGTGGATTAGGATTGCCAGCTGTCCAGTTTTCAACAGGAACACCCAGTCGAAAAGGGACCCTTCCCAGCCAGGTGAAAATGAGCGAGTGAGTGAGAGTGCTAAGGAAGATACGGAAAAGCTAATTCACATGCTCTCCCACTAGCTTCCCTGGCTGGGGTCTTGGCTAGATGGAGGAGGGGTTTTCCCACCTCTCTCTAATCCATTTCTAGTCTCTTCCTGTATTATCTTCAGCTCCTGAGGTTTCTGTTTGCACGGTGCAGTTTCTGGAGTTGTCACAGATCAAACTTCCTTTTTCTGCTTCATTTTGAGACTGCTCCTGCAAGAAACTGTCCCATGAGACCACACACCCCGCAATGGAGCTGGTGGGAAATGGAAACTTTGGGAATAGTTCTGCAACTCTTCCCCCTCATTTCTGCCTATTCCAAACTTCCCCAGCAGCTCCAGAGATCAGATTTAATAGCTGCTTTTGGAGTTATTTTTTCTTAGTTTCTCCTCTTATAATTTCTTGCTGTACAATATTTCTCAACTGTCTCTCTCTCAGCCATGAACAGGACCCCTAGTGCTAATCTCAGCTCCAGGGGACCTCTAACATGACAGAGGCCAAACTGCTCTCCAGCCACAGCAAGCACACGTGTGAACTGCAGAATGGATCAGTCTCTCCAGATCGCTTTGTGCAATATCTCATCGTATCGCCTCCATCCGAGCCCTGGCGGTATTTCTGGCCTCAAGTCAGTTTCTTACATTCCTTGTAACAAGAGCACCACTGATAGTCTCCGCTCTCCTGCAAACAAGTGACACGTGCACCGGACCTGCTGTATTCCCAGACAAAAGCCTTTATTGTGAGGCATTGGTAGCCACTTGCTGCTGCTTGGCTGACCCACAGGGGAACCCACACGGATTCTGTCCTGTGCCTTCGGGCTTGTCTACACAGCACGGTTTTGTGCACTGGAGGGCTGTAACCCGTAGAGCGCTGTAAAGTACACCTCTACCTCGATATAACGCTGTCCTCGGGAGCCGAAAAATCTTACCGTGTTATAGATGAAACGGCAATATATTGAACTTGCTTTGATCCACCGGAGTGTGCAGCCCCGCCCACTGGAGCACTGCTTTACCGCGTTATATCCAAATGTGTGTTATATTGGGTCGTGTTATATCGAGGTAGCGGTGTATTGCACACTAACTGCCATGTGTAGACCCTGCTGACAGCCTCTGAAAGGTGCCCCACACCCGCTGATGCAGCCCCAGCACGACAGCAGTGCGCCTGAGGTACCTTTTAGAGCCTGTTGCCAGGGTCTTCACAGCACAGTGCGAGCACCACACTTTCAAATGCACTACAATTGCCGTCCCTCCCCTGTGCACTGCTGGCTCATGTGTGCAGGGGACTTGTGTTGCATGTTGGGAAACAATATCTTAGCACCTTCACCTTCATTCCCTATCCCCACCCCACCCACCTGACCACCACACATCTCTGCCTCTAGTTTTTGTCTTTCTTAGCCTGGAAGCGCTTTGGAGTAGGGGCTTTGTTTTGTAAAGGGCCATGCTCATCCATGGTGCTACTTAACTAGTAGTTATTAACTAGACTGACAATATGAAATGGCCTGAATGTGCAGCATGCTCTGTACCTGAAATTGAAAATATTTTTTTGTAAATAAGATAAATGATCTTTGCTATGAATTTCTGGACAAACTTTTTCATAACGGCTTAAAGTAGAGAATTATATTCAAATAATTCAAAATCACATGCTCACACGTTTACCTTAAAATAAAAATCTGGAACCACAAGGTGGGGTGAAGGCTTTGATTCCCAAATATTGCACATACAGTCAAATCCTTTTATTCTTATCATCACCGTCAGTCTTTCCCTGCAGGATATTGTCATTACGGGAGGTGTTCGGGATTCTGTCATGGATGCTTACCAATTTTCTAAGATACACTTTGCAATGAAATCTCACTTTTAAAAAGGGGTTGCCTGTACATAATTAAAAATCCGCAGTCCTGACTTGCCAAAGCAGTTGTGATAGGTTATTAGTATTTGACTTGCTAAACAGCTGGCAACACTGAGATGAGAATACGTTTGGACCGTTTGTCTGGCAGATCTGAATGACAATTCAGAAAGGAATGGGCATTTACATGGGAACAGGAACATCCAGACCAGACTAGTAAATCTTAAACAAAACAAATGAGCATTTGTAAGGGCTGCAAACCCTCCTGCTTTGGGGCCTGAGCTGCCCTGAGCTGCCCTGAGCTGGAGGTCAGCTGGGAACTTTCTGTTGGGCAGGTTAACCCATAAGAGCAGCTGCGGAGTTTCTTGCACCTTGCTCTGTGGCATCTGATACTGACCACTATCAGAGAAAAGATCCTGGACCAAATGGACTTCGGGTCTGAGCCAGTCTGGGAATTTGTCTGTTTCTATATACAGCAATCGCATACTAATAGATCCCAGAGGTGGCACTATAGTACTCATCTGAACAACGGAAATGTAACAAGTAAGGCCATAACATTCATATCAAAGCTCTTGAAGATCAGCCCAGCACATGTAAACCCCCAACACCATCCCATGGCACTAGACCATGGCTTTCCTCTCCTGCCCTTATCTCAGCTGAAATTGATAATCTACTTTATTGATTTATAAGACAAGGAAGCTGGCCTACAATTGTCCTTCCGACTTGCTGTAGCTCTCTGATTCATCTCTAAAGAGAACAATCCCAAACTTTTAAATCTTTCTTCATGTAACAGTTTTTTCCAGCCCTTTATCATTCTTGCTGTCCTCTCTGACTTCCTCTAGTTCTGCTCTCTCGGTATTTCAGATGGCATGAAGAGTATTGCACACAATATTCCAGATGAGGCTGCATCACTGATTTATATAAAGTGGTAATATTCTCCATATTGTTCACCATCCCATTCATTATGGAACTTAACATTTTGTTTGTTTGTTTGTTTTGATTGCAGCTACACGCCGAGCAGAGATGTTCATTGACTTGTCTACAGTGACACCTTTCTTGAGTTGATACAGTGAATTTAGAATCCTGTAAAGTGTATGAGTAGTGTAAATTTTACCCTTTAATGTGTGCTGCTTTGAATTGATCAACACTGGCTATTAGCCAGGATGGGCAGGGATGGGGTCTCTAGCCTCTGTTTGCCAGAAGCTGGGGATGGGCGACGGGGGATGGATCACTTGATGACTAGATTTCCCTCTCTTGTGTTGTGGCTGGCTATGGTCTCACAGTGGCATGGACCACTTATGCATTAAAGTACATCCATACATTCAACTTCAGTTCAGAGCTGCTGCAAGGAGAAAGGGAGCAGTCAGTGATATCTTAATTTGTGCTGTTAGTAGGTGGTCTACGAACCAATATATTTTATTTTATTCTTTTAAGTCTCCTAATTAAATGAGATACATGGATTCAGATGGTTGCTAGCAAATTTCAGGCCACACAAACACAGCACACATTTTTTACACTGAACTGCTCAAGTGTTGCATACATTTTCATTTACAAATGTGCACACGGCATTAGAATTATGCACTTGCTCTCACAAAATGAGCCTTCCAATTTATTTTCTTATTATTTTTAATGGAACAGTAAGTTTTGCTCACTTTCTAGGCTTTATTGTTTCAACTCATGTAGCCCATCTAAAACTAATTTAGACATTTCACTTAAACATTAGTTTTCTCCACGTTTCAAGGCAATCACAAGGAAATGACTTATGAGTGTACATGATCATGGAAAAGCCATTTCACAGCACTGAGATAAAGCCTCACAAGGAAAATGAAGCTATGCACAGGACTGGGAGGATAAGGTTACAATGCACTGCCTGCCTCCTGCGCCTAGCCAGGGGGTCACTCCTGGTCCTACTGGACCCTGATCTGCCCACAATGGTCCTTACATCTATAGCCCACAGCATCAAGTCCTGCAATCCCTACCCTGGGGAAGGAAACCCAATGGCCTGAGGAAGGCATCAGCTCCCCATTCACCACTCCCTGCATTGGCTGATTACAGAGTCCACTTCAAGGTCACTGCATTGATTTCAAAGCCCTGAAAGGTACCGGCCCCAGAGATACCGCTCCTTCTTCAACAATGATCTTGTATGACAGCTTCCTTCCACAGCAACAACAGGAGAAGATGCATATCGACGAGACACAGACGCATTCCCGCAGGACCCAGCTGTACGGAACCCAGGGCTGGCTGACATAGGAGCAATCCCAAAGCCAGCTGCACTGAGAGCTGGACACAAAATCACAGCTCTCCTGCAGTAACCCGCTTTCACGCAGATCAGCAGCCACACACTGGGTTAGGTGACCAGACGCCCCCAGATTAGAGGCTTTGTCTTATGTAGGAAACTATTGCCTCCCTCGGTCCCGATTTTTCACACTTGCTACACACACACAGCAATGGAATGAATCCCAACAATAATTTTAAGCTTGCTCATGCCATTGGGAAGGTATTACCTATTACCTCCATATAGGGGGCACTAGTGAGATGTTACCAAATACTGTATGCCGTTCCGGGGTCCACACTTCACAAGGATGTTGACAGACTGGAAGAGGTTCATAAAAGAGCTACAAGAATGACCTGAGGTCTGGACACCAGGCTTCAGAGTGAGAAACTAAAGAAGCGCAATCTATTCAGTGTATCCAAGAGAAGGTTGGAGGTGAGGTGACTGTGGTCCATAAGAACATACATGGGGAAGGGATTTCTGATACTGGAGGGGCCTGGATTCTAGGAGAAAAGGGCAGAAAAAGGAGCCAACGGGTGAGAGTTGAAGTTGAAGCTCAGAACAGAAATAAGATACACATTTTTAACAGTGAGGCTAATTAAGCATTGAAAAAGCTCCCCAAAGTGGTGGATTCGCCATAACTTGAAGTTTCTCAGTCAAGACTACAGGCCATCGTAAACAATCTGCTCTGGTTCAAGGTTCAAGTGCAGGCTCTGGGCTGGAAGCAGGAGTCTCCAGGTGGAATTCTCCGGCCTGTGCTATGCAGGAGTCAAACCAGATGATCCCAACGATCCCTTCTGATCTGTGAATCTATGAACAGTTTCAAACCAGGTGCTGATTCTACTTTCACTTACTAACTCCACCAAAGCCAAGTGAGTTACACTCATGCCTGACTGTTACGAGGAAAGGGGACTTGTCCCTGCGATGGGTAAGCCTTTTTATAGGGTTCTTTGGTTTCGTTATGGAACACAATACACATACCTGGCTCTCCCATTCTGTATCAGACGTCTCACCACCACAGCCGCTAGCTCGCTCGTTCTCTCACACATCCAACCACCCTTAACTGTAGCCACCTTGTAAGAGCCTAGCGGTTGTCTCCCCCGTCACTTTAGACTGCCCACCGGGCAGCTACCTGGCCAGCTCCTTCTTCCTCAGAGGGAGTTGGCTGGTTCACTTCCCACCTCCTGCTTCTTGATGGGGAAGGACTCTGGTACCCTGCCTGCCAACCAGTGGGACTGGCCTTATGTTCAAGACCACTTCCTTGTTTTCCATTCACAGTTGTTATAGACCCTACACTGATGCATTGCCATAAATATTCTCCATGAACTCAGCCTGAGAGTTTTTAATGCAGATTTTGGGTGTCTTTTCAGGACACCTTCTTAGGCAACAGATTAAGAAGAGGGCTTTATATTGGATTGTTCTAATGGCAGCCTATTACATCTGAGCATCCCTTCCCCACATCTCAGCTGTCACTCTATCTGGGAGAAGATGTGTCAGAGCAGGAGGGGTTGTGGTGTTGTAGCAGTTGATTTCTCTTTTCACAGTTCATCTGCCTCATGAGAAACTCAATTTCCCTAATTTATTTGTAATCTTCAGTGTAATTTGCAAGTTTAAACCCCTGCTACTTGTGTGTCTTTTGTCTGCTAATTTTTCTGTAACCCAAAACATACACGCACGTGCTCAATGTGCGGTGAGCCTCACTTTGATGATATTATCCAAGGCAGACCTGCTGGGTTTTTTATTGACAGACACACAAATATTTATGGCCTAAGCCATATGGGGAAGAGAAACCACACCTTTCCCCACTTCCCTGTAGCATTGAGCTCTGAGCAGTGCTAGCACTTCCCTGACTCTCACCCACTCCTTCGTTACCCCCTAGCCTGGCTGGCAAAGCACCTTGTTAGGGGAACACAAGGAAGGAGAGCAGGTTCTGAGCGCTGGTGTGCAGCTGTATTATTCATTCTGAAGAGCAGAATAAGAGTGTGTATTGTTCAGTGATCCCGAGCTGTTTGTACTACTAAGAGGCAAACTGGCTTGGTGAGGCCAGTAACTTCTCTCTCTCTCTCTCTCTGTAAACCAAGGAAAATGCCCCCCCAATGCAGTTTCATTAATGCAAAGTTATGGCTGAGGATTTAAATGCGGTGAGCAAGCTGAGTTCTGGCCTGGTTTTCATAAGAGTGTCTGTCAGGACAGAAGCTGGTCCAATTCTCAGCTCAGATCCCCAAGACATTTTCCACTCTAGCCATTATGCCCCAGCAGCGTCTTGCCGGTCAGAACCACATGCCCTCGATCACTTACAACAGGGCAGACACTGCGGCGGCATGGAGCACCAGCCAGGGAGCCACTTACTGCTCCCTTGAAGCATCGCTGGGCTGCAGTCCTGGGCCACGCTCCCCACACACTCCCATGCCCAGCCGTCCCTCTCCTTTGCAAGCTTCCCAACCCAGTGGCCACCCCCTCCAGCCACAGGAGAGAGAACGACAACATGGGAGCCAGAATATCGTTCCCAGCCTCAGCCCGTAGGCGGTGCGCCCCGGACAGGATGCTATGAGGGTATCGGAGGACCTGATGTGGCTGTCTGTGTTGAGAGGAGGCTTCTCCTCAGCAACAGGGGTGCTCTGTGGAGGGGGCTCCCCAACTCTCTGTGACTGCAGGAACCTTCCTCCAGAGAGCCCTTGCCCTTCCCCTACCAGCATGAGTTTGAGCGCCGGGAGATGGGGCGGGCTGCTGCTGGCCCTGCTGAATGTTACGGGGCCTCCCTGGTGTGAGGCCTGATCCCTGGAACGCCTGGCAGCTGGCGAGGCTTCCAGGAGGTGCTACAGCCATGACGAGGTATCTTCCGTGTGATCACCCCAACCAAACACTGGGCTCTGCTTCGACACGATGCACCCCTGATTTATCAGCTGAAAAGCAGAGCTGACTCGGAAAGAGCAGAGCGGATTGCGGAGGGAGGAAATCATCCTGATTTGCATCACCACAGCCTGGCTGCATCAGCTCACTCCTCTGATTGCAGTAATGGAGACTGATGCTCTCTGATATCAGTAACCCGGGAAAATAGGATTTGCTGTACAAGATCAGATCACTGGGCCATCTAATCCAGTATCCCACTTCTAGCAGTGGCCAATATGTGATGACTAAGTGGAAAGGAAACCAACACAAATAACATGAACATGCACATAACCATGTCTCCCAGGGACGGGAATACACCTTCCAGATCCCTCTAACTCATCCACGTATGCCCTGAAACATGGGATATGATTACCCCACCTCAGCTGGAACTGATAGTAATGGGGATAAATTTACCCATCCCTTGCAGAAACCCTGCCTCTGTTTGGCCTCTCAGCCCTCCTGCAGCAGTGAATTCCACAGGGTGACCGTACAGTACAAGGAGAAATCTTTGTACTTGTCTTAAAATTTAGCAGCCATTAAATACCTATTAGGTTTTCATGACATCCTGCATAATTCTCAACACCACAGTCAAACTCCTTTGAATGCTGGTATTTCCCAGTTCTCGTCTGCTTCAATCTTGCCCATCACACTCCCAGCCACCAATGGCACTCATCTGCATCCACTGTCTCTGCCACTGCCATCTGCACCCCTACAACACGTTCACTTTGAAAGGTCCGTAGAGCTTAGTAATCCGCAGTGCTGCTTCCTACACAGAACGCTCACTTCCATCGCTGCTCTTCCTCGTATGGATGTGGAAATAGTCGAAGTAAGTCATGCTAAGGAGAGAACCCTTGATTGTCCCACATATCATTCTCTTACAGCTCTCCTAGTTATCCTAGGTTTGGACCAGGTGCTGAACCCCCCCGATAGCAGATGTCTCAACCCTCATTCCTTGGATGGACCCTACTGAAATCCACTGGAGTCCGGTCATTGGACTGGGCCTCGTGACATCAGAGGGTGCTCTCGTCACCCGGCGGGAGCACAAGCACCTCACCATCTCATATCCTTCCAGTTAGAGAGGGTAGGGGAGTTAACTGAACAGCTCCCTGGCCTGGTCTCAGTGCCTCTGCCCCTACCTCGTGCCCCTGGGCATGCACACTACCACAAATGGCCATGTTTCAGTCACCAGGCTTCCCCGGTGCTGGGAATATTTTACAATGTCTGTGTTAATTTCCGTACCGCTTCGTCCACAGTCTTTCCAACGACGCAGCAAATGAACACACGTGCTCATGGTGCTGGCCTGCCACCCATCATTCCAGACTTTTCATCAGTTCTGTGAGGACTTCCTAGGCCCATTCAGTGGGTCACAGCTGTCCACAATCCGCATCCATTTTAATCCCAGCATTGTACCAAAGCTTGTGGGGCTTTTTCTAGAATCCAAACAAATCAAAGGCCTTTGACTTCCGCGGCTCATGTGCAAATCATAAGAATTCCTCCTTGCATAGCACAGGACTTGAAACATTCTTAATGAGGGGTAGTGGTCACTGAAAACAGCACAGCACACCTCTCGACCTGCCAAGGCCGCAACGTGGGATGCAAGGTCTGATAGAATCCCAGAATGATGGCCACAAAAAGAGAGTTCCCAACTGTCACAATTGTATTATATGTCTTCCAACATGTGGTGTTTTTCCTGAGGGTATGTCTATGCTAGAAATTCTACAGCGGGACAGCGGCAGCTGCTCCCCTGTAGCACAACAGTCTAGATAAATACTGGAGCAACGGAAGGAGTAAATCCATCTCTCCGAGAGGTGGTACCTAGGTTGATGGAAGAATCATGGTGTTTACACTGGTGCTTAGGTCAGCTTAATTACATCACACAGGGCATGCGATTTTTCACAGCCCTGAGCAATGTAGTCAAGCTGACCTAACTTTGCAGTGTAGACCAGCCCTTAAAGCCCCAGCTTCTTGAGTCATGCGATTACATGAAAAAAATCAGCTTTCATTTAAAATAATATTTCTAGCCCTCATGTTTGAAGAGAAAAGCTTAAAACTGTAACTTGAGTGTCCCCCTGAAGCCACGGAAACCAGAAGGCAAATACAAATGAGCTCCAAACTTATTTATTTGTTAAATGTCATTATTTTGTAGGCCTAGTTATGATTTTTCAATGCTTGCGGTTGACATTACCACATAAGCATCATTACTGCAGAGAAATTAACATGCTGTGGGATACCTTCCTTTAGTGCAAATAACTCTCTGTGTAACCTCAGATTCATGGTTCATTATGTCTTGTGTAAATAATTTTCACCAATAAAAGTGAAGAGGTATAAACTTTGGATAGAATGTAGTTATTGTGGGGATTAAAATGGATGATGTCCCCCAAAATGAGGGCCAGAGGAGAAGTACGCTGCATATCAATTGACCTGGAAGGCCAGTGCTCTTTGTTCTGTTCAGCTGTTGGGACATCTTGAAATGTTTCCTATTTGTCCCCAAATAAATCAGTGGGAGACAACACTATTAGGGAAATCTATTCAGCTGTCAAAATTATACCAGCACGTGTTTATCTGTCTGCCCATTGATGAAAAACTGCTAGCCATGACAAAAAAGTACAAAAAGGACACTTTTAGCCATGGAGAGACTACTTACTTCTTTCAGCTTTTGTTTCCAGAAGAAATGTCCTTTTGACAGAGCTAGTGATGAGCCAGGTTTAAACTTTATTTTGTTCATAGATTTCAAGGCCAGAATAACCACTGTGATCATCTAGTTTGACCTCCTGTATAACATAGGCCAGAGACCTGCCCCAAAATAAATCCTAGAGCAGATCTTTAAAAAAGAAGAAGAAACGAAATACAGACTATATAACTATAGACTTTTACACATAAATCTGGAATGTGCTAGGTCCTTGCCAGCACAAACCGAGAAAGAGAAGGTCCTTACAATCTAGTTCAGGCACCAGGGGTGGGATTATCCAGTGTTCGGACCAACTCTGCTTCCCTCCTTTACTACAGACTTCAGTGGAAGTTGAGTCAGGCCAATCCTGAGTGCTATAGAAATCCGCCCTTCCCTCCCCCCACCAACATATCTTGCCTGGGCCAGATTGGTGATAACATGAACAGTCAGTTGAAGAAGTAGAGATGTGGTGTTTTCAATTATTTCAGTTTGTTTGGTTTTGATTTTTGTTCTCTTTCCCTCTCTACACCAGTGAAGTCCATAAACAAGCAGCAGAAACCGCCTACATCTTTCTCACCATTAACCCCCTGCCTGGCAGGGCCGCCCGGGGGGGGGCAAGTGGGGCAATTTGCCCCAGGCCCTGGGCCCCGCAGGGGCCCTGCGAGCCCTGGCCGAGAATCCCTTTCCTGGCTAGAGGTGCCTTTTTAATTTTTACTCAGCCGGTGGCGCTCCGGGACTTCGGTGGCGGGGAGCCCTTCAGTGCCGCGGAAGACCTGGAGCCAGTGAAGGACCCGCTGCCAAAGACTCGGAGCGCTTCCCGGTGAGTACAAGTGCTGCAGTGGGGGGCTCCTTTTTGTATGTCCACCCCCTGCTTTGCCCCAGGCCCCCTGAATCCTCTGGGCGGCCCTGCTGCCTGGTCTCCATTAGTTGTGGGCATGTGATAGAGAATATCATGATAATTCATCCTCGCCAGGAAACGAAGCCTTCTGCAATGTCTAGAACATGCCTGACGTGGTCATTGTCAGAACACCTCACTTTGGGACAAAGCTAACAGACATCAAAAGAACAGCGCACAATACTGTACCACTTCCCTGCTAATCACGAGCTAAAATTAATACATTTGAAATGTAATAAACCAAATATAGAGCAATGCACAGAGGAAGGAATATTCAGATGCACAAATCTAAAATGAAGGCAACTCATTAAGCAGTAGCATCATAGGAAATGAGCTCGGAGATATACATTGAATGAGTCATGGCAATAATGTAGGAACAAGACAAAAGCTATGTTGGGTTGCAGTTTATTAATAGTGGTATCATAAGCAAACCAAGCAAGGTAATCACTCCTCTCTCCCTCCTTCCAAGACGGTAGGGGCACCATTCAGATACTGCAATTAGTTTGGGGAAATGCATTTTAAAAAAGATGCAGACAAATTGGAATTGGTTCAGAGAACAACAAAAGTGACAAATGGCTTGAAAAGCGAGATCTACACAATGATGAAAAATAAAGAGAACTGGCCAAGTTCATTCCAGACAAAAAGGATGACTGAAAGACAGGAGACACAAACAGATGTCACAGAAAGGGAAGGAACGGGTTAGTTTCATTGAATGTTCAGGACAGAATAAAGTAATGGGCTTAAGAAGCAGCTCGGGAAATTGCGGTTGAAGATAATGAAGAGCTGGATCAGTGCACGAACAGTTGGGAGATGGAGCCCACTGCCAAGAGGGGCCGTGGGGCTGCTTTAATTTGAGATAATCAAGGACCCTGGGTGGTTTACGGCCAAAGAAATCACTTGCCATGATGCAGTTGGAGGATACATGGCCCACTGGATAGCCATCCAATCTAACCCCGGTATGTTAGGGAGGACAGTTATGCAGAAACTAATATTGGCTTAAAGAGCCTCTGCCTTACAGGTGTCCAAAGAAAAAGCATTTAGCCCCAGCCCTTACCACGTTGGGCCAGGACTATCTTGGCTCCCTTCCTTCTCATGTCTCTTCTCCATAGGGAGTGGTCAATGACAAAGGAACTGCAGAAAAGGGAGCGTCAGCCATATGAGACCAGTGTCTGAGAAAGAGAGAGCTGCCCACTTTCCCTTTCTCTTCAACAGGCAGGTCTGGTTCCGCAAAGCAGGAATCTGTTCTTTCACTCTGTTTCTCTCATGAAGGTTCTTAATGGAACAATAACTTTAAAACCTATGTGATACTACAGCCCATTAGGCCCAAACGGTTTGGCTGAACAGCTGGACTTTGCATGGCTTATCCAAACCAACCCTTTCTTAGTTTGCCAGTTGCTAGTGCTTAATACATTTCTCAAAACTATCCGGAAAATTTCAAATTGTTATTAACATCTGCATCACTCATTATTTCACAGCAGTGCTAGATCAGCTCTTACCATCCACATCCTGCCTCCAGATCTATAAATAAGCAGGTTGATGATCATTTGGAATGTTTTGTTATTCTGCTACACTGAAATACATTTTGCTTTGAGAAAGTATTTGTTCTCTCAAGTACGTCTGTGCCTCCCCTCCCAGTATCGGAGCACCAAGACTCAGTGTTTCTCGGCATGCTAACTCTGGAAGAAATTGCCTATTTCATCATTCACATTTTAAAGAGGAGGGGTCAAATTCTAATTTCAGTTACTCCACTGCAAAGCCAGATTAATTCCATGGACTTTCGTGGCATGGATCCAGATGACGGCAGAATCTGGCCCCGGGTGCTCATTCTGATTTTTCCCAGCTCCTGAAATAGCATGTCCCAGTGATTCATCTGTGCTGCTAGAGAAGCACTGGTCTCAACAACCAAATGAATTTCTAGAACAAGTCTAAGAAATTTTATAACAACAATTATCCACTAAGGAATGACCATATCAACGAATTAGACAGTCCCAGTACATGTGTTTGTATATCTAGGCATGGACAGAAGAGTACCCTTCAAAAAATCAGTTTGCACAGGAAGAGAAAGCAAATGAGTAGTTAAAGGGTCTACCATCAATCAAACATTGACCCCTGACCCCATAAGGCCCTCCCCCTGGGGTATTACTTCCAGGGTAGAAGTTGTCATGTGACTGGAAGCAAGGGGTGGCATGTGACCCCTCTAAAAACTATCCCCTGCCACCCTCTACCAATCAGAATGGGTTTCAGTCCCATAGAGTGGGTTTGACCAATCAGGGCAAGTTCTTGTGACCCCTCTAAGAAACAACTAGAGTGGATTTCAGCGCTGTAGGACCTCCCTGAAGGGAAATGTAAACCAAGCAGCAGAACCGGTATAGCTCAAGGGTCTAGGCTGGAAACCCCTGGAAGCGTAATGGTTGGCTGGCTGGCATCACTGCCCTGAAAGACCATCACTGGTTGGAAGAGGCCATCATGTTTCAAAAATGTATTTTCAGAAACCATGGAAACACTGAGAGGAAACATGTCTTCCTTCACCACTGAAATGAGCACCACAGGACACTTTTTAGCTCTGAGGGTCCTCAGCTGTCTGCAAAGAAAGCACTACACAGCACCCTTCTGAGAAGGAGGGACCAGCTGTGGGGAGCCCCTTGTCCCAGCCATTGCTGGAGATGCTAGAACCTGACAGCAATCGTCAGTCAGACTGATCGGCACGATGCTCTCCCAATCTCTGAACCCATGGAAGAAGGCAGCCATGGCTCGTCAGACTTGGACAAGGGGAACCGTGAAGACATTGCACAGACAGAATACAAAATGTGGAGGTCAAGGGTTATAACGGAATAGGAACTGACCTGGGTTACATAAATCTAAAACGGGATTTTCAGCTTCTTCTTTTCTAAAACTCTCTCAAAAGCTCAACAATGCCTTTCTAGAGGACACAGAGGAGGACCTAGACTCAGTTGCATCAGAGAGTGACAGTGAATCTGGCCCAATTTTTTTTGCTCAACACTGAGGCAAATAGTTCAAGTGGACACCAAGTTCGAAGAAGACTGTGGCTATGTGAATTTAAGGAATGCCCTTGGCATAAAACTAACTGAGAAAGTGCCATGTTGCGAGCGGAAAAGAGGTATGCGGTCTGTTGTACCTGTTTCTGTTCATGCTGTCCTTAATCATTGTCTTAGGGAGAAGATTTTTGAAGCGTGTGAAGATTGTGTTATAGATGTGCCTGGCCAGCAGCATCATGACTGTGTGAATTGGTCTTCAGAGGATATAAACTGCAGGCTTCAGATCCTGTGTGCTGATCTGTGTTTAGAAAGCTTATGAATTGTGGATATTGCCATAGGTTATGCAATGTAGTATCTGTGCTTAACCCAAGAAAATGCCATGCAAAGCATTCACGACCCTAACAGTGCTTTAAAACAAAATTACCAAATCAAAGGATACCCACTTAATATATTATATTGATCACCTGATCTGCACAAAAAGTAACACAACCCTGCTTGGGAAAAAGACTATTTATATGAAATCTAAAATGATTAAGTTAGAGACTGGTGAGGGGACAAACAGGAGATGAAATATAATAAAACTTTATATCTGTTAGTAAAAAATACCTATTGAAAAGGCTTTTGTGAATATCTGTTTCTGTAATGTACAAGGTCTGTGTGGTCCTTAAATAACATGAAGGGTTTGATGTGACATCTTGCTTTGTTTTCAAGGGCTGTCTGTCTTTTAAATAAAATACTTTTGTGACCCCAGCTATTGGAAAAAAAGGAGCCATTTACAGCAAAAAGCTGAAATGCAGGTAGTAGAAAATTAAAAAATGGTGTTACAAATAAACCAAAAGCTTTATAAAACATGGAGATTTGAGACACCTACTTGAGTACAATCGAGCTGACTCAACCCCACCGAACTGAACAGCCTTAGCACAACCTAGTGTAAAAGGGGCGTTGGTGGAACTATTGCCTTCGAATGTAATCACCCACCTGGGGCCCCTCAACATCTCATCAACGGTAACGATACTATGCCTCATGGAGGCTGCGACTTTATCACTAAACCAGTTTGATGAATGCTCAGACTGAGCATCCCCACAGGCTGGATTAGCATTAGAAATGCTATGAGGCATTCTTCCCGGGAACTCAAAAAGACATGAAAAGTTTAAAAATAATATATTTCCAAAATAAACCCAGGTCTAACATGCTATAACATGCAGAGAGAGCCCAGCCCCAAGGAGGCAGAATTCCAAGCACTGTGTCAAGCAGTAGGATAGTCTGACAAACACGACAAATGTACAGAGCTCAGAGATGGAAATGAAAAGACGTGGGATGACTGCGACATATCGAAGAGGTCAGGGCCTTAGAAGAAAAGGATCGCCAGGGAAAAGGCTGTAGCTAGGGATCGGTAACAAGCCTATGTGACTAGCTGTATTTCTGCTAAAAGGCCTGTGTGGGGCTGTAATTCAAAAGTGGGTCAGAGGGATTTTCAGTGGGCTGTATGTCTTTTAAATAAACATTGTTTGTGAAAATCCTGCTGTTTTGTCTGGCAACCTTGAATCTGGAGGAAATTAAAAAGCCATGAGTGTAAAATAAAGCAAAGAACTGCTGTACTTCATAACTTCATAAACCAGGGAGGTTTGAGATGTGCTTGAGGATAACAGCGCTCACTCAACTCCAGTGAAATAAACCGGGGTAGTTTGGGCTTACCCTCGCCCCACTGAAATGGCCAGAGTGACTGTATTGCCCTCGGTCACGCTGTGAGCGGTGGCCTCGCTGTGATTATCCACCCAAGTTTCCTTAACACTCCACCAGGGTTACAGATATTGTGACTTTAGACAAATTAGAGGATTGGGCCAAAAGAAACCTGATGAGGTTCAACAAGCACAAGTGTAGAGTCCTACACTTAGGACGGAAGAATCCCATGCACTGCTACAGACTAGGGACCGAATGGCTAGGTAGCAGTTCTGCAGAAAAGGACCTAGGGGTTACAGTGGGCGAGAAGCTGGATATGAGTCAACAATGTGCTCTTGTTGCCAAGAAGGCTAACGGCATTTTGGGCTGTATAAGTAGGGGCATTGCCAGCAGATTGAGGAATGTGATCGTTCCCCTCTATTCAACATTGGTGAGGCCTCATCTGGAGTACTGTGTCCAGTTTTGGGCCCCACACTACAAGAAGGATGTGGAAAAATTGGAAAGAGTCCAGCGGAGGGCAACAAAAATGATTAGGGGTCTGGAGCACATGACTTATGAGGAGAGGTTGAGGGAACTGGAATTGTTTAGTCTGCAGAAGAGAAGAGTGAGGGGGGATTTGATAGCTGCTTTCAACTGCCTGAAGGGGGGTTCCAAAGAGGATGGAGCTCGGCTGTTCTCAGTGGTGGCAGATGACAGAACAAGGAGCAATGGTCTCAAGTTGCAGTGGGGGAGGTCTAGGTTGGATATTAGGAAACACTATTTCACTAGGAGGGTGGTGAAGCACTGGAATGCGTTCCCTAGGGATGTGGTAGAATCTCCTTCCTTAGAGGTTTTTAAGGTCAGGCTTGACAAAGCCCTGGCTGGGATGATTTAGTTGGGAATTGGTCCTGCTTTGAGCAGGGGGTGGGACTAGATGACCTCTTGAGGTTGGAAAAATGATCAGTAAATAGGTTTGATGAGTCCACCCGCAGAAATATCAGTCAATAAGTTTGATGAGTGTTCACCTACAGAAAAGAGGGTTGTGATTGCTGATTATTATTACATTAAATTAAACCTCAGGAGTTTATAGATGCTATTGGTCAATCTTACCAGCAACTCAAAAAATCACAAAAAGTTTACAAATAATTTATTTTCAATAGTACCGCCTGGTCTAACCCCAAACTAAAAAGCTGCAGGGAGCCACAAAGGGTCACTGGGTTTATCAACATAAGCATGTGCTTTAAGAACAAAAGCACCCTATTAAAAAGCGGAAGGTCTTTGGGCTCAGTTTGCTACTTAATACTACACAGACAGAATGTGCTGTGTCCATTTTTTTACTTAAAAACAAACAAAAACTTTAAGCACATATGAAATATGATTGACATTGAAAAACAAGCAAACAAAACAACCCCATGAGACATTCATTAGCAGCTGCAAGGTAAGCAGTCAGGTGTGAGGGTACAGAAACACTCGGATTGTTGGGTTTGGTGATTTTCTCTTTAATGTTGTCTGAAGGCTCTGTAGTGCTCTGCTTTTAATTGAAACAGAAAATGTATTTTAATTAAAAATTAACCCAAAGCAGTCCTGTTGTGTAGACAGATTAATTTTCACCCAGAGATCGTAAAAGGGAATGTTTGGGATAGGGTACATACATTCCTTACTTATCTATTAATTAAGAGCTGGAGTCAAATCAATCTGCTAACTGCAGACATTGAAGTTTGTTTGAAACAAAGAGGTAGGCTAGTATCAAAACCTAAGCTTTTCTGGAGACTCCCTTTTTACAGCAGAAAGCATCCAACAGATGGGCTGCTGCTGGATTGCAAGAGGAGGTAGGTTGCTTGTTTTAGAACTGTGAATACATATATTACATGTTCTAACTCTTTGTACATGCTGTCCTTACTAATAACCATACGTCTTTACTGCAGTGTGTTCTCGTGAGTGTAGAAACACCAACCTCAAGCTGAAATTCACCAGAGCAAACTAACCCCATTTTCACTATGGCTAAAATGATTTAGGAAAAACGTGGCGCTTTGTTAGAAAACTGATGGACAGGGTATCTTCCGGGGTGGTAAAGGAACGGGTGACTGGAAACTGTCAACAATGCACACGCTCTTGTGGCTGACTTTGAGAAATACGTGTTTTCCATAGGGTGGTTCTGGTTCTGAGCAGGTCTGACTAGTCATGGAAAGGGGCACAGTAAAAAGGGTATCCTCCAGGGTATGCATCAGCTGTGGGGAGACAAACGGGGGGTCGGCAATTGTATCCTCAGGGTGTGGGGGACAAACAGACGGCTGCAAAAAAGCTATGACCCAAGGTCATTGATTTATTTTTTTAAAAAGACTATAGAGGTGATGAGGAGAGAGGAAAAAAGAGGCCCCCTAGTGGAGACTTTCAAACTGCCACGCCAGAGAATGAGCACCAGCCAACCAGTAAGCTCAAGAGGTCAGCATGTCTAGCCTACACCTATTTTGATTGGTATGCATTTCCCTACAGGGAAGCGCTGGGGGCTAAAACCCACTCTGATTGGTTGAAGGCAATGAGAGGAGTTCTTAGAAGGGTCACACGACCCTCTTCTGGATGGGTCACCCCCACCCCAGAACTTGCCGTGACTGTCAAATCTACTTTTTGGGGAGGTGGTCCTACGGGGCTGAAATCCACTCCCACTGGTAGAAGGCAACAGGGGGAAGTTCTTAGAGGGGTCACATGCTTCCAGACATACACCAACCTCTGCCCTGAAAGTGATACCCCAGGGGGAGGATTGTATGGGAACAGGGGGCAGTGCCCAAATGGTCAGGAAGCAGGGTCGGCATTTGATGAGAGACCCTTTAACTACTCATATGTTCCAAGCAGTTTGTTTACTCTAGTGTGGACGGTAGCTCAGTTCTATAAACACATTCAAATGTGCAATGATAGACTGCTATTCCTGCCCAATGTCTATAACCTATGTGTGACTACAAAGTGCTTTCCCGCCCTCTATGCCACCAACTGCTCTTCATATGACTTTATCTGAGGAAGAAAATATGGTGTAATGTTCTTAATTATGTTATGTTAATATAATGCCAGCTTTCAGAGAACAAGATCATATTCCAGCAATAAGGTGCCTATTTTCCTCTTCAGAAATTGGGATTTATATGCATAACTCACCATGTGTTGAGATGAGACTACAACCCAGAGCCTCCTCCAAGACTTCTGTTACCATTCTGACTGTCGCACAATGCTTATAATGTTAGGTAAGGTAAATAGCAGCACATACACCCAGGCAATTCCCTGCTCCCAAAGATGCCCTGTGCTCTCTATAGTGACTGCCAGCTTTAAGCACTGCGGGACTCTTGTCTCTTGCTCTGTAGTTAGCACAGGCTTGGAAAGCATTGGAGAAGACTATTGGCAGGTTGGGAGGTACCGAGATACGGATTTGCGCCGCTACCATGTGAAAGCTTTCCCCAGTGAGGGCGGAGCATGCCTGTCAGGAGGAGGGGTACAAAGGGAGCATAATCCAGCACATATGCTTTGGACTGACACTGTATAAAACCAGGCCAAGGGAGCGGGTGCCTGAGGACAACGCCAGAACTCTACTAACACCCAGAGAACTTAATCCTGTTACAATAAGCCACTAACCACCCAATGTAAATAACACTAACGGAGGCTGCCAACGGCTGCTTGGGGAAGGGTCCCATCCGGCTGCAGGCCCTGGGAAAGGAGGACAACTTTGGGCCATGACTCTAACAGGCCGCGCTGACACCACATGCACAGGGCGGGGCACTGAAGAACCAAAGAACTCAGCTTTCTCTCAATAAGTGTTTCATTTTTCTCTGGCCACAGAAAGAAGATTCCATGAAGGTAGAGATCGAACTTCCAGCTCTGCCCAGAGCATCGGGGTAATGCTACAGGATTTGGAAACAAACCACTGAGCTCTTCTAGCTGACAGAACATGGTGACATACAGGGCCCCAGATGACTCCGGTGCATCCTCTCGGCGGTAACCCCTAAGTTAGAAAACCGGACACTGTGCAAAGCGAAGCGCTAACTGCCCTCCCCACCGCCCCACAACCAACACCCTAGCTTCCCTGTCGAGACACAGAGAGGGCAATGCAGATGGATATTTACTTTTAAACAAAATGCAAACCAGATCTATCAGGCGGGTTTCCTCTCTCTCCGCTAAGCTGGGAGATAATGTCAGTGACAGCAGTGTGGAGGAGGCACCCAAGCAGGGCTCGCTCACTGGGAGTCTCCATGAAGGACACCAACCCCCCAAAGCAGGAAGTGCAACACTGCTCCTTTCCCAGTTTCCCAGACAGCCTTTCCAAGCTACAGGCACCAGGAACACCGTGTACAGGTCTCAGTCACTGACCATCTGCAAACACAGGAACCAGCACCTCAGTCATTAGACCTTTATCCCATGGCTTCCCCTATCCCCTGATCTCAGACTAACCCCTCTCTAGGAAAAACAAGGAACTAATCTTTATTCTTTTGCTTCCATATTAATCCATGTAACTCTTGTTTTTCTTTTTTCCTTGCAGATGCTTTGGTCTGCTTTGCTCTAAACCCCGCTGGCCACTAAAATGTCTTAGCTAGCTCAGAAAGGCAAGCAAAAACAATAGTGTCCTGGCTCTGTGCTACCATAGTCTCCGCACTTTTTTCTTTTGCTGTTTTAAAGTCAGATCTTTATATAAAATGGAAGCCCCAGGCCCATGGGCACCTGAGCATCTGTCTTTACATATCGAACTGCCACAGCTGGACACTCAGCAGGTGCAAAGGGAAAACCAGCTGTCGCTAGAGTGGCTCAGACAATGCAGTTCTGGGTCATGGAATTTCTGATATTTCAAAATCTGGCGTCATTCCAAATCAGAACAACCAGTAACATTCCTCACAGAACGGAACCTCTGAACAATTCTGATTTGGAAACATCAACGTATTACATTTCGATAATATAGAATCATCATAACATAAAATAAATATTAAATATATAATATAATTAATATCACAATGTAATATAAAAGTCAAACAAAAATAAATGAATGATATACTTGAAACAAAATGTTTTATCTTATCAAAACAATACCTTTGCATGTTAACAAAACAAAATGTTTCCACATCATCAAAACGGAGCAAGAAACTTGAAGTGATTGGCTTCAACACTTTTCCATTAAATTTTTTTCCAAAACTCAGCATGGTTCTGTGAAATATTCTGATTTTGACAAAATGACACTTTCCGATGGAAAACTGCCCCACTGTAAACTTTCCGACTAGCTGTACCTGTGATGAATGTGAGGGCACTCTTTGGTATTATTATTACCGAATTGGGACCTGTCCGCAAGGTGGTCATCTGTCCCATAGACAGGGATGGATATTTCACCCTGGGGCAGGCAGAACATACACAGGAAGGTGTTGCTAATGGTCACTAAACAGCTTACACTTAATGGTTGTTAAGAGCCCAGTGCCAGACCAAGTAGCTACAGGGGCCTAGCCCGCTCTCTTTGGGCAGCACCCAGCCCAGTTTTTCAAGGATGGCTCAAGCAGAGAACCGGAGTGAGAGTCACACGGACTCACAGGAGGCGCCTGGAGGCTCTTCATCGTTTTAAAATCCTTTATTCTCTGATGCTTTTTCCAACTGCTAAATCAAGATACTTTGGTCACTATTGCTGGTGACTGGTTCCCAAAGAGAGGAAACCCTGGTGCCTGAAGCCAGTCAGATCTGCAGGGTGATGAGTGGTTGGTACACAGGGCAGCATACCCAGCCTGGTCTAAGAGTGGAAGAATCACTAGATTTCCACAAACCCTTCACCCCCGAGGCAGGTAAGGGCAAGAGACCGGGAAGGAGGCAGAGATGCAGCTAGCACTATAACCACGACTTATCGAAATAGCTCAGTGCACAGGAGCTGCCCAGTTTGGGTGTGTAAGTGCACACACACTTTTGCAAAAGCACTTGAGTTCCTAGTTTTCTAGAACATAACCTGGACAATCTGAACCAAATATGTTTGATGAAAGGAGCTGAAAAGTGCCTTTAGAGCAGTGGTGAATGGCGGGGGGTCAAAGAGGATAGAGACAGATGTGATCGGGGATTTTTGGTCAAGTGGCTGCAACTTTCTTAATGAACTGTGCAAGTTAAGCAGGATAACTCCTCAAGGCAGCCTGGCTGGCGAGCAGCAAGGAGCAGGAGTGAAATAGCCACCCAGAGCGATCGCCAGCAGGATCAGATCAAGGCACAGGCACCATAGCCCCACGCCGAGGGTCCCTATTCCTGGAGCCATGAGCTCACTGCAGAACCTGAACTCCCCGACTTCACTCTTGATTTTCTAGCCGCTCCTCGCTGGGAAAAGATGGAAAACAGGAAACAAGCATAACAGGGGGCGTGATGTCTGCCTGAATCTGCAGAGAGCCTGAAACAGCTCGGCATGGCCTGAACTGCCCCCCACCTACAACCTAGGCTACCACATGCCCAGCTATAGGGAGCTGCAGGGCCACCGGCTCCTGCCATTGCTCCGCTGGGCGCGAGAGCCGGCCCTGCTACTCCCAAGGAAGGGGCCCCGGCTGCCACTCCTGGGGGAGGGGACGGGGCCTCCACAGCCGTCCCTGGCTCGTGAGGGGAAGGGACACAGGGCCATGGAACAAGGCACAGGGGCTGAGCCACAAGGGGGGCCATGTTGTGTGGTGCCCAGGGCCCCGGATTGCCTTAACCCAGCCCTGGCCACTGGCCTGTCTCACCTGTTGATGCCAAATCATCCCATGTACCCTGGGCTTAGTCCAGCCAATCAGAGCAAAGCTAACCCCCCCCCCAACAGGCTCCTCCCCTTGGAGAACCACTGGGCCTCGGCAGAGCTCAGCCCGAACCGAACCGCTTTCTGCATGGCAGGGGGGCTGATGCCTATTTCCCAGGAGTCCCCACCACTCCGGTCTCTTTGGGGTCAGCAGAACTGCTACCACCTCCCAGCTGCGCCCTGTGCAGCACGTCTGCAGCCAGGTAAAATCAGCCCAGGCCGGAGTGGCCGTGTAGCTAGATTTCTTTAGCTGTGCCGTGCAGGGGGAGACATGCTGAGCACCCCGGGCTGCCATGGGCTGCTAAATCCATGTCCCAGGGGCACACGCACTGAACGTCCTGGTGCCCACAGACTGCAGGTTATCATTGAGGTCCAACCAAAGACTCTGCTGCCTCTGACAATACTATTAGGTGGGGACATACGTGGAGGAAGGGCGGCGAGGCAGGCTGGGCCACAGTCATTCAGGACTGAGTGCGAGGCAGTGAACTTTGAAATCAATACGGGATTTGGAAAGAAGCCAATGCAAAGACTTTCAAACGGAGCAATATGCTTGGGCAGGCAAGTGCCTTGAAGGATGAGAGCTGCTGTATGTTGAATCTGCTGCATCTTCTATCGAACGTTAAGGGAAGCTCCTGAAAACAAAGTTTTACAGTAACGTAATCTGAAGAAACAAAGGCATTTGTCAGCGGCTTTATATCTGCTTTGCTGAGCTCTGTGTCTCACAGAAGGTTAAAAACAAATAGTAATGAACCCAAGCTGCGTCTCCATCGCTAGGCCTGTGGATAGTCTAACACCCAGACAGTTCATGCTTGCAGATGGAGTCAGTAATACATTATTGAACAGCATTGCCAGGGTGGGAGCAGCACTAAGTAACTGCTTAGCGCTGACAGACAAGGGCTTCAGTTTAGTTTGGATTCCGCTTTATAAAGCCATGGAGCAGACAGTGCTGAAGCCATTAACAGCCCTGGGACGGAAGAGCGGGATAGATCTCAGCCTCACCAGCACCGCTGTCTTACTACCAATTACACTGCTGTGCGGCAGAGCGGAGTGGAGGAACGGAAACAGTAGGGAGAAGAGGCCTTAGCAAACATTCCCCCAGGGACACTGTAAGAAAAGGAGGCAGATTCTCAGGTTTATACCGACCTTCCCCAAGCAATTTAAACCATACCTGAGATACACCAAACAGCTTCAAAATCAGCTGCACAGGTGCAACCAGAACTCCCTCACCACCACCGCTAGCCCTCTGCAGAGAGGTTGGGGACACCAATGGTGACAAGGAGCCAGCTTCCAAGTCGGTGGCAAATCACTGCATGTCCTTAGCAGTGTTCTCTCTGGGCTCTGACAGACTCCAGTCAGGTTTGTGAGTGTTTCTAATGGAGCAAGATGAATAATGTTGTTTACGACTGTCTGTCATTGCTCAGATGTGCAGAGCAAGGACGCTGTCGGGCATGGCTTCCTCTGGATGTTCGCATGCAGCAGCAGCGTTCCTCAGAACAGCAGTAGTTCTGCTTCTCTGTAAAGCGATCACCTCTGGCCACCTAGAATATGTTTCTCCCTCTTGTCCCGTGTGCAGTCAGGATGAGTTCCCTGCCACGGGCTCTGCACACGTTCCCAAGGAGGGCAGGGTGCTGTGGCAGGCGCATCAGAGGCCCATTAGCCCAAATCACTCTCTGCATTTACCAGGTGTGTGGGCTGCAGTCACCTTCGCTGGTGTGGGTCTCATGATGGTGCCTCCTTGTGCATCAGCCAGGTGCCCTGGACATATCTCTTCCTCCCTCCTGGGGCTGGGGCAGCTAGCGCCAACCACAGCGTGGAAAGGGGGCGACAGGAAACTTGTTCCACAGTAACCCCTCACAGCCAGCTCCCGCACGAGGGTCACCGCACCGGGATGGAGTCTGCCGGAATTGAACCTGGTGAATCGATCCCTATGTCCCTTGTGGGAGTGGGAGTGGCTCCTACTGACAGCTCGCATTGTTCCTGTTTGGATTTCACGTAATTTTGCTAATAACCACAGGGCCGGGGGGTGGGGTGGGCGATTTTCCACTGGAATGATTTTGTGAAGGAAAATGCAATTTCAACAAAATGGAAGTTTCCCACAGCAAAAAGCTCCATGTTTCAAACTTTTCTTGATTTTTCATCAGAGGAAACAAAATTCAATATGTTATTTTTGGTTGGAATGACCCAAATAGGAACATTGTTTTAAACTAGACTGAACTGTTTTGTTCTGAATCAGTTCAATGCATTATTAAGCTGCAGTTCCTTGCAGTTTGGAGCTGTAGTTCGGGCCCCCATTCTTCCCTCTGGGCCACACTCCCAGGAGGAGTACACCTACCACAACACAATGCAGATTTCCCCCTGACCAAGCTCTAAGCGGCTCATTGTGGGAGTGACGAGACTCTCGGAGGATCATGGGAGACGCAGGCTGGCCAGGGAGCCGAGCCCACTGGGGAGAATAAGAGCATCTGGCTGCAGAACTACAGAACTCCATGAGTCCGTGTGTCTGCCACACAGACGCCCATTGGTGCATTACTCCTCTGTGTCAGCAACGCTTGCCAGTGACCTGCTCACTGCACCTAACACACTGTTGCCAGAAGCTGTATCCTACACAAACCGGTAACACGCTGGCCCCAGAAATCACTGCCTGGCATCCAGGTGTGCACAAAGAGATCCACAGATACGCTGGGATGATGGTCTCAAAGTGTCTGGCAAGCAGTGCACAAGCCCACCCTGGCCTAGGCAAAGGAATGTGCATTGGCTTGTCTCACCAGTCTGCTCGTCAGGCAGAGACAACGAAGGTCCATTTACATGCGAGGTAAACAAAGCCATCAAACTAACAGGCAGGGGAGGACCTGGCATGCGTTCTTCACCAGACCGCAAAGCATCTCTTCCCAGCCGGAGAAAAGGGGTGTATTTACGAATCCATTGCAAAGGTTTACTGGGCTATAGAGACAGGGGTGTGTGTCTTAAGTGCTAAGCGATTGAATCACAGATTGTATGCACTAGTACGGTGTTTTGTGAAAGCCTGTGACACACTGGTGATAAAGGGCACTGCGAAACACACATGGTAACACTCTGCGCGGAACTATGGATGCTTAGAAAGGCAACCATGCTGTAATTGACATTATTTCCCAGCTTAGAGGGTTACAAATAAGAGAGAGAGGAAAACCCCAGGGCATGATTTGTGTTTTTTAAATTCTTAAATTTCAGCTTTTTGTCCTGATTTGGGACAAACACAAATGTTGGAGTTTCCCATGGGATGGAAATGCCAATTTTCACTCTGCTCTTCTAACAGTCTCACCTTGCAAGGGCTTTGGGCTCATCCCAGAGGGGGGAAGGAGGGCTCCATGCCTAGGCAGTAGCCTGGAACTTTGGAGACATGGGTTTAATGTCCTATTCCACCACCGGCTTCCTATGTAGCCCTGGGGAAAGTCACTGGCTCTCGCAGTGCCTCAGTTCCCCTGGGGACATGGGGGTGATGGCACTGCCCCGCTTTGCAGGGACCCTGTGGGGATAAATACAGCTCAGGATGACCAGGTGCTCCAAGACTATCAGAATGGCGACACAGACATGCCCAAGAGAGAGATGGAAACGGCACCGCATATGGTACCGGGAGTTCCCCTTTGAGGACGGTGTGTGGCTTAGGTAGCTTGTCAAAGTAGCCAAATGTAAGTGCTACGCCCAATGGGGGTATTTTTTAAGAAAGGATATTTCAGGCTCCTCAGCAATTTATACAACCAAAAAGAGTTTCTGAAAATGGAATAGGTTGTGGTGCAATTTTCAACTCAAATACCACTTGGGATAGTGCCTCGGGCTCGCCATCTGCATCAGAGGGCTTATTTCTGCCCTCACAGATCAACTTTTCAAATACACCACAAAGCTGAGTTCTCCCAACACTGGCCCCCTAGCTCTCCCAGCATGGGCCGGGCAGCTCTTCCCAGCCCCATGCCAGAACAGATCTCTAAATATCACCCCTTTCTCAACTCCCACCTCACAGAAAAGGAGGGTTTCCAATCACTCGGTTCCCTATTTCAGGTGGAGCCTTCATCTGTAACTTATGGGATGGCTCTAGAAACGGATCAGCTCGGCAAAGACACAACTAGAGATAGCATCGTCGTTCCTTTTCAATTTGCTTAGCCGTTCTCTCTCAGCCTTAACCATGCTCACAAGCTGCTCCCCCCCCCCATTAGTGACTGCCCAATTAGTACAGGTTAGGGTGGTAACTGGCAATGCCTATCCGCTGGACCTTTATCTGACAAAGGTGGTCACCCAGCACTGCAGAGCTTAGCATATCAGCCAGGGTCCCTCTCCACACACACCCAGATCTGCAGCAAAACCTCTTTGATTCGTTATATTTTAACCATAGTGGCCAATGTAGGTTCCACTGGGGTCACGGCTCCCATCGACTCCAATGGGCTCCAGATCGGGCCCGAAGGTACTTACCTGAGCAAGGTCATTCCTACAGGCGGGTTCCTCCAGCTTAGGCGATGTGGGACGCCTTGAATCTGGATTTAATGGAAACTGAATTCCCTGGGGAGACAGGTGGAGGCTGTCGGGACATGTGAGTCCCAGCTCCCTCCAGCCAACTCCACCTCCCTGAACCTGCAGCTCCTCCCAGGCACTCTTTGCCCCCAGGACACACACCGGAAGGGCAGAGCCCACAGCTGGGATACTGCTGCGGCCCTCCCTTCAGAGCTCCTCCATCCATGCCCCCAGCCCCCACTTCAGTCTCCTCCATTCGGAGAGGGCAGGACCCTACCTAATTTATAGACACACACAGGAACTCAGGTGATCACCTATCTAATTGCTAGACTGTATTCAACTGATTTCAGAGATTATTAATTTGTTGCTTTCAAACTCACTAATTTCTATGCAGATTTGTGATTAATATAATAATGGTAATTTCAGATACCAGCACCCTGAGGGCTTGATATTGATTTCCCTTTGCCTACGAATGTGCACATTTTTTCCTCTGTCATTGTAATGGTTATGATGAAGTTTGGCGCTTGGCACTAACCATACACATATTTAAAGGCTGTTTACTAGAGGAGGACACCTTGTTCTTAAACTCCACATTTGTGTTGTCACAGCTCCCAGGCATGGGCCAAGATCTGTGCTGTACAAACACAGAACAAAACATTGGTCCCTGCCCCAAGGAGCTTCCAGTCCAAGTATAAGACAAGAACAGATGGCTACAGACTGGGAGGGGAGCACAAGAAAACAGGACTGCATTGGCCAGCCTGAGAAGACGGTGGTCTCAACACTCCAGAAGCTTAACTGCTGTCAAGTTTTTTGTGGGCCTTGCAGCAAAGGAGAGTTTTAAAGAGGGTTTTGAAGGAGGATAAGGAGTTAATTTTGTGGAAGTTGATGGGGAGTGCCCCCCAAGCTGGCAGGGCAGAATGGGAGGAAGCACAAAGATGCTTGTTTGAAAATTTAAGAAGTGGATTTCCTGGGGTAACTATTGTTCGTTTAAAACCCAGTGAGGTGAAAGAGCAGTTTATTTTTCCCCTACAATGTGCATTACTTTGTATTTATTGGCAATGAATTTCATTTGCATCACCTTGCCCATTCACCCCGCTTGTTTAGGTTTCTCCGTAGTTCCTTGCAGTCTGCTCTTGTCCTAACTAACCTAAATAAGAACAAAAGAACGGTCATACTGGGTTAGACAAAAGGTCCATCTAGCCCAGTATCCTGTCTTCCAACAAAAAACAACGAGGAGTCCTTCTGGCATCTTAGAGACTAACAAATGTATTTGGGCATAAGCTTTCGTGGGCTAAAACCCACTTCATCAGATGCCTGGAGTGAAAAATACAGTGAGCAGTATATATATTACAGCACATGAAAAGATGGGAGTTGCCTTCCCAAGTTGGGGGGGAGTCAGTGCTAACGAGGCCATTGCAATTAAGGTGGAAGTGGCCTATTCTCAACAGTTGACAATAAGGTTTGAGTATCAGCAAAGGGGAAATTACTTTCTGTAGTGACCCAGCCACTCCCACTCTTTATTCAGGCCTAATTTGATGGTGTCCAGTTTGCACATTAATTCCAGTTCTGCAGTTTCTCGTTGAAGTCTGTTTTTGAAGAATTGCCATTTTAGGTCTGTTAGTGGGTGTCCAGGGAGACTGAAGTGTTCTCCTACTGGTTTTTGAATGTTACAATTCTTGTTGTCTGATTTGTGTCCATTTATTCATTGTCTTCCGACAGTGGCCAGTGTCAGGTGCCCCAGAGGGAATGAACAGAACAGGGAATCATCAAGTGATCCATCCCCTGTCGCCCATTCCCAGCTTCTGGCAAACAGAGGCTAGGGACACCTTCCCTGCCTGTCCTGGCTAATAGCCATTGATGGAACTATCCTCCATGAGCTTATCTTGGTTTTTTTTTAACCCTTTTATAGTCTTGGACTTTACAACATCACAAATACAACACAAATAACTTTATATCATCTGCAAATTGGTCCAGGACAACACTGTGTCTCTCAACCCATGACTTAGCCTCTAATATATGGAGATATCCCATCTCCTAGAACTGGAAGGGACCTTGAAAGGTCATTGAGTCTAGCCCCCTGCCTTCACTAGCAGGACCAAGTACTGATTTTGCCCCAGATCCCTAAGTGGCCCCCTCAAGGATTGAACTCACAACCCTGGGTTTAGCAGGCCAATGCTCAAACCACTGAGCTATCCCTCTCCCTCTTTGCTGCAACCTTGTCAAAAGCCTTTAGAAAGTCTAAATAAATGTATGTCAACCGCCCCTCCCGTTTGCACTTTCTGGGACTCAGAACATAGCTAGTTATTTCAGAGGGTAGCTTATAGCTCTGCAGTGCAAATGCACAAAGTTACTCCTCAGATTTCCGTCCATGTCTCAGCTGCTGGGAAGGAGACACAAAGTTTTAGTTCCACCTTGGTTCTACTTCAAGGGACTGAGAGTCAGGACTGCAGTCCTCCACTTCTGGCTGAGCCACTGACCTGCTGCAAGACTTTGGCAAGATATTTAACCTCTGCTTGAGTACAGTCATGTCCAGAAGGAGCAGAGTAACACTGCTTGACCTCTCCCAGGTGTTGGGAGGTTAAAACAATTTGAGATCCTGCCTCGTTATACTAGTGCAAACTTGGTCCTGTTATTCCAGGGGGAAGGTAGGGCCAGTCGCTAGGATCTGGATGTGGTCGGGAAAAGGAATTTCTATCCTGCAGGGAATTCTGACATTTCTTACATTTATTTTCCCCCCATATAGAGAGTAAAAGTCAAAATGTCAAGAAGATCTCCTTTGGAAATTCCAAAATATTTCAAATTGGAAACATCAATATGACTGTCAAAACATTTTGATAATGTCAAAACATGATGTGAAATTATATATATATATAAACTAATAGAGTATACAATTATAAATAAAATGAGAAAGACTCAAACAAAATAAAAGAATCAGGATAAAATACTGTATTTCAATTTTGAAAACTGTCAAAAATCTACCTATTCCTGCAAAACTTTTCAGTTTCAATGAAACAGCATTTTATGGAAAACTGTTCCCTTAAAAATCCTTCAACCCGCTCTGTCACTATCTAAACTACTCTGCCCAGGCCTACAGGCGCACATCACACAGCAAAACACAACATTTCCAAAAAGCTCTTGGGGGCAATTTTTTGTTTCAGACAGTGGAGAAAGAAACCAGGGGGAGAGCCCTTTGAAACTTGATCCTGACCGACAGGGAGGAATGGGTTGCAACCTCTGAAAGTAGAAGGCAATTTGGGTGAAAGTGACCATGAAATCTATCATTTCATGGTTCTCAGAAAAAGAAAGGAAAGACAGGAAGAATATGAGCTGTTTAATGATGTGAAAATCAAAAAGGAATGCTACAAAAAGTGGAAACATGAACAAACCACTGAGTACAAAAGACTAGCACATGTATGTAGGGACAACATAAAAACAGTTAAAGTACCAAATGAGTTACTCCAGCAAGGGACATAAAAGAAGAGGTTCTTTAAATGAATTAAAAGCAAGAGAAAGATCCAAAAAGTGTAGGGGGAACAAAGAGGACCCGTCAGCCTAACTTTTAAACCTGCACAAATACTGGAATCACTTTGTAAATACCTCGAGGAGGTTACGGTTATGAGGAATAGCCAGCATGGATTTGTCAAGAACAAATCATGCCGAACCAACCTAATTCCCTTCTTTGACAGGGTTCGTGGCCTCGTGGATGGGGGCGGCGGAAGCATTAGATGTGATAGATCTTGATTTTAGGAAGGCTTTTGACACAGTCCCACATGACAGTCTCATAAGTAAACTAGGGAAATATGTTCTGGATTAAATTACTATAAAGTGGGTGCACAACTGGTTGAAAGGCCATAGTCAGAGAGTAGTTATCAATAGTTCACAGTCAAATGGGGAAGATATATCTAGTGGGGTTCTGTAGGGATTATACTTGCTTCCCATACCATTCAATATTTTCATTAATGACTTGGATAATAGAGTGGAGAGTATTGCTTATAAAATTTGTGGATGACACTAAACTGGGAGGGATTGCAAGCACTTTGAGGGACAGGATTAAAATTTAAAACAATCTTGACAAATTGGAGAATTGGTGTGAATTCAACAAGATGAAATTCAATAAACACAAAATGCAAAGTACTTGGCTTCTGAAGAGAAAAGCAAATGCAAAACTAAAAGATGGGGAATAACTGGCTGAGTGGTAGTACTGCTGAAGAGGATCTAAGGGTTATAGTGGGTCACAAATTGAATATGAGTCAACACATGATGCAGTTGTGAAAAAAGGCGAATATCATTCTGGGGTGTATTAACAGGAGTGCCATATGTAAGACACACAGATAACTGTCCTGCTCTGCTTGGCGCTGGTGAGGCCCCACCTGGAGCATTGTGTCCAGTTCTGGGCACCGCACCTTAGGAAAGATGTGGACAAATTGGAGAGAGTTCAGAGGAGAGCAACAAACATGATGAGAGGTTTAGAAAACCGGATCTATGAGGAAAGGTTAAAAAAACCTGAGCATGTTTAGTGTAGAAAAAGAAGACTGAAGGGGGACCTGATAAAGGTCTTCAAATATGTTAAAGGCTGCTATAAAGAGGACTGTGATCAATTGATCTCCATGTCCACTGAAAGTAGGACAAGAAGTGAATGGGGTTAATGGGCAACAAGGGAGTTTTACGTTAGATGGTAGGAAAAACTTTCTAACTATCAGCATAGTTAAGCACTGGGATAGGCTTCCAGTGGATGTGGTAGAATGCCTGTTCTTGGAGGTTTTTAAGAACAGGTTGGAAAATCACCTGTCAGGGATGGTCTAGGTTTATTTGGTCCTGCCTCCATGCAGGAGGCTTGACTTGAGGTCCCCCCCAGCCCAACATTTCTATGATCAGCTCTCTCCCTTTTGAGATTTACTGTCCGCCTTCCATTCTCACATTCTTCCAGGGAGATCTCCTCTTCTCCTAGATGCATTAACACAGTGGGCTGGAGCACTGTACACCACCACCTGCAGCACAGGAACAAATCAATATGCACAGGGCATGGATTATTTGTCTTCCAAATAGCCCTTGTGATTTATAGAAGCAATTCTTATTCATAGGCCAATGTTGCCCTAGGCAGGCGTAACATAATGGAGAATGCAGCAATGTGTCCCATAAGCAGGGACTGCAGAATGCCCACTCCTCCTTCCATGCAATGCAGAAAGCAAGGCCTAGCAAAGAAGTCATTCACAATTTTATTCTGCACAGGAGTGGCATCTCACTAATTTCTGCAAAGAGCTGGCATCTCTGCTTAGCCGCACCTGAAACCTAGCCTGTCATATCTCAGTATGTCAGAGAAAGTAAACAGATGAAGGAGCCAGTGGGAACTGCAAAGACAACAGCTGATGGTACGCTCCAATACAGGAGTGGGGACATAATGCACAAAGAGAATGCCAGACTTCTGGGTCAGAAAAGCAACAGGCCACACGCATGCTCTTCAGACCCTGTCAGAATAGCCCTCCTTGGAAAAGAGACGGCTTTGGGTCTCCTCTGAGTCCAATTCACTCCTGTGCAGACGGGCCTGGGCACCACTTAAGGCCTCTTTCGAAGGGTTAAGTGTGTAGAGCTTGCGATAGTTTCTGCAGGGGGTGAATTTCACCCTCTCAGAACTTCAGTCCCCTCTCTTAGGGCCCCAACCTGGGAGGGCTGAGTGCTCTTAGAGCATGTGACATTCTCAAGACTGAGCTCTTCATAAGAAATTCAAACATTTCTAATTCTACATGGAATTATTCCAGCACCGGGATAACCAACAGGGCTGTAATGCAGTGTCACATCTGAATGAAGACAATCCTCACCTTTGCCCGGCACTGAATCTGGAATCTGACATGGTCTAGATGCTACTTAGTCCTGCCATGAGTGCAGGGGACTGGACTAGATGACCTCTCGAGGTCCCTTCCAGTCCCATGATTCTACGATTCTTTCTCCCTCTCTGATCACTGATCCGGGACTCACGCTTGGGAACTGACCAAGCATCGGAGCTTGCTCTGCCAATGTAGCCCCTTTGCAGAAGTCTTTTACACAGCATTTCAGCAGCCGCCGTCTCACAAACGTCTGCGCTCAGAGATAAGTGCCTGACGTGGTTTGAAAGCCGAGATTCCAAACTGTTCAAGCGTATAAAGCAGCTGATTGAGCTGAACCTTGGAGTCAGAGGTGGGTCACAAACACGTTTCCTGAGGATCACGTCATCTGCAGAGTACGTGCTTTCGCTTCCTTTCTCCATTTCACTCAGGGAACAGCAGGGCAGGCCACTGGGACTGTAAAAGGGCATCATTGCACAGCTGAGTGCGGTGCTGCTGCCTCAGTTTCCCCCTCAATGAGGTCTCTTTAGCCGCCCTGTCAAGGAGAAGCCAAATACTCAGCTTCAGGGTCTCTCCATTTACTAACGCATTCGCAAAGGAGCATGTCTGTAATGGTTACCTCTGAGCCCAGGCAAATTTAAATGTCCCAAAACCACACTGCCAGAATCGGCTCCAACAACTCATCAGAGCGAGGCCAGGATCAGTCCCCTGGCCAGGCGTGTCGCTGCCTGACCAGTTGCCTCAGCTTCCGCTAGCAGCAGCAGCGACTTTGGCCGCTCGGTCCCAGGTTTCTATGCCGCCGGAATCGCTTTATAGTCTGTCCCCTGCTAGGTCAGGGTCTCTCTCCTGGTCCCCTGCCTGTAATCCCTTCTCTCCCTTTAACCCTGATCCCTGCAGAGGGGGATTGGGGTGGGGGGAAATCACTCAGATCCTAGGGTGGGGCAGACCCTTGTTGATTATCTCCAGGCTCCAGTCTGTTCCTGAAAGGGACAGTGCCCTTTCTCTCGCACTGGTGCTTTCACAGTGACCGTCCCCTGTGACAATACACAGCTGCACACGGTCCTCAGATCCTTGTGCACCTACACACAGGCTGACTGACGTTGCCGTACTTTACTGTGCCTCGTCAAGTTCATGCTGCAGGCATTTCTTCTCTCACAGAATCTTACTTGCAAATAGGCTGGAGAGCAGGAATAGGAAAGTGACCTGGAGGCTGATCATAGAAGCAAATTAGAGATGAATTTGCAATACTCTAGCAGAGTAAAAGTAATCTTCAACTACATCAGGGAGAGGATTTACATCACTGAGCGGAGATGCAATCATTCTTCTCAAGGCAGCGCTGGCCAAACGGGCTGGAATATTGTGTTTTGATGGATTCATAGATTTTAAGGCCAGAAGGTGTGTGTATTACGATGGCACCTGATCTCATTCATTGCACAAGATGGAGAATTTCACCCAGTGAGTCCTGGCCGAGCTGGAGCAGGTCTTTTGGAAAGAGACATCGAGTCATGATTTAAAGCCTTCACGCGATGGAGATGCTAAACATCCCCCCAAAAGTTGTGCCAGTGGTTAATGATCCTCCCTGTTAACAATTCACATATTATTTCTAGCCTGAATCCACCTAGCCTCAGCTTCCAGCCACTGAACCCCGATGTGCCTTTTTCTGCAACATTAAAGAGCCACCTACTATCAAAAGTCTTCACCTCATTTCGATACTTATGAGAGAGACATCTCTGCACCTTCTGTGGGACAAATATAACTAGACTGAGCTTCCGTCTCTCGCTTTCTGATCGCTCTTGCTGCAGTTTTCTGAAACCTTTCCAGTTTGCCCACAGCCTCTTTGAACTGCAAACCCCAGAAATGGCAGTCTCCAGTCCTGGGCTCACTGCTGCTATATACAGAGGTAATACCACCTCCCTACACCTACTTCTGTCTCCAGGCATACACATCCCGGGATCACGTTTGCTCTCTCAGAAAACTCGGCAGAAGCCTAAGCCCTTCCAGGGTCATTGCTTACCTGGCTACTGCCCTCCGGTGACCTTGCAATTGCTTGTATTTAAATGCAGGTAACTCATTTCAGTTACGTTCAGTTAAACTTCAGGTATCTCAGCACTAGAAATACACTAACAAATTGGAGGGAATTCACAGACGATCAGACTGGTGGATGGGAGAGGCCAATAAAGGAGGAAATATGAAGAGTTAAGCCAGGCCTGCACAACTCGTAAAGCGACGAGGGCCATATTACTCCAAAGAAAACAGCTGAGGGCCGAAACCCTCCGAGCGCCGACAACCCGCCCACCCCCCAGCACCACCCAGCCCCCCCAAAACACAACACTCCCCCCAGTGCCACCCGCCCCACTTTTTCCCCATGCCCCCGAGTCGGCACCTATGATGGCCGGCGCAGGAATGCCACCCCTAGAAATGTGCCGCCCCAAGCACCTGCTTGTTTTGCTGGTGCCTGGAGCCGGCCCTGGGAGAGGGGATGGGAGCAAGACCAGATCAGTAGAACAGGTCAGCCACCGACTCACCACTCGCCTCCTCAGCCCCCCCCCCCCGGCTCCCCTGCCCCCCCACCACTGCCCGCCCACTGGTCTCCTCAGCCCTCCACCTGCCTGGCTCGCCTCCTCATTCCCCGGCACTGCCCGCCCACTCGCCTACTCAACCCCCCTCCCTCACCTGCCTCTTGCCTACTCAACCCCCACGGGCCGCACAGTGAGCCCATCTACTCAACCCACGCGGACCGCACAGTGAGCCCACGTGGGGCGCATGTTGTGCTGGCCTGAGTTAATCACATGAAGCTTGGCTAACTGACAGTGTGCATAGGGCTGCAGGAGGAGGGCATGCGTAGGGCAGCGGGAGGAGGGCGTGTGTAAGGCTGCGGGAGGAGGGGGTGCATAGGGCTGTGGGAGGAGCGGGTGCGTAGGGCTGCGGGAGGAGCAGGTGTGTGGGGCTGTGGGAGGAGGACATGCGTAGGGCTGCGGGAGGAGTGTGTGCGGGAGAAGGGTGTGCGTAGGGCTGCGGGAGGAGCGGGTGTGTGGGGCTGTGGGAGGAGCGGGTGTGTGGGGCTGTGGGAGGAGGGCGTGCGTAGGGCTGCGGAAGGAGGGCATGCGTAGGGCTGCGGGAAGAGGGCATGTGTAGGGCTGCGGGTGGAGTGGGTGTCGGGCTGCGGGAGGAGTGTGTGCGGGAGGGGGGCGTGCGTAGGGCTGCGGGAGGAGCGGGTGCGTAGGGCTGCAATAGGAGCGGGTGTGTAGGGTTGCAGGAGGAGCGTGTGTGTAGGGCTGTGGGAGGACGGTGTTCATAGGGCTGCGGGAGGAGCGGGTGCGTAGGGCTGCAATAGGAGCGGGTGTGTAGGATTGCAGGAGGAGCGTGTGTGTGGGGCTGTGGGAGGACGGTGTTCATAGGGCTGCGGGAGGAGCGGGTGCGTAGGGCCGCTGGAGGAGCAGGTGTGTAGGGCTGCGGGAGAAGCGCGTGCGTAGGGCTGCGGGAGGAGGGCGTGCGTAGGGCTGCAATAGGAGCGGGTGTGTAGGGTTGCAGGAGGAGCGTGTGTATAGGACTGTGGGAGGACGGTGTTCATAGGGCTGCGGGAGGAGCAGGTGTGTAGGGGTGCGGGAAGAGGGTGTGCGTAGGGCTGCGGGAGGAGGGCTTGCGTAGGGCTGTGGGAGAAACGGGTGTGTAGGGCTGCGGGAGGAGGGCGTGTGTAGGGCTGCAGGAGGAGGGCGTGTGTAGGGCTGCAGAAGGAGGGCGTGTGTAGGGCTGCAGAAGGAGGGCGTGCGTAGGGCTGTGGGAGAAACGGGTGTGTAGGGCTGCGGGAGGAGCGGGTGTGTAGGGCTGCGGGAGGAGCGGGTGTGTAGGGCTGCGGGAGGAGATGATGTGATAAGCATCTAACAAGTGCTATGTGGGAACGGAGTGTCTGCAAGGAGGGAGAGTTGCATAGGATGTGTAAAGAGTAGAACCTCCCTGGCCCTTTGCCGGCTCCCCGCTGGTACAGACAAACACTCGCTGGAGTATGCAGGTCGGGGCCCTGCTTCTCCAGGACAGGGCAACAGGCCACCCAGATTCCCCTGGAAGATATTAGCAGAGGGCTCTTGGAGGACAGAAAAGTAGGCACTCTGATATCACGATGAGGGGCACCATCGAAGAACCTAGACAGACAGATGAGACCTGAGGTGTCCCTTGAGCAACGCAGAAGAAGGAATTGGCCGGCCAGCCCCCGTTTTTCAGTTCTGGGAGGAGGATTACACATACAGGCCACAGTACCCTGGAGCCCCATAGTGCCCCCCTGAGTAAGCCAGCTGCATCCACTCCTGTGGCCCGCAGTGGTGGTGGGGAAGAGAGGAATTGGGCAATATCTGGCCAGCCATCAAGCTTTGACAGTGGTGCAATCTGCACGTCCTGGAGCCATGAGCAAGACCCTGAAGTTCCGCAGGACCTTGTTGCTTGGGGGGTTCAGGCTCCTGTGCGCTGGAGAGCTCAGCACCTTGGCAAGCAGCTCCCAGACTAAGTATCAGCAACTGCGCTTCTTGCGTCTCAACACCAAAGTACATGTCTTCACTTCCTAGGCCCTTCGTGGACTTCAGTGGGTTTCAGATCAGCCCTGGACTGCACCTCTCATCGGCCAGGATCTCAAACTGATCTAGAGAAAGATCTTTTCTATCTGCCACCCCAGATGCCCGAGGGCTGGGAAGAAATAAGCAGGGTATTAGCATTGTTTTATTATTTGTGTTGTGGTAGTGCCTTTGCATCCCAGCCCTGGGCTAGGACTCCATTGGGTAGGCACTGCACAAATACAGAATACAAACAGGGGACCCCCACCTCCAAGAGCCATCGGGTTAAATTTAGATGGACTACGTGGGCCCAAAGTGGTAGCACAGTTACTGTGACTCTGAAACTATCCAACATTAAACAGTGCCAAACAGCATCTGGGGTTCTGTATACAGAGACCTCACCCCGCTTCGGACAATGGCAACTACGCCATTACACATCCTTTACATCTTTTATTAAGGATATGGAAAAAATCATCTGCTTAGTTCTTCCCAACTCTGGGTATCTGGTGATGCTGCCTGGGTAGAAGAAATGTACACAACAGCTGTATGTCAACCACATACTCACTGGGCAGCCCAGTGAGAATTCCCCTCTGGTCAGGATTACATATTAACTCAGCCACATTTAGGAGAATCATATTTGAAGGGTTACACGGGATGGATTCACCAAGGGCAAGTCATGCCTGACTAACTGATTGCCTTCTATGATGAGATAACTTGCTGAGGGAGATTATGGAGATTTGCCCTTGCTGCTTGGCACATGCAAGGGACCTGGAACCTCAGGACACAGGAAAAAACCTTTAAACCACTGGCCATGAGTTTTGGCAGCTACAGCCTGGGTTTGCTTCTGCCAATGGAGAGGTGGAAGAGAGGTAGGGAAGGTGAGCAGAAAACCAGCCCCCTGAAGATTTCTAACCTAAGATTTGAACAGTTAGTCAGCCAGCCACCCACTGACGATCCTGAGAGTGGGAGATTGCCAGCTGGCTGCCCCATGACACCAGGCCACTGGCCCACCAAGAAGACAACAACTGCAAGGCGAGGTCCCCAGGCCTGCGGGCAGTGCTGAGATACTGGGGGGAAGAGGTCTGCGATGATATAGAATCATAGAATATCAGTAGATGGGTGAGGCATGAATTCCCTTTACTAAAACCATGTTGACTCTTCCCAAACAAATCGTGTTCATCTATGTGTCCGACAATTCTGTTCTTTACTAGAGTTTCAACCAGAGTCTGATTTAAATGATAGATTACAGACCATAGTTAGTAGTTCTGCAATTTCATAGTTGAGTTCCTTCAGAACTCTTGGGTGAATACCATCTGGTCCTGGTGACTTATTACTGTTTAGTTTATCACTTTGTTTCAGGAATGCGCACAATAATTTAAATTTGACCCCTTTATTTGGAGGTGGTGGACAGAAGTTCGCTGCACCCCTCACCCCCAGTCCTGGAAGGAGCTTGTTAAATACATAAATAAATAAATAAATGGAGATATCTCATCTCCTAGAACTGGAAGGGGCCTTGAAAGGTCATTGAGTCCAGCCCCCTGCCTTCACTAGCAGGACCAAGTACCGATTTTGCCCTAGATCCCTAAGTGGCCCCTTCAAGGACTGAACTCACCACCCTGGGTTTAGCAGGCCAATGCTCAAACCACTGAGCTATTCCTCCCCCCTTTTGCCCCCCCTCCCCACTCAGTTCCACGAGGAACTCGTTGCCTCCCCTTTCACATCCCCTGGGAGGAGCTCGCTGCCCCCCCATTCATCCTGCCCCAGCCTCAGCAGAAGCTCCATCTTTCCTCCCTCTGTGGCCCTGAGGCACGAAGATTATGGGGGGGGGGCATCCCCCTGCCCTTGTGCATGCCCCTGATTTCTTACAAAATCTCCTCTACTGACAATTGAATCTGGGACAGTTCCTCACATCTGTCACCTAAAAAGAATGGCTCAGGTGTGGGAATCCCCCTCACTTCCTCTGCAGTCAAGGCCAGCTCCAGGCACCAGCCGAGCAAGCTGGTGCTTGGGGTGGCAGCTTGTAGGAGGCGGCATTCCGTCCAATCCTAGGGCGGCACGGCTGCTTTGTTGTTGTTGTTGTTGTTGTTCCGCTCCGGCTGCCCTGTAGGGGGCGGCAGCGCGGAGGACGGGAGCGCCCTGCAGCAAGCCCGGCAGGGCAGCCCGCGTCCTTCCCTCCCAGCCGACCGGAGTGGTGCGGAGCCCTCCCGGCAGGGGGCACGGCGGGAGGGGCCGCGTGGCAGCGCCCCGCTGAAACCCTGGCCGCCCCCCTTCTCTCTATCCCCCCCGCTCCCTCCCCCTCCCCACACTAGCCGAGGCACATCTGCAGGGCAGGGAGTCCCCCTGCACCCTGGCTCCGGCCACGCCGCAGGGTTTTTTTGGTTTTTTTTGCTTTGCTATTCCGGACGCCACGTTTTTTTTTGTTTTTGTTTTGCTTTGTGTTTTGCTTGGGGCGGCCAGAAAGCCAGAGCCGGCCCTGTCTGCAGTGAACTCCCATGCAAAGAATTCAATTACGTTATCCACGTTGGCCTTGTCTTCCTTGAGTGCTCCGTTAGCACCTTGATTGTTCAGTGGCCCCATTGATTGTTTAGCAGGCTTCCTGCTTCTGATGTACTAAAAAAATGTTTGGCTGTTAGTTTTTGTGTGTTTGACTAGCTGTTCTTCAAATTCTTTTTGACCTGCCTAATTATACTTTTATACTTGATTTCCCAGAGTTTATGCTCCTTTCTATTTTCTCAGTAGGATTTAACTTCCAGTTTTTAAAGAATGCCATTTTGCCTGTAACCTCCTCTTTTACTTTGCTGTTTAGCCATGGTAGCACCTTTTAGGTCCTTTTAGTACGTTTTTAATTTGGGTTTACATTGAATTTGAGCCTCTATTATGATGTTTTTAAAATGTTTCCATGCAGCTTCCTGGGATTTCACTTTTGTAACTGCGCCTTTTAATTTCCATTTAAGTAGCTTCTTTTTTTGTGTAGTTCCCATTTCTGAAGTTAAACAGTCAACATGGATTCACCAAGGGCAAGTCATGCCTGACTAACCTGATTGCCTTCTATGATGAGATAACTGGCTCTGTGGATATGGGGAAAACAGTGGATGTCATATATATTGACTTTAGCAAAGCTTTTGATATGGTCTCCCACAATATTCTTGCCAGCAAGTTAAAGAAGTCTGGATTGGATGAATGGACTATAAGGTGGATAGAAAGCTCGCTAGATTGTCAAGCTCAACAGGTCGTGATCAATGGCTTGATGTCTAGTTGGCAGCTGGTATCAAGCGGAGTGCCCCAGGGGTCAGTCCTGGGGCCAGTTTTGTTCAACATCTTTATTAATGATCTGGATGATGGGATGCACTGCACCCTCAGCAAGTTCGCAGATGACTCTAAGCTGGGGGGAGAGGTAGATACACTGGAGGGTAGGAAAAGGGTCCAGAGTGACCTAGACAAATTGGAGAATTGGGCCAAAAGAAATCTGATGAGGTTCAGAGTCCTGCACTTAGGACGGAAGAATCTCATGCACCGCTACAGGCTGGGGACAGACTGTCTAAGCGGCAGTTCTGCAGAAAAGGACCTGGGGATTACAGTGGACGAGAAGCTGGATATGAGTCAGCAGTGTGTCCTTGTTGCCAAGAAGGCTAACGGCATATTGGGCTGCATTGCCAGCAGATCGAGAGAAATGATTATTCCTGTCTATTCGGCACTGGTGAGGACACACCTGGAGTATTTCATCCAGTTTTGGGCCCCCCACTACAAAAGGGATGTGGACAAATTGGAGAGAGTCCAGCATAGGGCAATGAAAATGATTAGGGTGCTGGAGCACATGACTTATGAGGAGAGGCTGAGGGAACTGGGGTTATTTAGTCTGCAGAAGAGAAGAGTGAGGGGGGATTTGATAGCAACCTTCAACTACCTGAAGGGGGGGTTCCAAAGAGGATGGAGCTCGGCTGTTCTCAGTGGTGGCAGATGACAGAACAAGGAGCAATGGTCTCAAGTTGCAGTGGGGGAGGTCTAGGTTGGATATTAGGAAACACTATTTCACTAGGAGGGTGGTGAAGCACTGGAATGGGTTCCCTAGGGAGGTGGTGGAATCTCCTTCCTTAGAGGTTTTTAAGGTCAGGCTTGACAAAGCCCGAGTTGGGATGATTTAGTTGGGGATTGGTCCTGCTTTGAGCAGGGGGTTGGACTAGATGACCTCCTGAGGTCTTTTCCAACCCTGATATTCTATGATTCTATATGCCACTGTGGTGGGTGTTTGGTGTCCCCTGAAAAAGATATTAAATTTTATTATATTATGGTTGCTATTACGAAGCAGTTCAACTATATTCACCTCTTAGATCAGATCCTGTGCTTCACTTAGGACTAAATCAAGAATTGTCTCTTCCCCTGTGGGTGCCAGGGCCACCTGCTCCAAGAAGCAGACATTTTTGGTATCAAGAAACTGTACCTCTGCTTCCTGTCTTGAGATTCCAGGTACCCAGCAAATATCAGGATAGCTGAATTCTCCCTTTATTAAGTTTTCTATTTTTATAACCTCTATAATCTCCTGGAGTATTTCGCAATCAGCCTCACCATCCTGGTCAGGTGGTTGGTAGTATATCCCTATTGCTATAGTCTTATTATTCAAGAGTGGAATTTCTGTCCATAGAGAGTCTGTGTTACAGTTTGATTCATTTATGATTTTTACTATATTTGACTCTACGCTTTCTTTCACATACAGTGTTACTCCCCCACCAGCACGACCTACTCTGTCATTTCTATATATTTTGTACCCTGATATTACCATGTCTCATTGACTATCATCATTCCACCAAGTTTCTGTGATGCCTATTATCTCTATATCCTCATTTAATGCCAGGCACTCAAGTTCACCCATTTTAGTATTTAGATTTCTAACGTCTGTGTACAAGCACTTATAACATTTGTCACTTTTTAGCTGTCTGCCATTATGTGGTGTAATTGAATGGGACTCGTTTTCATTTGATTCAAAAGTGACAAAGAGTCCTGTGGCACCTTATAGGCTAACGGACGTATTGGAACATAATCTTTCGTGGGTGAACACTCACTTTGTCAGATGCATGTAAAAAGACTGTTTCTGTTCAGTTCCTACCTGTATTTTATCGTATTCCATCCTTTACTCCTTACTGGGACATAGAGAATCTCCATTAATAGATGCTCCCCCTGGATATCTGTATCCGAACTGAGTGTTCCTCTGCACTTGTTCGCTTTCCCTCAGTCCTTAGTTTAAAAACTCCTCTACGACCTTTTTAATTTTACATGCCAGCAATCTGGTTCTGTTTTGGTTTACATGGAGTCCATCCTTCCTTTACAGGCTCCTCCTTTCCCAAAAGGTTCCCCAGTTCCTAATAAATCGAAACCCTCCTTCCTACACCATTGTCTCATCCACACACTGAGACCCTGCAATTCTGACTCCCTAACTGGCCCTGTGCGTGGAACTAGAAGCATTTCAGAGACTGCTACCATGAAGATCCTGGACTTCAATCTCTTCCCTAGCAGCCTAAATTTGGCCTCCAGGACATCTCTCCTGTCCTTCTCTATGTCATTGGTACCTACATATACCACGACCACCGGCTCCTCCCCAGCACTACACATAAGTCTGTGTAGATGTCTTGAGAGAGCCGCAACCTTTGCAGCCAGCAGGCATGTCACCATGAGGTTCTCCTGGTCATCAGAAACCAGCTATTTATGTTTGTAATTATCAAATCCCCCATACCTATTCCCTCTCTCTTCCTAATAACCGGCGTTCCCTGCCCCCGGGGGGGTTGGGGGTGGGGGTAACCTTACTGTGGGCAGATACCATGGCATCATCTGGAATCAGGGTCCCAACTATGGGATCGTTTCCCTCTGCTCCAGTTGGATGTTCTCCTTCCCTGAGACTTTCATCCTCTTCAGCAACACAGAGGCGTCAGGCTGGGGGTGCCCCAGAAAGGCTTGTCTCTCTCCCTTAGCTCCTCCAGTTCAGCCACCCGACTCTCCAGAGCCGGTACTTGGTCTCTGAGCATCGCAAGCTGCATGGACTGAATGCAGACATACACCACCTGTCCACAGGGCAGGTAACCATAGGTGCTGCATTGAGTGCAATAAACTGGATAGCCCCACTCTGCTGCCGGACTCCTGCCTGCATTCTCTTTACCCCTGACGCTTTTGTTTTTGGTTGTCACTGTTGTGTTTTGGTTTTTGTTTTGTTTTTTGGCAGAGGGGGTGTTAATTGCCCTACCTTTAGAAAATGTTAATCAAGTGTATCTGGCTCTCACCTTCCCTCTCTAAACTCCTTCCCCAAACTCCCCTGTTAGCTGCTCCTGTTTGTTAGCCTCTGGTTTACACTGAGCCTGTTTAGATGTGAAGGGCCCATCAGAGATCCTGATGCAAACCCCACAAAGTCAGTGGAAAGATGGACCAGCTCCCATTGATTTCATTAAGTTTTAGATCAGCCCTGGACTGCACCTCTCATTGAGAGAGGCTCTGTCAGTCAGGATCTCCAACTGATCTAGAGAATGATTTTTTCTATCCAAAGAGCCTGGCACCTGGAAACTATAAAACAAACACACACACACAGAGAGAGAGAGAGCGCTTAGGCCAACATTTTGCACATCTGGAACTTTGCAACCAGAATAATGATATTTTAACATGGTGTGTTTCTGTGTGTAATATAAACAGGGAGGAAGCCTTAGAATTCCCTGCTCTGCCACAAACTCTCTGTGTGACGGGGGCGTGTCACTTAGGGTTAGATTTTCAAAGCCCTTTAGGCATCTACAGATGCAGATTAGAGACCAAGTGGGATTTTCAGAAGTGCCTGTCTGCATCTTCCAGTGCCTAAATACCTTTTAAAATTCTGGTCCTTAGCTTCTCTGTGCCTCCGTTCCCCAGCTGCAGAATGGGGATTGTTGCTCATCCCCACATCCCAGAGAGCTGTGAGGATACATACACTAACGATGGTGCCCAGATACCCCGGGAATGGGGGCAAGATCAGTATCCAAACCAGACAGATCATTTACCAGGAAGAGCTTGTTACATGTAATCTCCTTTTAAAGAAAAAGAAACAGGAAAAAAGAAAGCAAGTTATCCATTGCCTACTGCATCTACACTCTAGTCCTGATCAGGACTTATAACCTTAGTAATTTCTAACCTTAATGCCATGACAAAAATATAATTACATTATCCTGGATGTTTGCTTTCCTAAGTACAACATCGATTTGTGACACTGTAGCAATCTTTATATGCATCATTTTACTCCGCCGGCAAACCTCCTCTATTAGTCTCTCCGGAGCGTGGGATGAACCTGACTCAGGAATCACACACTTCAGGGAAGACTGTTCACCATTAGAGAGGCAAAGCTGATCTGGAGGCACAATGCTGCCGTAGGTCGATTTTAAACAATACTCCTGTCTTTTCACTATGCAGCAACCTGACACTTCTCAGTACTAATCACAGTTGCTGCAACTCCAGGGTCTTCATGAAAATGCAAAACAATGAGAGAAAGTAAAATCATCTAATTAGGTGGTATTTTTATAATAAGGCAGCAAATATTAGGCTGGGGATGGTAGGAGCATCAAGGTGAGGTGGACAGTGACTGGCACAGATGCACCACATATAAACACATGATAATTGCTACAAAGTGATGAGTCTTGTTGACATTTGAACCCTTGATGCAGGGAGAAGACTGCAGCCTGCAGAGAGAGACATTTTCCCCCATTAAAGACCACAAACTGTTCCCCAACCCCCACACATTCATGCTGCCTCCAGAACATCCAGTTCTTCCAAATGAGAGACCTAGAAGAGGGTGGAAACAGTCGGATGATATGAGCTGTAAACAGAAGGGCAGGGAAGGAGATGGAAGGAGTAGGGAATCCCATGGGAAAGGTGTGAGAACACACAGGGAATGACACACTTTCTGGGGGAATCTTCTCAGCCAGCAGCTTTAGAGGAACTAAAACACTGCAGGGACGTCTCTCCTGGAGAAGGCTTTGGACTCTCAATATTGTAGAACCCTGCAGCACGTATCCTTATTCACACCAGCATGCACCTGGCAATATGCAAGGAGTACGGGGAATAAACAGGAGGAAATGGAAGTATTAATACCTACGCTACATTATGATTAATTGGCATCCCTAGGACTTGATAGGATAAATTGCATGACTGGAACACTGGTATAGAGGGGCATAGCTTGCTCAGAAAGAACAGGCAAGGAAAAGGAAGGAGGTGTTGCATTATACGTCCAGAATATATAGACTTGTTCTGAGGTCTGGAAGTAAGTAAGAGGCAAACCAGCAGAAAGTCTCTTGGTAAAGATAAAAGGGGGGAAATATAGGGGTGACATCATAGTAAGGGTCTATTACAGACTGCCAAATCAGGAAGAGGAGGTGGATGAGGCACTTCTAGAACAAATAGATCTATTCAAAACACAAGACCTGGTAGTACATTAATGGGGGAGTTTAACTACCCAGACATCTGTTGGGAAAGTAACACAGAAAAACACAATATTTCATATAGGTCCTTTGGGGACAACTTTTTGTTTCAGAAAGTGAAGGAAGTAACCGGGGGGAGGACAGTGGCAGCCATTTTAGACTTGGTTCTGATCAACAGGGAGGAATTGGTTGAGAATACGGACCCTGGACTTTAGAAAAGCAGACTTGGACTCCCTCAGGGAACTGATGGGCAGGATCCCCTGGGAGAATAACATGAGGGGGGCAAGGAGTCCAGGAGAGCTGTCTGTATTTTAAAGAAGCCTTATTGAGGGCACAGGAACAAACCATCCTGTGCAGAAAAAACAGCAAATATGGCAGGCAACCAGCTTGGCTTAACAGAGAAATCTTCAGTGAGCTTAAACACAAAAAGGAAGCTTACAAGAAGTGAAAAAACTTGGACAGATGATTAGGGAGGAGTATAAAGATATTGCTAGAGCATGCAGGGGTGTCATCAGGAAGGCCAAGGCACACTTGGAGTTGCAGCTAGCAAGGGATGTGAAGGGTAACAAGAAGGGTTTCTACAGGTATGTTAGCAACATGAAAAAAGGTCAGGGAAAGTCTGGGGCCCTTAATGAATGGGGGAGGCAACCTAGTGACAGATGATGTGGAAAAAGCTGAAGTACTCAATGCTTTTTTTGCCTCGGTCTTCACAGACAAGGTCAGCTCCCAGACTGCTGCACTGGGCAGCACAGTATGGGAAGGAGGTAAGAAGCCCTCAATGGTGAAAGAACAGGTTAAGGACTATTTAGAAAAGCTGGACATGCACAAGTCCATGGGTCCAGATCTAATGCATCCAAGGGTGATGTGATTGCAGAGCCATTATCTTTGAAAACTCGTGGCGATCGGGGGAGGTCCCAGACGATTGGAAAAAGGCAAATGTACTGCCCATCTTTTAAAAGGAGAAGAAAGACAACCCGGGGAATCACATGGAAACATGGGTGAATTGCAAAGGAGGAGTAGAAAAGAAGAGCACATGCATGTAGGGACAAAATCAGAAAGGCGAAGGTTCAGCATGAGTTATAACTAGCCAGGGACATAAAAGGCAATAAGAAGACAGTTATATGAGCCAAAGGAGGAAAATGAAAGGGACAAAGAGGCCAGGCATACAACAGGTGTAGAGCCAGACAGTGCAGATAGACGTGGTGGGTAACTAGACCTTGCATTTGCCCAAGAGAGCTAGGTGGCACTGACAAGACACAGCATATGCCTTAGCAGCTGGAAAGCAGGAAATAGTGAAATGATTCTTGTCCAATAAAAAGTACTTTGTGCCTTGTTGGTTCTTGGCATCTGTCCCTCTTAAAGCATGGAAGGGGAAGTGTTATCGAATGCTCAAGAGCTATGGAAGGCACTCGCATACTATAGCAATAGGCCCATGTAAGAATTCAGTGAGCTAGATAGATACGTCCATTGTTCATGTCCAGACTAATTGATTGTTTTGTGCTTCACCATGTCAATAGCCTGGAACTTCATTTCATTCCCCATAATAACTCACTGTAACATGATTTAAGAAGGGAAACGTTTAGAGTCCAGTTCTGCCGCCCTCACTCATGTTGGAATTCTCTGAGGGTAGGGTCCTGAGGAAGGGTGCTAAGATTAGGCCCTTACTGATCCAGACCTGATCTGAATTCCACTATATGGCCACAGAGATGGGGCTTGCAAACACTTATGCATGTACTTAGCTTTAGACATCTGAATAGTTCCATTTAAATATGTGCATAATTTATTTACAAGATTGGGGCCATAATTCATACACAAGTTGCTAAGAAGACAGCACAGAACACTTTTCCAGAACAATATGGTCCACAATAAGAAAGAGATATGTGAATGAAAGACCAAAAAATGTCAGGCGTGTCCTACATGTACAAATCTGACTTGCACCAAAAATCTCTTATGCTATGTATTAAATTTAAATCAAATCTCTATTTATTACTTTTAAAACATAAATCTGATTTGAATGTGGTATTCTGAAAATAGAAGAAACTGCACAAAACTAACCGAGAGATTCTGAATATTATATACCAGAACATTAAACCTTGTTTTAACATAATTAAACTTCCAAATCTAAATATTTAGTGGGTTTTGTCTAAATGATGTAAAACTAGTTTGCAGTCTGATTGCCTCACGTATGCACACTTCGCAAAATTCAATCCAAAAACTAACGCTGATTTAGTTGAGTGTTATTTATTATCTTAATAAAATGTCTTGCATTAATATAGGATTAACTGAGGTGTATTCTTCTCCTAGTGGCTCTATTCATTCATAAACATAATAAATTAAATGATACAAGAACAGATGAACATTTATTATGGCTCTCTGCATACCTGCCTGTGGCATCATTTGTGGAATTGTATCATAAAAGAAGCTGGGGTTTTATTTTTCACCTTCTTTCTCAGGTTTAATGTAACATTAGCTAACACTAGTATCTATGTATAGCTTTCTCTTCAGGAGGAGTACATGTTTGCTATCTGGGCCAAACCATTTCATTGATAAATCAGGTGACTCACTGCAAGCTCATACTACCGTAGACAATACTTGGAATGGTCTCGGGGTACTAAAGCCTCATAAATACTGAAGACAAAGTCAAGGAATCCCAAGGAGGTAAAGTATTTTTATCACAATAAAAAAAATTCAGCTTAGGTAAAATACATGTAAGAAAACAAGGACAAGAGCTGAAATGGAAATTTATTTTGCAGAAGCCAAGAATGGTAAATGATTTATAAGCACTTATTTTAATTTATTTTTGGGCTCAGTGCAATTTATCTTAAGTCATCAAAAATTAATAAGCCACAGAGAAAGGAGTTTTAATAAACTGAAACTTAGGGGCACATAATGAGCTCAGCTCCCCTGAAAGGATATTAGCATTTTACTGTCTAATTAATCTGCTGTGTTGTCTCAACTGTCCTGACAATATCCTCTTTCTCCCAGAAACCCATCAATGACAGAGAGTTGCCCACTGGTCAGAATGATGATACCAAAAGAATTTTGCATGTCCAATACCACTAAGAACCCATCCAAGGCTAGGCTGGGTCCTTCACTCAACACAAGGGAGTGGCAAGTGGCATTCGGTCTCTGAATGAATCTCTCTTGATAAACTCTGCTGGTCCCTCCTAGCTAACGAGCTTCACCCATTCAACAGATCCGTCATCCCTCCAGATGCTGGAATGTCCCCCTCCCCCCAGCATTTGGCTCTGTTGGTTTTCTGGACAAGGACAAATCCACACACAAGCTGCCCCACCCCTCTCTGTGACGGAGCGTGTGGGAGGAGGCAGGCGGGCTAGGGGGCCTGTTTCTGGAACACCCTCGTGAGTGTATGTGACGGGCCCGGCCGTGCTGCTCCCCAGAGGATCGGGGTTGTTACCGCCCCCACGTCCGGGGGCTTGACTCTTCAGCTCAAGCTGCAGCAGCTCACGCTTTTCACTCTGGAGGTCCCTGGTTCAAGCCCTAAGGTGTCGGCCCTCATGGCGGCCCTGAAGCACGTAGCAGTGCAGCCTCCCGAGCGATGTGTGAGGCTCCAGGCTGCTGGGAGGGGTAACGGCAGAGCTGATCTTCCCCTCCTCAGAGCAAGCGTCCTGAGGAAACCCGAGCAGCTGCTGGCAGAATTCCCTGCCGGGGGGGGTGCAGAAAGCCCAATTCACTCTCTCCCCAGAGGGAGCCGTCGGCTCGGCTCACAGCTTGGTGGCCATAAAGAGCAGGCGGTAACACCCTGCCGCAGACCAGGGAACCCTCAGCGGTACAGACCCCTGTCTGCTGGGGATGGGGACGAGTGAAGTGGAGTTGGGCCCCCACGTGCAGCTTGGGCCGTGATCCTCTCGGTACCCTCAGGCTCTGGGCTGTCGCATGACACAGCTCTCTTCACGGTGGCTGAGGAGGGAGGCTGTCTCCAGCTGGTACCACCCAGAACGAACTCTTTCCCTTCCTTGGATTTCCCCATGGTAGCAGACTGTTTGGCCGGAAGTCACTTGACCATGTACCAACAGCACCAATAAGTCTTTCCAACCCCCAAATCTGGGCCTTCTACATAAGGCCAAGATGCTGGCGGTTGTCAGTGGCCAGGCAATTACTGCATGGTTACCTCTTCCTGAGGGGACTTTATGAAATCCTTACAACACTGGTTATAGATCTTATCCCCCGGTTAGCACACTGCTCAGCATACACGACAGCATGGTCATGAAAGGGACCAGAGAAGAACCCATTTTGCTTGTTTTATAATAAATGACACAATACAAACTTTTAAAAAAGGACACAAGTTTTTTTAAATTTCTTGATCTGGCTGGACACTCCTAAAAGCGTCCGTCTTTGCCTGACTCATCCCAAATCTAAGTCATCCTGATCCCAGGTGACTCTAAACTGATCAGACCCTTCACTGTCCTTTACAAGTAATCCGAAAAGAATCTTCCTTAAGTGTGAGCTCTCCTGAAATTCATCCCATCTCAAATTTAAATCTCTCCAACTCTGAACTGATTCAACATTTAGACTGGCCCTGAGATAAGATCTGTTCAGACTGTGGTTCAGAGTTCAAATTGCCTCAAGGTTTAGATCAATCCAAACAGAAAATGCTTCATAGCACCGCTAATGCTGTGCACCACTTTAGCTGTTTAGATTGACCTATAAACTTAATAGCAATTGCCACTGCACCTGTGTGCAATACCCCACTTTCAATGTCCAGAACTTCAAAATGACTAAACCAATCTTCTTCAAACTTGCCTTAATCCTCGGGTCAGAATGAGACTTACAAAACAGACCAACTTTGAACAAAATTGATTCAGGGCTTTGGAGGCACATGTGCACAACCTTTCAGATCAGGGAAAATGGGAAGTGTGAAGTCATAGATCTTAAGGCTAGAGGGGACCATTCTGATCATCCAGTCTGTCCTACTTCATCATGCAGGCCATAGAATCTCGCTGAGTAATCTCTGCGGAAAGCTGATAACTTCTGGATAAGTTATAGCATATCTTTTAGAAAGACTTCAATTGATGTAAAATACATTACATCCCTAAATAACTTATACCCTGTGAACATTTACACCTGATTTCAAGTCTGAATTTGTCCAGCTTCAGCTTCCAACCTTTGGAATTTATGCCTTTTTCTGCTGTGGGCATTTGGAGACCATGGTCAAGCCATCTTTCAACCTTCCCTTGGGTAAATTAAGAAAACTAAGCATCTTACGTCTCTCATTATAAGCTTGTTTTCCAACCCTTAAATCATGCTTGTTTCCAACATGCTTTTGAAATGTGAACACTAGAATTGGGCACAGTATTCCAGGAGTGGAAAGTAATAGTGTAATGCCATGTACAGAGGCAATGCCACCTCCCTATGCATACTTGATATTTCCCTGCTTATGCATCCAGCAATCGTGTTTGCCCTCTTAGCTACAGCATCACAAAGGCAACTTGTTTTCGGTTGGTTATGTACCATGACCCCTTAGTTCTTTTCTGTCACTGTTTTCCTAAATACAGTTGCCTACCTTATAACTGTAGATAAAGATATTGAATAGCATTGGGCTGAAAATAGATCCCTGCTGGACCCCAATAGAAACATCTTCACTGGGATATTATTCAATGTATATTGATTTTGTATAGCGCTAGGGTGTGCTTTTTCTTCCCCAGTCAGAATGTCATGAAGGACAAAGTTGAATCCCCTAAGAAGTCAAAAGATATTATGTCAACACAGGTACTTTGTCAACCAAACTTATAATCACATAAAAAAATGATATTAAATTTGTTTGACAAGACCAATTTTCAACAGAACCATAGAGGGTCCTGTGGCACCTTTAAGACTAACAGAAGTATTGGGAGCATAAGCTTTCGTGGGTAAGAACCTCACAAGGCTTGCATCTGAAGAAGTGAGGTTCTTACCCACGAAAGCTTATGCTCCCAATACTTCTGTTAGTCTCAAAGGTGCCACAGGACCCTCTGCTGCTTTTTACGGATTCAGACTAACACGGCTACCCCTCTGATACTCAACAGAACCATGCTGATTGGCATTCATTATGTTACCATCCTTTAATCTTTACTGATCCTGTAGATCCACTAACAAGCCTCTCCATGATTTTGACTGAAAATGGTGTTGGGCTAACTGGCCTCTAGTTACCGCGGACATTCTATTTATCCTTATTTAAATATTAGCACAACCTTAGGCGGGGGGTTATGAGCTTCAAAAAACTCTTGTAAACAATGGGCTAAGACAAGAATGAAATGTTAGTTGAGTGGGTTTCCTAGGAAATACATGGACGGAGAAGAATGGCAACTACCCACCAATGGATCCATCCTTTAGCAGATTCACCCTGGGGAAAGGGACCTCTCTCTGTGCATTACCAGCTCGCAGGATCAAAAGGCCCAAACAGCAAAAAGAAATAACTCACAGATTAACCGGGGAGGGGGAGCATTCTGAGCAAAAGAAGTGATGAACTTGTAACCACAGGAAAAACCCTGGATTGGGTTAGAAGGATTGTTCACTTGCCAACCCTTGTTGGAGCTGGGGCAATCTCTGGTAAGCTGTTTAGCATGCATGTAGGTTCTTTTATTGTTTTTAATACGTTTCCCCTGTAATTCTTTTGCCTTAAGAAAAAATGTGCTTGCTTCGAAAGAGCTGTGTGGTAACTTAACTGTGGCAATGATACTGTTTACGGTCCCCAAAGAGAAACATGGAGCAGGCCTGTTTAGGCAGTCTGACTTTGCTGAGAGATTCACAGCATAGGCAGGGAGAAAGACGTGTGTCTCTGCCCAAGAGAGGTGATGGCTGGGGAGCCAGAAAACAAGGAGCAGGTGCCCTTGCTGGACAACAGAAGAGGAATACAGGTTCAGGTTCAGTTGTCCTGAACTCTGACAGATAGCTCCTCAGCCAATCCCCTTAATGCTCCTGGGTGCAAGTTAAGCAGTCCTGCCAATTTAAAAATGTTTTACTTTAATAGACGCGATTTAATATCCTCCCTACAATAGAAACTATTTCATTATCTTTGTAAGATTTCATCATCCTATTTCTTTCAACATACAGAAGAGCTACGATTATAGAATCCTTCTCCTTTTCTGTGTAATGATTGACAAATGTACCGTCTTTATCTCATATTTGACCTAGATCATGGTTAGGATTTTATTTGTTCCTGAAACTGAGTTATTTTTACATACATAAAGCCTGAAATTTAACTAAAAGACTTACAGTGACTTAGGATCAGGCCCACAGAATGTAAAAATCGCTGAGAAACTTAAATATGTTCTCCTCAGGGCTTAGACAAAGCGTGACCAAATGTCAGCCAGAAAGAAATTCGCTTCAGAAAATTATGTGCAACTACAGGAAAAAAGGAGGTTAAATAAGGGAGATTGTTGGAATTCTCCCTGAATTACAACACACGCTCCCACACCGGTTCTGCTCAGAGTATACAGAGAGGAGACCCGCATTTCAGAGGAGGCTGGCATTGCATCTGTGCCTCATTGCTGTACTGAAGCAGGAAAAGCTGTTTTATTCTGACAGTTTGAAATAGGTATTTGACTAAGTGACTGCACCATGACTTCATTTGTTAATTAGCTATTTTTCCATCCTGTATTACATCACATAAATAAACCTTGTTGTTTAGTCTAGGCAGGATAAGAATCTGCATAAGTGTTTACTGGTCATTAAGCACTGAGCTTTTGCTAATTAATAAAGTATCCAGCTGAAATTAAGGTCAGTTCCTTCAACTGCACTGCACCCAGTCCTTCAAAAAGGGATTACTGGTTAATAACTTAACTGAACCATGCACAGGATCTAGAATAATTATTATTAGAGACCCGAACCTAATCTCTGTGTTACAGTTTGGAACTGTTTCTGAAATTAATTATTGCAAATCATTTTAATTAATCCAGGAAGGGCTCACAGAAAAATATTCTATCTTTCTCTGTCTTTTCAAAAAGACAGATCAAACATCTGACCAGGAGAACTGAAAAAAGCAAACAAAGCAGGCTTCCTTTTAACTAGACAGGGTCAAAATCTGCATGACACTTTTTTGGAATGGGAAAACATCCCAAACCCTTTGTTCATTTTCAAGGCATCTTTCCTAGCAAGTATAATTATCCAAGAAAGCCTCCCCACCCCACCCCCCCTTAACTCTGGCATGTATAAAAACTATCAGATCCGCATTGTGAGATTGAGCAAGTTTACAGGTTTTATAGCTCTCTTTTCTATGCCAGAGAATTTTATTGGTCTCTTGGTCCCTATGTTCTTAACTCAGCAATGTGTCTGAGCATCATAGATAAGAGACATACTTAAAAGCTCTGGCAAGGAAGAAAATTTTAGATTTTAATTGCGCCATCAAAAATTGATCAAGGGTGTTTCTGTTGCAAGGTCTTCGTACGTGAACTCAGTAAACAACAACTTTATCTGGGACACTTATAAAGCCCCAGACTTTCTCCTATTGGACTCCATTTAAGTACAAAGATGAGCAAAACTAAAAGTATTTATTTCATTTTATAAATTTGATACATCAGAATAATCTAATCTGGGTTTCACACCTGTGATCATTATTATTATTTCATAATTCTACTCCTGGCAGGATCAGTGCCCGATTTTTCTAGGTGCTGTACAACAGACACAGATGAAGACATTCATTGTCTCAAAATACTTACAATGTAAGGACCCAGCCCCACAAGCACCTACACATGTGACTCGAATGAGCAGTCCCACTGACTTCAATGTTACTCACCAGCCTGCAGAATCAGGCTGTAAAAATCCTGTGCCTTTGGGATGTGTTCCTAAAGCTTACATATCATTCCCCGTATTGATTACAGGTCAGAGGACATGACTGCTCTGAGCAGAACAGTGCCGTCAGGGGGGACTCACTGAGGACAGCCACCCCGATTTCTAGGCTCTGTTGGGTTCTGTGGGAGGCCGTTCCAATTCCCACCTTATCTCAGTGCATTACAAACTCTCAAGTGCTAAATTCAGGCTCCAAGTGCTCTAGACCCATGCACAGTAACATCAGCATTCATGCAGCCCCAGACCCTGACCAACCACCCCCAGGCAAACTACCAGGAACCATCCACACAGGCCACCATCCAGAGAGGCCCAGCTCACTGGAGACAGGGGGCTATAGGTGGTCAGACACAGAGACCTGCTCCCCAATGCCTCTTGCAGGGCACAGGGCACAGAGGACCTGTCCAGTTTGTGGCCTCCACACACCAGAGAAGATGCGAGTGAGGCACACAAATTTTGCCCTGTAATTTCCCTTTATGGCCACAGCCTGTAATATTCGGATTTCTCTCAAATATTCCCCAAAAATGGTCTCACAAACTTTATACAGGGAGAATCTCATCAGGGCCGGCTCCAGGCACCAGTTTGCTAAGCAGGTGCTTGGGGCGGCCACGCCGGAGAGGGGCGGCACGTCCAGCTATTCGGCGGCAATTCGGCGGACGGTCCCTCACTCCCGCTCGGAGCAAAGGACCTCCCGCCGAATTGCCGCTGCAGATTGCGATCGCGATCGCGGCTTTTTTTATGATTTTTTTGGCTGCTTGGGGCGGCCAAAACCCTGGAGCCGGCCCTGAATCTCATGCACAATGAACCCTAGTGCTAACCTAAAGGCAGCTGATGGCAAAATGTTCACAGATTTCTGGGAATCAAAGCACTCAATAAGAATATTCATTTTCCATTGCAAAGATGATTCAGCATCAGGACATTTCCTAAATGTGAATGATTTACGCCCCCCAAAGTATTTTTCCTGGTGTATCAGATGGGCGGGTTTTCATAAAAGGCTTTTGTAAACAGCATCATCTTGTTCAGGCACTTTAGCGCCTTTACAGCTCATCGCGTGAACCTGGCTGCAGGATGGTTTTATGCAGTTTTGGTTATAAAGCAAAAGGGCCCAGAGACGTCATAGGACTGTCTGCCATTGAGCTCAGCAGAAGCAGAACTGGGCCCTGCCCCAAGCAGAACTGCCTAGAACCTGAGACAGGAGGAGAGACAGAGACTCAGCGGAGTCCACCAGGGACTTGTTGCCGCTCTATTTAGCATCGTACACTAGCAGGTGGCAGCACAAACCCTCAGGGGAGACAGACACCGACAAAGCTGATTCTGACTGAAATCATTTGGATTTTTTACTCCAAGTTTTCCTCTTCCTCGGGGCACCGACCGAACACGGAACCCAACGTGCCAGCCAGAGGAGACTCTCCTGCATTGTCACAGGTCACAGATGTACCAGAAACGACTGACGAACAGACCCTCACACTTGGCTGTTTTCATCCCCCCGGCAACGATCAGTTCAGAACATGGCTCCTCTCGTGCCACGTGCCCAGCACCCTACGGTGCCTCTGGCGGGCGAGGGGCAGCGGGACCCAGGAAGCAGCACAGACTGCTCCTTCCCTGCTGCGAGTGCCACTAAAACGACAACTCTCCGAAGCCCTTGTGCCCTCTGGTGAGGTAAGAATGTCGTGGCCACTCCCTATTCTTACGAAGCTAGACATTGTTACTTAGGTGTTGAACCCACATCCTTATATAGGCCACCTTCCTGCTGGCCTCACATGGCTTTCCACCTGTGCAGGAGCGTAGGTTGGAACACAGAGTCAGTAATGCTACGTTTTATTTCCCATGGGTGGGAATCTACTCTAGTCTAATTCATTTATTTTAAACTGGTTGTTGTAAATAACAGACGGGTCAACTCCACTTTAGTCTACCATATATGAACAATTGAGTATGCAATCAGCTATAGAGACATTGTAAAAACCACTATCCGCGCCAGGTCTAACTGTGATTTAAACTGTATATTATTAAACAAAGTGAGTGCATGCATATACCTGGAGTTGTAAATCTTTCTCAGTGGATTTGGTTATTGTGTAAAAGCAAATGGATATCTACTGTATACTTCTATGTAAGCTCATATACACCTCTACCCCGATATAATGCGACCCGATATAACACGAATTTGGATATAATATGGTAAAGCAGTGCTCTGGGGGGGCGCACTCCAGCGGATCAAAGCAAGTTTGATATAACGCGGTTTCACCTATAACGTAGTAAGATTTTTTGGCTCCCGAAGATAGCGTTATATCGGGGTAGAGCTGTAATAGCTTCTTATCAGGAACATGCACATAGGATGACCATAAAGCAAGCGTGAAAAATCAGGACACTTTTTTGGGGGGTGGGAGTGTGGCATAGTAGCATGTGTAAGACAAAGCCTATAATATCAGGACAGTCCCAATAATATCAGGACTTCTGGTCACCCTACATGCACATGACTCAATAGCTGGGCAAAAGACTATAATGTGGTCTGGTATTTTTCAAAATAGGAGACACCAAAATCTAGATGGAATTATTGGTTACATTTCAAAATTATCTGAATCTGGAATATCTCTTTAGATCAGGGGTAATATGAAAACATATATTTAGATATATAAATTCACAGTAACTATTCCAGCCATGAAAAAGGCTAACACAGTTCTAGGATGCATCAGACGAGGTACTTCCAGTAGAGATGGGGAAGTGTTAATACCATTGTACAAGGCACTGGTGAGATCTCACCTGGAATACTGGGTGCAGTTTTGGTCTCCCATGTTTAAGAAGGATGAATTTAAACTGGAATAGGTGCAGAGAAGGGCTGCTAGGATGATCAGAAGACTGGAAAAGCCACCTTGTGAGAGGAGACTCAAGGAGCTTGGCTTGTTTAGCCAAGCCAAAAGGCGGCTGAGGGGAGATATGATTGCGCTCTATAAATACATCAGAGGGATAAATACCAGGGAGGGAGAGGAGTTATTTAAGTTAAGCACCAATGTGGACACAAGAACAAATGGATATAAACTGGACATTAGGAAGTTTAGACTTGAAATTAGATGAAGGTTTCTAACCATCAGAGGAGTGAAGTTTTGGAACTGCCTTCCAAGGGGAGCAGTGGGGTTGAAAAAACCTATCTGGCTTCAAGGCTGAGATTGATAAGTTTATGCAGGGGATGTTATGACAAGACTGCCTACAACGGCATGCAGCCGATCTGCGACTGCTAGCAGCCAATATCTCCAACAGCCGGAGAGGGCACACGAGATGGGGAGGGGTCTGAGTTGCTACAGAGAATTCTTTCCCAGGTGTCTGCCTGGAGGGTCTTGCCCACATGCTCCGGGTCTAACTGATTTCCATATTTGGGGTTGGGAAGCAATTTTCCCCCAGGTCAGATTGGCAGAGACCCTGGGGGGGTTCGCCTTCCTGTGCAGCACGGGGCACAGGACACTTGCAGGTTTGAACTAGTGTAACGGGTGGGTTCTCTGTAACTTGAAGTCTTTAAACCATGATTGGTGGATGTCACTGACTCAGCCAGAGGTTCGGGGTCTGTTACAGGAGCAGGTGGAGTCTGGGACCTGCAACGTGCAGGAGGTCGGATTAGATGATGACAATGGTCCCCTCTGACCATAAAGTCAATGAGTCTGTGAGACTCCAGGGAGTGGAAACCGTCCCTAATCCTATAATTCATGGTATTAAGGGCCTGGCTACTGAGAAGCAGAACACCATTTACCATGTGCACGACTTTGCTACTCTGTCTAATCAAACACAAGTAAAAATTAACCAACTAGCTGCAGTAAAAAAATATGAAGGCAAGCAAAAAACGGTTTCATAAAGAAATTATTTATACTGCTTATGGGAGTTACATGGTAACTACCATAACCAAGTCATTAGGGAACATAGAAAAAGGAAAATGGCTTGACCTTATTAGTGATGAACAGTTAGGGCAATACAAGTTAGCTGAGCATGTAACAAAAATATGGGTAACTGGCAACCTATTGAAACTTGCAGACAAATTCCCTTTTAGTACCAGTCATAATTTGGGGCTAGTGACACCACATGCTAATCAAGGAATATGTTGTTCACGACAATCTTGCTCAGTATCTGGTTCTATGTACATTTCTTTTGTGGTATCACTACCAATACCGGATCGTGACACAGCAATATTTGATAAATTGGTTACTGTCCATTCGGTAGGTTATCTGGACAGCAGCATTTAGAAGAAAGAACTGGATCTATGTCAACTACTGGTGTATCACTCTGCAATGCAAACATGAGGAGCACCACACACAGCTTGTTATGCCAGGGATGGTTTTGATATCGCAATCCCAGTGTGTGGCCACAGTGGCTCAGCCTAGTACAATGAGACAGAGAAGCTAGCCGCTCCTGTCTCCTGCCCGGGAAAGCTTTCCAAATGGTGACAACCACCTATAAGGATGGCCAGCACTGTGTAGTAACTAATTACAAGAAGTTTATATATGAGGCCTCACTTGTAATGCCATTACTCCAAATTTCTCTTTTACTCGTCGTGTATGGAGCACTCTGGGGCACACGATAATAAAGCCAATCCCAGTTTTCCAAAATGGATCTATTACCCAAAGTGAGCCCCAATACCAGGATGAAGTTGAAACTTACCTACCAGTCTTAACCTGCATAATAATCACTTTACATTTTAAAACATCACTAGACAAAGGAGCAACACTTTATTCAGATTAGCCATGACATGCACAAGGCACAAAGAGCCTAGAATGACATTAGCCAAGATGGGGATCTTGAAATAATAATTTCCCACCTTTGAATAAAAAATGCATTTAAGGCTTTGCTTGTCTTACAAGGTGTATTAGTTTTAGCTGTGTTAATTATGTATTGCCACTTACGCCGTTTGTTAACACACTTTAAATGGCATACAAAGGCCTTCATCACTAACTCATGCATTAATTTGGCAAAGGTATCGCCTTGACTATAACAATCATCAAGGCGACAAGTGGGCGGGGGAGGACTGTTGACTAATATATGCTGGCTAGTATATAAATAGATATATTAATAATATGTATTATCCACGCCCTTAATATTAGTATGTATTAAACACCAATAAACTTAAGCACAAATATTCTAACAGTGATATAACCTAATCTAGCCTATCCCATCATCCTGTTCACTTCTGCTAATATCCCATAACCCCTTGCATTTGCTGAAGTGACCATTTGGCACAAGCAGAAAGGAAACTTGTTAAAATCAAGACCATGGTCAAGATACGTTTGTTCTAAATCTAAGCTAGGGAAATACCTTCACTGACCAGTACCTGGAATTCTAGTATCCAAACCAAAGATAAGGAGGAACACAACAGCAAGTTAGGGAACAGGGAAAAACTGATGGGGTAACTTGTAAAATCATCATATAAGTAACACCAGCTGAAATGTGTATCTTGGGGAGCCCACCTCCTGCATAGGGTGAATGTAATATCACTGTACAGGATGGCTCCATAGAGACCAGATCATAGGTTTTCCTGTACCATACTAATAAACCTGATTGACATCGGTTATTTGGTCTCTTGAGCATATTTCATAATGAACCAAAGTGTAGTCAAGCAGTTGACTGTAAAATGTATCAACACTAGCTTCTCAAACATGTGTGCTCTTCCAGTTTTGGTGCTACACTCACACACATTTGAGCCCTATGTACCCTGAAAAGAAACTGTTATAGACAAAAGGAGAGAACACTGTATGAAACATGTAATGATGTGTACTTACAGCATAATATTCAGCCACTAGATGTCTTTATATGCCATAAATAATAGCAAAAAGGTTATGGTCCTTGGTGAGCAATAGAGACAATGCTGGGACTCAAGCTATGTGGAAGCATGTTTCTATAGTTGTAGTTGTTTTCTAGAACAAACACAGGTGTTTAAGGGCTGTGATTCCAGATGTCATGAATCATAGAATCATAGAAGATTAGGGTTGGAAGAGACCTCAGCAAGTCATCTAGTCCAACCCCCTGCTCAAAGCAGGACCAACCCCAATTAAATCATCCCAGCCAGGGCTTTGTCAAGCCAGGCATTAAAAGCCTCCAAAGATAGAGATTCCAGTGCTTCACAACCCTCCCAGTGAAATAGTGTTTCCTAATATCCAACCTAGACCTCTCCCACTGCAACTTGAGACCATTGCTCCTTGTTCTGTCATCTGCCACCATTGAGAACCGCCAAGCTCCATACTCTTTGGAAGCCCCCTTCAGGTAGTTGAAGGCTGCTATCAAATCCCCCCTCATTCTTCTCTTCTGCAGACTAAGCAAGCCCAGTTCCCTCAACCTCTCCACATAAGTCATGTGCCCCAATCCCCTGATCATTTTCATTGCCCTCCGCTGGACTCTCTCCAATTTGTCCCCATCCTTTCTGTAGTGTGGGGCCCAAAACTGGATGCAATACTCCAGATGTGGCCTCTCCAGTGCCGAATAGAGGGGAATAATCACTTTCCTCGATCTGCTGGCAATGCTCCTACTAATGCTGCCCAATATACCGTTAGCCTTCTTGGCAACTAGGGCACACTGCTCACTCATATCCAACTTCTCATCCACTAATCCCCAGGTCCTTTTCTGTAGAACTGCCGCTTAACCAGTTAGTCCCCAGCCTGGACCAGTGCATGGGATTCTTCCGTCCTAAGTGCAGGACTCTGCACTTGTCCTTGTTGAACCTCATCAGATTTCTTTTGGCCCAATCCTCCAATTTGTGTAGGTCACTATGGACCCGATTCCTACCCTCCAGCATATCTACCTCTCCCCCCAGTTTAGTGTCATCCACGAACTTGCTGAAGGTGCAATTAATCCCATCATCCAGATCATTAATGAAGATATTGAACAAAACCAGCCCCAGGACCGACTCTTGGGGCACTCCACTTGATACCGGCTGCCAATTAGACATCGAGCTGTTGATCACTACCCGTTGAGCCCGACGATCTAGCCAGCTTTCAATCCACCTTGTAGTGCATTTGTCCAGCCCATACTTTTTAAACTTTCTGGCAAGAATACTACCACACAAGGACACATGTATGTCTGTATACTTCAAATAGCTGACAAACCAAGTGTTCTTGGTTTGTTGTGGAGTTGCAATATAAGGGTAATTTTAACAATGTCTCAGCCATTGTTTTAACACACAACAGATCTTCATCATTCAAAATAGTAACAAAGAAAATACATACAATTTTTCAGGAGATATAATTTGAAGCTCATCAGTCTTAACAGGGTCACTCTTTGTTAACCCAGACATAAACTTTTTCCAGCTCCAAAATTCTTCCAAAATTGTGCATATAAAGCAGGTAGTTGTAAAATATTTTGCAGTCTGTGTCCCTTAGCATCTGGTGACATCAGCTGATCAGTGCAATATCAGATACTTAGGATTCCTGCCATTAAAATCTCTGAGCAGATCACTGGTTTATCTGCACCTTTGAGGATATTTTTAAACTGTTTCTTCCACTGAATATATTTTTGTATCATTTGCACTTATATTAATTCATATCAGCACAATAAAATAGCCCATTTTTCATAAAGGCAAAGGAATAAGGTAACAGATGACAGTGCTTGTAGAAACAATAGACCAGACCCTCAGTTGACATAGATCAACATAGCTCCACTGAAGCCAATGTAGCTACACCAAATTACACTAACCGTAGGTTTCAGAAACCAACTGAGCTACTTCAGGGCCCCCCCAAATGTCATATTTAAATATTTATGGCCCTTTTTTCATAACAAGGCTACTGCACATACGAACGCACATGTGTGAGGATGTATCTGTCCTTTACACCCTATCTACTTCACGCGGCAGCCTGGAGGAAAGGTTGTGGGGTAAGGAAGAGGCGGGTGTATCCCCTTCTTTGAGCAGTCAGGAAATGTACCTGACATGCCCGTAACACAGAGAGCAGCATATGCCAAGGATTTAGATTTACTCAGAGATTTCTCATTCTTTACTCTTGCAGCTCAGATGTTACTCAGATTTGCATGAGAGAGAGGGGGAAAAAAAAGAAACCCAGCAAAACGGGGCTGTTTCTCCTGGTGAAATATGCACGGCTCCCTGCTCATGAATTAAATAGCAACAATTAACTGAACTTCAAAGGTCTGCGTGGGGGCGGGGAGGACTGGCACAGTTCAGTTGGCTTACAGCTTTGCAGAGGTTAGCTGGGGGGTGGGACATGGAAAGAGGCTAGAATTCATTTTGGCATCGGTTATTGTCAGAAGACAGGATACTGGGCTAAATAGACCTTCAGTCTGACCCAGTACGGCCACTTTTTGTTGGGGGAGGGATAGCTCAGTGGTTTGAGCATTGGCCTGCTAAACCCAGGGTTATGAGTTCAATCCTTGAGGGGGCCACTTCGGGATCTGGGGCAAAATCAGTACTTGGTCCTGCTAGTGAAGGCAGGGGGCTGGACTCGATGACCTTTCAAGGCCCCTTCCAGTTCTATGAGATAGGATGTCTCCATTAATTTATTCTTATTTATTTATCTGTTTTTTCAAATAAGGTTCATAGCACCTTGTGCTTGTCACCTAACACTGTGCATCAGCCTACAAACATACCTGATTGACAGAGGTAAAAGTCTATAGGCCTCATTCGTAAGGAAACCTACATGGTTAAACTCACATCTACACCAATTCCATGTTACCCAACCCTGCACTATCTTCATCTGCCACCACGCTGCCCTCAGAAAGGGCGGGGAGGGGAGTGTTGAGAAGTAGGGGCTCTTGAGAGGAAGAACTGGCCAGTGGCAAGGGCCCACAGTGTAGGACTTTGGAGTCTGGGGTCAGTTCCCTCCCCTGCTGGAGATTTCCAGTGTGACGTTAGGCAAGTCACTTAGTCCCTCAGTAAATAATATCCCTGCCCCACGGCAGCGTGACGGGATAAATTCCTCATGATGAGGTGATCGGATACTATGGCAGGGGTTCTCAAACGGGGGGTCGGGAACCCTCAGGGGGTCACGAGGTTATTACATGGGGGGGTCGCAAGCTGTCAGCCTCCACCCCAAACTCCGCTTTGCCTCCAGCATTTATAATGGTGTTAAATATATTAAAATGTGTTTTTAATGTATAAGGGGGGGTCGCACCCAGAGGCTTGTTATGTGAAAGGGGTCACCCGTACAAAAGTTTGAGAACCGCTGGACTGTGGGGACAGCAGTTGTGTAAGTTTCTAAGAGAGAACAATAAGCATGCTGTCCGGCTCATCCAGGGGACCTAGTCCTGCCTTTTGCTTTGCTAAACCTCTGTTTCGGTAGAAGGGGAGATGACAGAATCACCTGAAACAAGCCTGGCAGCTCAATAACCCTAGACTGCCCGGCCAATATGACCGTGGACTGGCATCCGAGATCAGCATTTTGACTGAGGTGTGAAGCCAGCCAGACACAAGTTGATATCGAGCACGCCCAGGGGTTTTGTCTGTGTCTTTGTTGCATGCTTCCAGGCTGAATGATGTCCTCGTAGCACCTCATTGGCTGGTTCTTGAAAAGTCAACTTCGAGGGACAGTGGCCAAGGACACAGGGAAATGTATCTGGTTTTCACACATCAGCTGTTGTCTGCACAGCGAGCAGAACACACCCAGGGAAACCTCGCCAGCACCCAAGGACTGGCTTTGCTGTAAGCGCTCTCTCTCTGTGCTGCCTTGTTTGCTAGGCACACACCCACAATGCCTGTGTGAGATGGGGGACGCGCCGTTTAGAGTAAGAGATCCAGCACACACATTGTTCTGGGAAAATACAGCCCTCACTTGCCAGCTGGGTACACTGCACGGGCAAAGCACCTTCCAGGGCACAGCAATGTGATCTTGTCAGAGCTCTGAAGAGTCGAGGCCGGAGAGACGAGCAGGTGCCCGCCCTGGGCGCTCTCGCTACCAGTGACGTGCATGCAGTGGGCTGAAAGCTGCCACAGGACCAGCCACAAAACTGACCCTGAAAAGCCACAGAATTCAAAGCACCTTCAGGAAAAAGTCCCTTCCAGAAATACAACTACAGAGCGGGTGTTCCTTGTTCACAGCGCTACAGCACCGTACAGCAGAGGTGCAAAGTTTCGCAGTATTGTAACTGCAGTACTTTGGTTGATTACTACACAAATATGGCGATTTTCTGAAATATTACGGCGGTCGGTGCTTTTCTTTTACTGTACAAAAGGTAACAGAAAAAGCAGAATCAAGATTCCCCCCCCCCCCCCCCAACGTCCTCCAACGTTAGGGTTACCATTCGTCCAGATTCCCCCGGACATGTCCGGCTTTTTGAGCTAAAAATAGCGTCCGGGAGGAATTTGTAAATGTCAGGACTTCCCCCCCCGTGCAGAGCGTGCGCGGCTAACAGGGCAGCCGGCCGGATGGTGCCACTTACATGGGGCTCCGACAGCCAGAGAGACCCCTCCTCCCCCCTGCAGCAGAGATCACTCCCTCCCTCCCTGCATTCGCAGATCGCCTCCGGCAGTCTGGAGCTCCTCCCCCACTGCTGCCCAGTGTGCCAGGATGAGCGGCAGGATAAGGGGACCAGGGGGTCGGAGAAGGGGCAGGGAGATTCTGGAGGGGGCAGTCAAGAGACAGGGGGGTCGGGAGTTCTGGGGGGGCTGTCAGGGGGGGGGGAGTGGTTGGATGGGGCGTAGGAGTCCCAGGGGTCTGTCTGGGAGTGTGGATAAGGGTTGGGGCAGTCAGAGTACAGGTAGGGGATAGGGTCCTAGGGGGCCAGTTAGAGTGGGGGGGGTCTCAGGAGGGGGCAGTCAGGGGACAAGGAGCGGGGGAAGGGTTGGGGGTTCTGAGGGGGGGAAGTGGGAGGGAGTGGAAGGGGCAGGGGTGGGGCTAGGGCAGGATGGGGGAGGGGCTAGGGTGGGGCTCCTCCCGTTCTCTTTTTTGCTTGCTGAAATATGGTAACCCTATCCAACATCCCTCAACTGCTTTCTTACAGACTTTACTTTGGGTGGACTGGAGCTGGGCACATTTTTGTCATTTGAAACTTTTTTTCCAATTAAATAATTGCCTTTTTTCAGAAACAAAAATGTTCATTTTTTCCAAGATCAATGAAGTGTGTTTTATTTTCTTTATTTTTCAATTGTCAGTTTGAAGTTTGTCTCCTTTTCTCCTCTTATCCCCATCACCTCCCCCCTTTTACAGTAGGAAGGAAAATACATTTTCAATTTCCAGTATTTTTCACCAAACAATTTGGGAAAAAAATGATTTTTAAAAAAAATATCTATTTTTAACCATCTCTAAAAGGCCCTTGGTAAAATATTCAAAAAAGTTCTCAAGTGATCACTGACCGTAAGAGTCTGTCTACACTGCAATATAAGCCCAGGGTTGGTAGAACTCAAGTTAGCAGACCCTTGGTTTGTTAACCTAGGGCTTGAGCATCTACACTCATTTCTAACCCCAGATTAGGAATGTTGAACCCTGATTCCCAACTTGGGGTTTAGCGTCTACACTGCATTATGTAGGCCTGAGTCCAACCACCCATATCCCAGACGTCCTAGCATCCTCTTTAAATATGAATGCTTTAGCCTTTTGTTCGTGGTGCAGTGTGGGGAAAACTTGACTGTCCACAGAACAAATAAAGTCGGCCCATGGGACTGTGGGATACTTTTGGCTGACTCCCTGAGCAGGAGTCCAGTGGGGCTGTGTCTGCACTGCAAAGCAACAGGGCTTGAACCCTGGGTCCCAGCTTGACTCAGGCTCAGATCCTCCACCCCTGTGGGGCCCAAGGACCCTGGGTCCGAGCCCAGAGTTAGCATGATTTGTGTGTAGATGAAAGGGGGGTTAGCTTCGAGCCTGTCCTCGAACCCTGGGCTTACACTGCAGTGTAGACAAACCCTAAGTCCCACTGACTTTCGATGACACTTAGGCTCCTAAGTTCCATTTTAAAAATGAAACTGGGGCTCTTTGGACAATTTTACTCCCTTTACTACATCAGAGACATGCTTTATGATCACTATAGTGCTATTTAGTATATTTCTATTTTATTTATATAGGAGACCCTGCTATATGAGAGTCAATGAGCTCCCAGTTATCTCATGTGCACCGGTCATTAGTTATAATAAAAATTACAGGAGCAATGATGGCCTTGTGCGCCAGGCACAGGCTGTGGGCTCAGGAGATCTAGATTCAGTTCTAGGCTCGGTCACAAACTCCCCGGGCAGGTCAGTTAATTGCTCTGTGCCTCAGTTTCCCATCTGTTAAATGGGGATAAAAATCTGTTTTATCTATTATGGGCAGGGTGTGTCTCTCACTATGAGTTTGTGGGGCCTCCGTCTCAATGAGATCTCTGGGTGTTACTGTAATAACTAATAATAAAAAGGAAACAATTGCTAGAGCCTTATAGCTCTGTGTCGCCCATCCTGGAGAGGCTTATCCTCTGACAGCTCCTTTCCCAGTGACATTATTCCTGAGTCAGTAACACTCCTTTATTATACAAATTTTTCCACTGCGGAAGATGGATTCTCCTTAGAGGAAAATCCCTTACAAGAGGCTTTTTCTGTGTTGGCAGCGTTTTGTGCAATAGAAAAGCTGACTATTTTCCCTGCACCAGAACAGAATCCCTCTCGACATATCTAACTTACATCTCCTGACATGTGAGATGGGGGAAAGCCAGAGCACATTCAGCACATTTCTGTATTGCAGCATCTACAGATCAGCTCGGCCTATTGGAGCCCCATTACATTAATACAATAAAACACTAATGTGCTAACATGAGCAACCTGCCAATTAATATCGGAATTGTTTAGAAGCAGCCCTTGACATTGGCCTTGCTACTGTAGAAATGAGATCACTTTCCGCATTAGGATTCATTAGAAACAAGCTTAAAACTAACCGGAGAGACCAGAAGGTCAATTGCTACTGAAGGATCTGGCCCTTGTTACTGCTCAGAAGCTCGGAGACCTGATGCCCTGCACAGCGCTAGAGCATAACAACTTCTCCAGTGCCCCATCACCCCCGGGGCCTGCAGGGCATCCCACCAGTCTTGCCAGGGTGGAGAACACGGTGTACGAGTTAGTGTCTGAGGGGAACACACACGTCCTTGAACTCCTTTGCGGTGCTGCTCTGAAATGATGAATCATCGGCCTTGTCTTTAGCCTTCACCAAGCTGATTGCTTTTAAAGCTAGCAAGCAGGAGCGGCTAACAGGAGAGTTTTGCAAGGAAGTTTTGAGGGGCAGTGTGAGGGGTGGGAACATACACTAAACATTCCGTAAAGTTCTTTAAACTTAAGCCAAAAAACACCCTGGATAAAAATAAAACAACACCAAAGGAATGAGCTGCAGGAGTGAAAAGAGAATGCAGGCAGAAGTCCAGCACAGGGTGGGGGCTACTCAGTTTATTGCACCCAATGCAGCACGTGTGATTACCTGCCCTATGGGCAGGGGGCGTATGTGTGCATTCGGTGCAAGGAGCTTCTGGCCCTCAGAGACGGCGTACGGGCTTTGGAGACCAGAGTGGCTGAGCGGGAGGAGCTGAGGGAGACAGAGAGGTGAGACTTTCCAGGACACAGTAGAACATCCCACCCCCGGTCTGACAGCCTCTGTGCTGCTGAGGAGGATGAAAGTCTCAGGGAAGGAGAGAATCTAACTGGAGCAGAGGGAAATGATCCCATAGTCGGGACCCTCCTTTCAGATGAAGTTGTGGTATCCTCTCGTACTGAGGATACCTCTCCGGGTGGGGGAACGCCAGTTATTAGGAAGAGACAGGTATTAGCAACGGGTGATTCGATCATTAGAAACGTAGATAGCTGGGTTTGTGATGACCGGGAGAACCGCATAGTGACTTGCCTGCCTGGTGCGAAGGTTGTGGTTCTCTCGAGACATATAGATAGACTTATATGTAGTGCTAGGGAGGAGCCGGTGGTCGTGGTACATGTAGGTATCAGTGACATAGGGAAGATCCCAGAGGCTAAATTTAGGCTGCTAGGTAAGAGATTGAAGTCCAGGACCTCTATGGTAGCATTCTCTGAAATGCTTCCAGTTCCATGAGCAGGGTCAGTTAGACAGGCAGAACTGCAGGGTCTCAATGCGTGGATGAGACAATGGTGTAGGGAGGAGGGGTTTAGATTTATTAGGAACTTGGGAACCTTTTGGGAAGGGGGGAGCCTATACAGGAAGGATGGGCTCCACCTAAACCAAAATGGAACCAGATTGCTGGCATTTAATATTAAAAAGGTCATAGAGCAGTTTTCAAACTACGGGCTGGGGGAAAGCCGACAGGTGCGGAGGAACACGTGGTTCGGACAGAGACATCCCTTAGGGGAGGATCTACTAACAGAGATTGTCTATGTCCTAGTAAGGAGGAGAAGATGGAAGATGATAAAATACAGGTAGGATCTGATGAGAAACAGTCAAATGAAAAAAAGTCCCATTCAATTATATCATGGAATGGGAGACAGCTAAAAAGTGACACGTTTTTAAAGTTCTTATGTACCAATGCTAGAAGTCTAAATAATACGACGGGTGAACTAGAATGCCTCATATTACATGAGGATATTAATATAATAGGCATCACAGAAACTTAGTGGAATGAGGATAATCAATGGGACACAGTAATACCAGGGTACAAAATATATCGGAAGGACATAACAGGCCATGCTGGTGGGGGAGTGGCACTTTATGTGAAAGAAAGCGTAGAATCAAATGAAGTAAAAATCTTAAATGAACCAAACTGTACCATAGAATCTCTATGGACAGTTATTCCATGCTCGAATAATAAGAATATAGCGGTAGGGATATATTACTGACCACCTGAGCAGGATGGTGCTAGCGACTGTGAAATGCTCAGGGAGGTTAGAGGGGTTATTAAAATAAAAAACTCAATAATAATGGGGGATTTCAACTCTCCCCATATTGACTGGGGACATGTCCCCTCAGGACAAGGTGCAGAGAAAAAGTTTCTTGACACCTTCAATGACTGCTTCTTGGAGCAGCTAGTCCTGGAACCCACAAGAGGAGAGACAATTCTTGATTTAGTCCTAAGTGGAGCACAAGATCAGGATCAGATCAGAGGTGAATATAGCTGGGCCCCTTGGTTATAGTGACCATAATATAAATTAAATTTAACTTCCCTGGGGTGAGGAAAACACCACAGCAGCCCAACACTGTAGCATTTAATTTCAGAAAGGGGAACTACACAAAAATGAGGAGTTTAGTTAAAGAGAAATTAAAAGGTCCAGCGCCAAAAGTGAAATCCCTGCAAGCTGCAGGGAAACATTTTAAAGACACCATAATAGAGGCTCAATTTAAATGTATCTCCCAAATTAAAAAAACATAGTAAGAGAATCAAAAAAGAGCCATCGTAGCTAAACAACAATGTAAAAGAAGCAATGAGAGGCAAAAAGGCATCCTTTAAAAAGTGGAAGTTGAATCCTAGTGAGGAAAATAGAAAGGAGCATAAACTGTAGCCAATGAAGTGTAAAAATACCATTAAAAAGCCAAAAAAGAATTTGAAGAACAGCTAGCCAAAGACTCAAAAGTAATAGCAAAAAAATGTTTAAGTCCATCAGAAGCAGGAAGCTGCTAAACAACCAGTGGGGCTCCAGAACGATCGAGATGTGGAAGAAGCACTCAAGGACGATAAGGCCATTGTGGAGAAACTAAATTCATTCTTTGCAGTGGTCTTCATGGTTGAGGATGTGAGGGAGATTCTCAAACCTGAGCTATTCTTTTTAGGTGACAAATCTGAGGAACTGTCCCAGATTGAGGTGTCATTAGAGGAGGTTTTGGAACAAACTGATAAACTAAACAGTAATAAGTCACCAGGACCAGATGGGATTCCCCCTAAAGTTCTGACAGGAGGCACCAGACCTTGCAGGGAAATCACTTCATGTTAAAAACGCTCTACAGTAAAGAACAGAATTGTCAGACACATAGATGAACATGATTTGTTGGAGAAGATTCAACATGGTTTTTGTAAAGGGAAATCATGCCTCACCAATCTACTAGAATTCTTTGAAGGGGTCAACAAACATGTGGATAAGGGGTATCCAGTGGATATAGTGTATTTAGATTTTCAGAAAGCCTTTGACAAGGTCACTCATCAAAAGCTTTTAAGCAAAGGAAGCTGTCATGGGATAAGGGAGAAGGTCCTCTCATGAATTGATAACTGATTAAAAGACAGGAAACAAAGGGTAGGAATAAATGATCAATTTTCAGAATGGAGAGAGGTAAATAGTGGTGTCCCTCAGGGATCTATTCTGGGACCAGTCCTGTTCAACATATTTATAAATGATCTGGAAAAAAGGGTAAACAGTGAGGTGGCAAAATTTTCAGATGATACAAAAATACTCAAGATAGTTAAGTCCAAAGCAGACTGAAGGAGAACTACAAAAGGATCTCACAAAACTGGGTGACTGGGCAACAAAATGCCAGATGAAATTCAATGTTGATAAATGCAAAGTAAGGCACATTGGAAAACATAATCTCAACTATACATATAAAATGATGGGGTCTAAATTAGCTGTTACCACTCAAGAAAGAGATCTTGGAGTCACTGTGGATAGTTCTCTGAAATCATCCACCCAATGTGCAGCAGCCCTACTCATGGAAGCATGTCAGAGACTGCTACCATGGAGGTCCTGGACTTCAATCTCTTACCTAGTGGCCTCAATTTAGCCTCCAGGATCTCTCTGCTATCCTTCCCTATGTCACTGGTACCTACATGAACCATGACCACCTGCTCCTCCCCAGCTACCAATACAAGGGGAAGTGATCTTTACCCTCAAATCTCCCAACAATCCCTGACACTGGCAGAATCCCCCAGCATTCCTGCCTCTCCTAGCACACCTGAGAACCCTGTTAATTTGTCTCTCAAAGCAATTCAGCGGCAGGACCCACCCCACTTCCTCAGGCAGCTGCTCCCAGCAGCAGAGAGTCTTGAAATTAGCCCTTTTGCCATTCGGTTACTTGCATTCCTATTGCTGGTCCCTGCGCCTCAAACCCGTGTCCCCACACCACCATCCCAGGCCACCTTCCCTGGTGGGGGAGCCCCAGGCCCCCGAGGCAGAGGAATGGGGCTCATCATATCTGTTTCCAAGGCAGCAGGCAGTGCTGCTAGTAGCACCAATTTCTCCAGAATAACTTCCCTACCAGATTTCCAGAGAAATACAGCTTCCTTGGGCCCAGCGTCCCGAGGCTACAGCCCTCTTGGAAGGAAGAGTTCTGTGTCTCTTTCCTCTCTCTCTCTCTCTCTCTCTCTCATTTGCACATGTCCAAACAGTGCAAGGGCAGAGGAGCAGGATGGGAATTGGAGGAGTGGGGGAGAAGGGGAGGACAAGTGAAAGGCGAGGAGTGAGTGGTGACAGAGAATGCGGGGCCTGCAATGAAGGAGGAGGGATTGTGACTGATGTGGAAGGGAGGAGAGAGAAGGAGTGAATGGAAGGGTACAAAACACAGGGAGGATGAGGGGTGGGAGAGGGTCAGACTAACTTGAGCTTTGGGAATCATTTGTTCTGCTTACAGGAGAAAGAAAGAAAGAAAGAAAGAAAGAAAGAAAGAAAGAAAGAAAGAAAGAAAGAAAGAAAGAAAAGGTATATTGGCTGCCATCAAGTATCCAGAGCTTTCTGAGTGGGACATGACAAGAGAAGCAATGTCCTACTTAAAGGCCAGGCTGGTGAAAGCCTGCTCAAGAAGAAGGATATCTAGAGCCCAACCCTGAGATAGCGGAGGCAGTGACAGCATACGGAAATCGCAGAGCTCTAGACTAAGGAAATAGCGCTCCTCACCAGGTAATGGTTTTACAGTGGGACAAGGTCATTTATAACATTTTCCGAATGTTCTATCATCATCGAAATTGCTTTTTTAACCTGACAAAATGTGAAACTATTGTATTTTATTTCTAATCAATTGGCCTGAGGTTCTTATAAAAGACTGGACTGCCCAGAATTAGTGGCATTAGGACCAATTGAGAACAGGCAGTGTCCGTGTCTGTCTGAACTATGGCAACACACCACGCACAGTGCTGGGGCCACAAAGATCCCTCACAACAGCGCAGCAAAAATATCCCCTGGCAGGTACACCCTCCACATGCCATTTATGTGCCTCGGAAACCTAGTAATGACGCCACTACCTCCAAGGCAGATCCTAGGTATGAACACAAACACACGCAGATCACACACACACACACGCACGCAGATCACACACACACACACACATGCACGCAGATGACACACGCAGATGACACACACGCACGCAGATGACACACACGCACACACACAGATGACACAAATGCATGCAGATGACACACACACACACACACACAGATGACACAAATGCACGCAGATGACACAAACGCACGCACACAGCAGAAAACGTGACGCGCTGTCAGCACATATTGCTGTAGTTGCTCATTTTGGACGCACGTTAACTTTTTAGGTGGCCCGTGGGAAATGTATTTCGTACAAGACGGGGAAGTTAGACCGACACAATACAATGGGTAGCTGAGCATTTATCTCTTACACATCTGAGAGGGGAAGGAGCTACTTTGCTATTTGGAATCAATATATTCTGCATCTCACTGGTTTCCAAAGCTGTTTTTCCTCTCAACGCGTAGCTGCTCTCAGCACATGCACTCCACCACCGCACCGTGGGAAATATACCGGAAACGACTGTTTTTAAAACAAGTGATTTCCCTGCGAGGTCTGGTGCCACTCAGTAACCAAACCCAAGGAAATCAGGAAGAGGGCCACCTGGATCGTAGGAAGCCTCAGCTGTCAGGTCTGACCTGCACAACGACACACTGTAACCGATCGATGCAATGTGCACAATCTGCATTACTAGGGAAATAAACATAATCACTCAAGCAAAAGCAATAAAAAGTCATTTACTGACAAATTACAACGCGGCCTGGGAGAACGTGCTGACCTGAGCTGTCAGACGCAGCCATCCTGGCTGGAACGTGGGCACTTGGCAATTGCACTGATGATGGGATTGCTGACATCAGACACAGCCCAGATACTAATGCTGGGCTTATTACCCTCCCCACCCCCAGCCCAAATATGCCTGATCTACCCCACTTCCCAAACCATCAGTCTAACCAACGCGTGAGAGACAACCACCTGGATTTAAAGTACTACTAAGAAGAATATCATGGGAAGAGAATGTATTTGATGGCGTGGCCCAAGGGTTTTGCTGGCCCTCATTTGGGACATTACATTATTCAGGAGCGGTGAAGCCGGGAGAGTCTGAGTCTGGGGATTTTCTAAAGGCTTTATGACAACTCTCTATTCTCCAAGATTAGTGCCCTAAGGGGAGGAGTCTGGCAGTGTGGAGCAGTGGGCAGGGCCCTAGGCTAGGAGACCAGGGTTCTGCTCCTGCCTTTGCAACTGACCGGCAGCGGGCAAGTCACATCCTCTCTCTGCACCTGTTTCCCCTCTCACCCTGTGTCTGCCTTGTCTAGCTCCCCATGAGCTCTTCGGGGCAGGCACTGTCTCCCACTAGGAGTCTGCACAGCACCAGCGCCTGATCTCACCTGGGACATCGCCGAACGAGATGTGTGCACCTTCCTCCCTCTCCCATGGGGAGGAGACCTGCACTGCAGACTCCCTGCAGAGCCAGAGAAGGGACCAGGTCGGAGTGCGCTCAGCAGATATATCCGACATTTTGTCCTGAAATTCTGTGGATTTCTCTCCATGCCACTAATTTCAGCAGGGCCCACTGATCCCTGTGGAAAGATGCCGTGTTATTACCCTGTGCTTTGTGTGTGCAGCTTACTGCAGGCGGGATGGGACAGCCTGGGTGCAGAGAGCGACCCCACAGCAACACACAGCAGCTGACAGACACCCAGGTTAGCTGCCACTGTCCTCAGTCCAGCCCTGCCTCTGGGAGCCGCTCTTTAGTACGGCCAAAGGGCTCGCTGCACCTCTGACCCAGGAGCGCCTCACCAGGATGAGAAGCTGAAATTCTGAACAGCTGAAAGGGGAGGGGATTGCCCCAGACATGTGCAGGGCACCCGCTGGCGACTCTGGAGTTCTGGCTGCTGGAAAACATATGCCAACATAACCCCGTCTGACAGGAGGAAAGTCAGGGCAGAGTGCAGCCTTCCTGAGCGAGCCCCGAGCTCTGCGACTCCCTGCAGCTGAGCCCTCTCCCCCTCCCGCTCCCCTTTTTCTCTCCCCCTCCCTATCCTCCCCCAGCGACCAGCTGAGCCGGACAGCACGGGGCAGGGACAGGCAAGGCAGCTGCTGGCTGGGGGAAGCAGGCAGGAAGGTGCCTGTTCAGGCTCTAATGAAATAGAACTGGAGTGTGTTGGACCTTTGGGCTTTTTCTCTTGGCTGCGCTGTGTGAATCGGGATGAGGGGCCACGCAGGGATAATCTCTGGGGCAAGAGACCCTCCAGGCCCTGTTGGACACTCAGCAGCACTCGCACACACGCGTTATCGCTCTAGCCGGCGCGCGGGGAGTCTGTAGGCACTAGGTCAGTTCTCCCGCTGTGTGCGCCTCTCCCTTCTGCCAGAGGAGATCAGAACGGCTCAGGTGGGCATGCTCATGCACTAGGATGCCGTACTAGCCTCTGGAGGGCCTGGCGTTTTCCCCGGAGTTGAAACAAGGGGGGGGGGGGTTTGAATTGACACAGTTGTAATGGGCTGTAGGGAATGCTGGCACCTGGAACAACCTCACCGTGGGTGTCTCCTCTGCCGTCAAACACCCACAGCTGGCCTGTGCCAGCTGACTCGGGCTCGCAGGGCTCGGGCAGCGGAGCAGTAAAACTTCGGTGTAGATGTTCAGTCTCGGGCTGGACCCTGAGCTGGGAGCCACCATGACGGGGGAGGGGCCCAGGACCCCAGCTGCAGCCCGAGCACAAATGTCTACACAGCAATTGCAGCCGGAGCCCCGCAACCCCAGGTCAGCTGAGCTGGGCCAGCTGCGGGTGTTTGATTGCAGTGTAGCCTGTCCCAGTACCCAGGTATTTATTAGTAGCACTGTAGTGCCAGGGGGATGCCCATTGTGCGGGGAACAACACAGACCCATGACAGAACTGTCCATGGCCTGAAGATGCAGATCTGTTAGTGCCCACACAGGCTTAGTGCCCTACGCCCAGGGAACACTCATTAGCCGCAAGAAGCCAGGAGCGGTCAGAGCCTTTTAGTGCGAGCATGTTGGAAAACCGGCTTTAGAGCACAAGGCCTTTCTAAACGCATCTGTGGCATATTCTCATCCCATCCCCTGGAACCCAAACACCCAGTCTTTTGCCATTTTCTGTTTCTGGGTGTTTAAACAATACGTACCAATGTAATACTGTAAAATCTATTGCTACATTCCTTAACGCTTCCTAGATGCAAATCTCGCATGGCGAACAGCCAAAGAAGAATCATAAATTACCCACCTGTATCTATGGCGCTGCCTTTTAAAACCTGTCTCTCTCTCTGTATTTTTTCTGAAGTCTAATCATCCTTCTCTGAATCCTTCTATCACTATTGCACGTGCCTGAGTATAACGAGATCACACGCACATCACACTGCTGTAATGGTGACTGAATAAAGGTGACAGTAAGAACATGATGGCATCAGTCAATTAACAGCAAAACTCGTAAACGTGATTTGCTTTTATGCAGGAATGTATTCCAAGTCGGCCACGAATCCTGGAAATCAAAAATGACCTGCTGGGCCCAGGCACAATCTCAACAGTATAGTCATGACGGCTTGTTCCTGCCTCATTTCAGATAATAAGGGAGGAGCTTTTGTGTTCCCACTGGCAGAGCTGCTGGAATTATGAATAATTTATCCAGCCAGCGCAGCCCTTTTCTGTCGGGAAATGCTCAGGAATGGAACGTGATTGTCACTGATTCGGTCACTCTTCACAGAGGTTTAACTGACAATTTCTAGAAATCCATTTTAGCTATAGCTTGTTTGCACACTGGTGGCTATGAGTATTTGCTACAGCATATTCATGCCATCAGAATGGTCACCTAAATCACATGCCATTGCTTCTGTTCCCTGATTGGATGATGTCACGGAGTATTGGGGGACTCAGGGCCCTGCACCCCCGGCTTCCTGCGATTCACCATGACTCTCAGCCAGCCAGTAAAGCAGAAGGTTTATTTGGATGACAGGAATACAGTCCAAGACAGGTCTTGCAGGCACAGACAACAGGGCCCCCCTCAGTTAGGTCCAGCTTGGGGTCCCAGGGCATGCCAGCCCACCCCCCTTGGGGGGTCAGAGCCATCTCTGCCTCCCAGCCATCTCTCCAGCCTGCTTCCAGCACTCTGCCTTCAGCGACCCCTCCCACAGCCTTTGTTCAGTTTCCCGGGCCCCGGAGTCACCTGACCTCCAACCCCCTCCTGGGTTCTCATGTTACAAGCTCAGGTATGTTCCCTCAGGTAGACTCCCATCCTCCGATGCAGACCATCCTAGTCACACTCCCCTGTCAGCATTCCCACACCCCAGCAAGAACAGTCCCAGTTCGTCACAGATGACCTAAGACTTTATTCCAGTGTTTAACCACCCTGACAGTTAGGAACTTTTTCCTAATGTCCAATCTAAACCTCCCTTGCTGCAGTTTAAGCCCATTGCTTCTTGTTCTATCCTTAGAGGCTAAGGTGAACAAGTTTTCTCCTTCCTCCTTATGACACCTTTTAGATACCTGAAAACTGCTATCATGTCCCCTCTCAGTCTTCTCTTTTCCAAACTAAACAAACCTGATTCTTTCAGCCTTCCTTCATAGGTCATGTTCTCAAGACCTTTAATCATTCTTGTTGCTCTTCTCTGGACCCTCTCCAATTTCTCCACATCTTTCTTGAAATGCGGTGCCCAGAACTGGACACAATACTCCAGCTGAGGCCTAACCAGAGCAGAGTAGAGCGGAAGAATGACTTCTCGTGTCTTGCTCACAACACGCCTGTTAATACATCCCAGAATCACGTTTGCTTTTTAAGCAACAGCATCACACTGTTGACTCATATTTAGCTTGTGGTCCACTATAACCCCTAGATCCCTTTCTGCCGTACTCCTTCCTAGACAGTCTTTTCCCATTCTGTATGCGTGAAACTGATTGTTCCTTCCTAAGTGAAGCACTTTGCATTTGTCTTTGTTAAACTTCATCCTGTTTAACTCAGACCATTTCTCCAATTTGTCCAGATCATTTTGAATTATGACCCTATCATCAAAAGCAGTTGCAATCCCTCCCAGTTTGGTATCATCTGCAAACTTAATAAGTATACTTTCTATGCCAATATCTAAGTCGTTGATGAAGATATTGAACAGAGCCGGTCCCAAAACAGACCCCTGCGGAACCCCACTTGTTATACCTTTCCAGCAGGATTGGGAACCATTAATAACTACTCTCTGAGTACGGTTATCCAGCCAGTAATGCACCCACCTTATAGTAGCGCCATCTAAATTGTATTTGCCTAGTTTATCAATAAGAAGATCATGTGACTGTATCAAATGCCTTACTAAAGTTTAGGTATACCACATCCACTGCTTCTCCCTTATCCACAAGGCTCGTTATCCTATCAAAAAAAGCTATCAGATTGGTTTGACATGATTTGTTCTTTACAAATCCATGCTGGCTATTCCCTATCACCTTACCACCTTCCAAGTGTTTGCAGTAACAGCCATTGTAGAACTACTGTTAATTCCACTTCTCCCAACCCTCATAAGAACATAAGAACAGCCATACTGGCTCAGACTAAAGGTCCATCTAGCCCGGTATCCTGTCTTCCGACAGCGGCCAATGACAGGTGCCCCAGAGGGAATGAACAGAGCAGGTTCACTCACTCATTAATGGGCTGACTTTCCCTCCAACATTTATTTATTTTCCCCTTGATATATTTGTAAAGGGTCCTCTTGTTCCCCTCCGCCCCTTTGGCTGTCATGAACTCATTTGTGCAGTCCTTATCTTTTCCATGCAAGCGTTAACTGATAACTGTGTGCATTACGGAGACTATTGTTCCTGGATGCCCAGAGGTGCTACACTTGTAATGAATTTCATGCTGGAATGGCTTCCCAGAACGAACACGGATCGACATCTTATATGTTCTAGATACCATCTTACTGTAACATGATTTTATCGTATTCCCATCCAACCCACTTTACTAGAGTTACTGGGATCCCAAGGTTATGTACAGCATTAACTACCTGCACATATAAGAGCAATTATCGGGCATGGGGAAGCAGAAAAATCAGAGGTGACTTTAAGCCACCAGAAGTGAGAAGGGAAAGGCCCACCAAAGATCAGTTATACTTTGCTGCAGGTGTGTGATACTCCACATCCAGCTTTTGAGCTGAGCTGGGCTGCTTAGCTGTGACTGGTCACACACGTCCCATGCGATTGTTTCTGTTCCCTGACTGGATGAACATATTCCTCTGCTGATAAGAAGGGCTGGAAGCAGCTGCTGGGGTGTGACGCGTCTCCAGGAGAGTGAGCAGAGAGAGACACTGGCAAGGGGTCGAGAATATTTTAAACCTTCCGAGCCCCACAAGCCTAGTCCCCAACAGGACGGCCAGGGAAATGGAGCTGCTGTAACGTGTGCTGGCCGGGGGACGAGTTTGGCTGACTCTCAGCTGGTGTAAATCGGCACAGCTCCATCACCGCCAGTGCCACTTCACACCCGCTCACGGGCTGCCTCCTGCCAGTCTGCTCCCAATTCCGCTCCCACGGACGTCAACAGGAGCTTTGCCATTGACTTCAACGGGAGCTGGGCGGAGACCGTTGTTGTCTCTCTCACCGTCACGCAAACCAATGCACACTGGTGTCCTCCTCGTCTGTTTCATTTAATTGCCTTGGGGCCAGAGCTCTGGCAAGGGGATTGGAGAAGTTTGTCCCCTCATTGCATCAGGTCTGCCATGTGCTACCCACCAGCATGTGAACAAGTCTGCTTCCTACAAGCATCCCCGAGAGCCTTCTCTGCAAGATTCCCCCGGCTGCCCACTGGAGTGTCCCAAACTTCGCTGCCACTGCCTGCCCCACGTCCCCCAGAGAGGGGTCTAAGCAGAGAGAGACGGGGAGCCCCTGGTGCACTGCAGCGTCTGGCTGCCCCACGTCCCCCAGGGAGGGGTCTATGCAGAGAGAGACGGGGAGCCCCTGGTGCACTGCAGCATCTGGCTGCACCAAAACGGACACTTGTTTTCACTGAAATCATCACCTGCATTTTGTGATCAGGTGACTTTGCCACCTGCCTCAGGGCAGCTCTGTCATACAAGCTACTGATGCCAGGCTGTGTTGGCAGGAGCCTGCAATGGTGAGACTCCCCAGGAGGGAAGCCTGCCTCCCCGCCCAGACTGGGGCGACTAAAAGTCTCCTAATGCACCTGTCATGTTTTGCTCATGCCTCAGATTTCAGAAGAAAAACCCATTTTAGAAACTTTTAGACTTTGAAAGAATGTTCCTGACACTGTTTTGTAACACTTTGCCTTTCACGCTTGGTTGCCTTAGTTACAACATAAAGGCCGCAGAGTAACTGAAATATTACAGCTAATAAATTTTCAAAAAATTTAAACATTTTCTGTCAGAGGCGTTTCGGGAAACCAATCTGCTGATTTTTAGATCCAGCATCTCACCGCCTGCTGGGGCGCAAAGGAAATGGTTTCCACCATTAACTGGAATCCCAGTTCTCAGACAGGAGTCAGATTTCACTTCCAGCTATGGCGGCTTGTAGCCTGACACTGGGCCAGGAACGAATGCAGCAATGCTTGTCTGGGGCAGCCAACAAAATGCATTGGGATACGGCTGTACATGTGCATCTAGGAACAAAGAACGCAGGCCAGACCTGTAGGAAGGGGGGCTCTACCCTGGGAAACAGCGACTCTGAAAAAGATGTGGGGTCATGGTGGATAATCAGCAGAACATGGGCTCCCAGTGCAACGCTGTGGCCAAATGAGCTAACGCGATCCTAGGATGCATAAATGGGGGAATCTTGAGTAGGAGCCAAGGGGTTATTTTATCTCGGTATTTGGCACTGGTGTGACCGCTGCTGTGTGCAGTTCTGGTAATCCAATGTATCAGGATGTTGATAAATTAGAGAAGGTTCAGAGAGGAGCCATGAGAATGCTGAAAGGATTGGAAAACATCACTAACAGAGAGACTCAAGGAACTCAATCTATTTACTTGAACAAAGAGATGGTTAAGGGGTGACTTGATCACAGTCTATAGGTATCTACATGGGGAAAATATTTAATAATGGAATCTCAGTCTAGCAGAGAAAGGTCTAGCACAATTCAATGGCTAGAAGTTGAAGCTAGACAAATTCAGACGGGAAATAAGGTGTAAATTTTGGACAGTGGGGGTAATTAAATATTGGAACAATTTACCAAGGGTCATGGTGGATTCTCCATCACTGACAATTTGTAAATCAAGATTGGATACTTTTTTTCTTAAAGATCTGATCTAGGAATTATTTGGGGGCAGTTCTCTGACCTCTGTTATAGAGGAGGTCGGATTTGATGATCACAGTGGTCCCTTCTGGCCTTGGAATCTATTATTAATGTGCTTTACCATTTCTTCTTTCACCTGCTCCCCCCACAGAGTCTGGCGGGGGTAGGAACTTCTTTTTTCTTCAGTTCCTTTTTTTGTTTCCCCTTCCTTAAATAAAAGACAGCAGCAGCAGAACTATTGGCAAGATTGAATTGTTAATCTTGACGGAGGTTAGTGGGCAGAATGCAGGTAAGAAAGTAAATGGTGCAAAATAAATGTAATTTATTCCATGGATTACAAATTATTCCTTGGTTCTGGGAGTTTATTCCCTTGTTCTGTCTTTGTGATTATATGGCCGCATTACAACTGTATCTGAATGCCTCAGATTGTTGTAGAAATAAAGTGATTTGTTGCAGGTTAGCATGCTCAGATATATGAGATTTATATATATACACACACACACACCTTTACATTTGCAATCACAAATTATATATAATCCAACACTACTATTCTGTGGTACCTGACCAATACATATTACCAGGTGTTGAAGTTAGGTTGGCAACATTTCATGGCAAGCACCTTTGCTTGAAAATGAAACCTTGGAGCAATTCGGCAATCTCAGAGATTCAAGATCACTTTAACTTAATCTCCAAATCCTTCATGCTCTCAGATACACACATGCAGCCTCATTGATTTGAATGGGTTTGCACATCTATATTTATCTGTCCAAGTCTCTGCGCTGGTATATGTGTTTCTAACATGCCCGTCCCTGTAACACCTAGGCTCCATGTATCACTTGACCAGAATTTGTTCCAGTATCTCTAGGCACACGTCAGTAGAGGCACATACAGTCTGTATTAGAATGGGAACTCCCTGACAAAACGTTTTGAATCAGAAAATGCCAATTCATCAAAAAGAATTCTCAGTTCTGGACGGAATTTCTGGTGAAAATCACAGATAGGCCCCAGAGACTGCTTTGACCATCAGGCTAGTCACCTGGGAGGTGGGAGATCTAAATTCAAGTGGCTGGTGAAGTTGGGTCTCCCCATCGCAGGTAAATGCCCTGACCACATGGCTATTATGGGATGGGTGGGCATCCCCTTTTTTGTGAAAAATTCCAAAAGGTCCTGGTTTCATTCCGCACTGGAACAGAAACTAATTCCGAAACCTGACAATCTTGGCAAAACAGAAATCTTGTTTTCCGGTAAGCTCCAGTCTGTATTGAAAACCTGGGACTGACCATGTGACTTAGAACTTGAAGACTCCTTGTGATACCACAGTCCTAACATTTGGGATCTAAGCATGGGGGACAGACATTTATTCCACGTTGGCATTTCAGCTCTGATATGCCCCCAGTCTGTAGTATGCCTCAGTTAACCACAGCGCTGTGAAATACTGCAATCCTCCCCCAGTTTGTGCCAGTGGATTCCATTCTGTGGTGTCCCCTCATACACAGGGCTCTGAAACCATTTAATAAAAGGAATAACACGCTACCCTGTTACTCACACCTTCTTGTCAACTGTTGGAAATGGGCCATCCTGATTATCACTACAAACGTTTTTTTTTTCTCCTGCTGATAATAGCCCACCTTAATTGATTAGTCTCATCATAGCTGGTATGGCAACACCCATTTTTTCATGTTCTCTGTGTATATATATCTTCCAACTGTATTTTCCACTGCATGCATCCAATGAAGTGGGTTTTAGCCCACAAAAGCTTATGCCCAAATAAATTTGTTAGTCTCTAAGGTGCCACACGTACTCCTCGTTCTTTTTCCCTAGACTAGTAACTTCTAGTCAATATTGGGATGTGGTAACAGAAATTTCAGAGCAGGACTTCAGGGGTGTTGTGTCATCGGATGTCAGATCCTGATCTGTCCCCCAGGACTGGGACTAAGCCACAGCCAAACCCTGGAAAAGACAAATTTCCTTTCTCTGCCCTGCGCCCTTTCCCTCGATACGGAATTGGCCTTCGGGAGAATCACCGCTGCACAAGCGCGTCTGGGTATGTTGCTCCAGTAAGGGTCTCTAGCAGCCGGGAGCAGATGAGGCAACAGTGCGACACTGTTGCAAAAAAAGCGAACATCATTCTGGGATGTATTAGCAGGAGTGCTGTAAGCAAGGCACAATTAGTAATTCTTCTGCTCTACTCTGCACTGATTAGGCCTCAACTCGAGAATTGTGTCCAGTTCTGGGCACCACATTTCAGGGAAGATGTGAAAAAATTGGAGAAAGTCCAGAGAAGAGCAACAAAAATGATTAAAGGTCTAGAAAATATGACCTATGAGGGAAGATTGAAACAATTGGGTTTGTTTAGTTTGGAGAAGAGAGGACTGAGAGGGGACATGATAACAGTTTTCAAGTACATAAAAGGTTGTTACAAGGAGGAGGGAGAAAAAATTGTTCTCCTTAACCTCTAAGGACAGGACAAGAAGCAATGGGCTTAAATTGCAGCAAGGGCAGTTTAGGTTGGACATTAGGAAAAACTTCCTAACTGTCAGGGTAGTTAAGCACTGGAATAAATTGCCTAGGGAGGTTGGTGGAATCTCCATCATTGGGGATTTTTAAGAATAGGTTAGACAAACACTTGTCAGGGATGATCTAGATAACACTTAGTCCTGCCATGAGTGCAGGGGGCTGGACTAGATGACCTCTCAAGGTCCCTCCCCGCTCTACAACTCTGTGATTCCATGTGTGGGTTGGGAGGGTGAGCACTCAGGCCAGCCACCACTCTGGCATAACCTGGGGGGAGGGGGTTAGAGGTGGTAGTAGAAAGATCTTATTACTACAACCCGCTAAACAAAGCCAGTGGGAGAACAGCCACCTGTCACCCCCTAAAGAGCCCCAGGAGCTTGGAGGCCTGTGGTCCCTCCTTACAGAAGACGGCAGCCCCTGAGCTGGGGTGCTGGGGGGCAGAAGGGGAGGCCAGAATCATGGTCCTCTCCCAGGATGAGCTGTTCTCTGGAGATTTCCGCCATTTTGCTTCAGATGCCAGAAGCAAATCTGGATCTGTCCACCTGGCTGGGGTTGGGTCGAAAGCAGAGCTCGGGACTCCGATCTGGCTGGGTTCTGCATCCTGACACCACCAGGTCACGTCAGCCTGCCGCTAATTGAATTACAGTGGGATTACTTAACAAACAGAGAATTCTCTCCAGGCTCTATTGGGGTAATCCGTTAGTGGGTTTAGCAGCACAAAGTCCCCCAGCGAGTGTCCAGCGGGATGCCCCTGAGCACCGGATTGGTGAGCTGGAAAGAGGAGAAAAGTCACACGAAAACAGTCAATGCCCCATTGATTATGCATCTGGGCAGACTCGTGTGCACTAATGATCTCATCAAACACAATGGAATATGTTTTTTTCGTGTGAGGTATGCCAGTGATAAGCTACCCTCAGACTGGAGTAAGCAAACAAATGGTGCCAAGGCATTAAAAAAAGAAATGCCACTTTTGGTCTTATTCCATTTGGAGGAATCTTCTAGCAGAAGCATGTTAGATCTGAGTAACTGACTTAAGAGTAACACATTTTATGAAGGACAAAAGTGTCTAAATAGTTTTGGACAGAGGCTGCAGATAGAGACTCGTAGGTTACTCTACTTTTTGATGCTCTGAATGTACGGCTTTGAGATCACAATCAAGCCATTGATCCTAATTATGCTTCTGCACCTGGGTATTCAAATGTAACCTCTAGTCTTTGCACTCCAGGTAAAATCAAGAGTAAAAGAGAGCCCAGTGTGTGACAGCAGGGGAACGCATGTTTTCAGCCCACAACATTTGCTGTTCTTGTGGGACAGCACATGGACATAATCTGCTCACTGGATGACACACGGATTCCTCTACTGAGCTGCTGTTGTTTAGTTTCACTGATGTCCAACAACACAGGAGAAATACACTGCACTTCCAAGGTATGATTTATGTGATAACTCTCAGGCTTTGGCCCTTCACTCCCATCCTTCATCCTTCACCTGTCTGAACATTTTCAACATAAATCAAGGAAGCATTATTGAATATCAGGGAACCATCTGAATATCTGATTTCACGTATACACAGCTTGGCAATGAGTCTAGTTTTTGCATTGCATTTTGGGAGTCTTGACAGCATTTAACTGGCCAGGATTTAACTTCTGATTTTTTTCTGCCGGTTATCTTAACAGACCAGATTCGTTTCAAATACAGTAGAACTGTATGTACATGGGGTTTTCATTGCTACCTACAAGGAGTTCTGTTTACTTAGTCCAGCTGTTTGTATCCATCAAGGAGAACTTAGCCGATAGTAACAAATATAAAGTAGTACATTAAATAATGTGAAGGTTGTGACACAAACGAAGAGAGCTAATGCTGACAATGCAGCCTGACTGACAGCTCTGTAAACAAACAGGAATGTGTCGTATACGTGAGCGGTCTATTTTTGGTCAATGCAGGGTACTATTTTCATAGAAAAGCCATTTCAAAATATCTGTTTAATGAATTTTCTTGGAAATGGTTAACATTTTCTGGATATTTACAAAATATCTGTCATTTTTAAGAGGGACCTGAACTTCAGCCCGCAAACAGAATATTTTAACAGAAGATACAGCTAAAAAAAATAGCGTGCAGGACTATTAATCAGCAGCCCTTTCTGAGCAGGAAATTCATTTAAAAAAATAAACAAATGAATAAAGCTTGTATTATGAAGCTGCTTCAGCAAAACTGCTTTGTAATTCAAAATCCCGATAGACCCCATTTCTAGCCATTGTGATTTCGTATTACCCGTCACTAACCCCTTGAAAGCCAGCACTTTGTGGGATGTCTTACTTGTTATTTTTAAAGGATTCTCAATAGAGCTGCTTTGGAAAATAAGCTTTCGTGTCTCAGTTCCTCTCTAGGTCACACACCAGTGCTCTGATACCCGGCATTCACACTGGTCCGTTGTGTTTATTATAACCAAAAATCTTTCACCCAAGCCCTGGCCCTGCAAACTCTTACGAACAGGGATTGCACTGAAGCCATCCGCACTACTCACACGGGTAAAGTTAGGCATGCGCATATGTGTTTGCAGGAACAAGGCCTAAGGATGCAGATACAATAGGGCTTGGAGCCAAAGAATGCTTAAGCATGTGATATTTTTCAGCTGGTGCATAGCCCCCTGGACTGCAACGGGTTTATTGATGTGTTTAATGTTAAGTACATGCTTAAGTGCTTTGCTGGATCAGGGCCTGCCCCATCAGCAAAGCCAGGAATTCAGTGAGGATTCAGTCCCAGAATGCAATGAGACAAAGGGCCGTATTCGGCTCCCACTTACATAAATGTAATTTTGAAATAGCGCCAGCGGAATTACTGCAGCTTTACCCAGCGGGAATTGAGAAAAGCACCCAGAGGTGCTAAGCTCTCCCAGGGAGATCAAAAGAGAGAGCTAAAAAAAGAACTGCCTTTGTATTCCGCATACGCTTCCCCTTAAGTTTGAAATCATGAAAACAATCACAGATACATCTGGCTCTAACGGCAGCTCATAGCGCCAGTGCTGCTGTTCACTGACGAAAGGGGAAATATCACAAGTGTTGCCGACTACTAGCTCGTGTCCGCACCTAAAAACAAATGTAAATATCTTTCTCCTGTTCCAAATACGAACAATTCGCATTGGCCATTCTCAATGCACATGCCACTGGATTCGTTCCACGGCTTATTGGTAATCAAAACCAGCCCCCCAGCGAGGGATTCCCCATGCTTGTGTGAGGGTGTAGGTGGGTGGGCGGCGCTCAGATCCCACACAGATCCTAAGGCAGATTCATTCACAGGGGAAATTCATACCACCTGCCTAGAGCACGAATCCTGGGGCTCTATGCAAGGGGAGCACAGAGCAGCTGGGGAAGCGAATCAACCCTGGGAGTGGAGGCTAGACCAATGCAGACTGGCAATACGGCGAACATTTGTAATGGTGCGAGTCATTAGCCATTGGAATAATTTACCCAGGGTCACGGTGGAGTCTCCATCAGTGACAATTTAAAATCAAGGCTGGATGTTTTTCTGAGGGATCTGCTGTAGCAATTCTTTAGGGGTCATTCTCTGGCCTGTGCTAGATGATCACAATGGTCCCTCCTGGCCTTGGAGTCTCTGACACTATGGAAAAAAACAACCCCAAACCCCACAACCCAGAGCCAGCTTGCCAGGCTGCAACGGTAGCGCCACAGCATGCCGGGTACCGGGGCTACTGCATCCCTGCCTGCGCGGCCAGGCCTAGCCCCAGCCTCCCTGCACGAGGGTCTTGTGCACTGGATATGCACAACCAGTACGGAGATCCCTGTGTAGCCGAACGCCAGCGCTGCCCCTGTGTGGGGCCTTAGTGGTGGGAGGACCACAAGCTGCTCCTCACACCACACATGACCCAAAGCAATCCAAGGCCACAATCCTGCATCCGGATGTGCCAGCAGAGAGCCCTGCGCTGGCACAGAGTCCCACCGGGACCCCACACAGACTCGGGGGTCTGTGCTAATGTATAGGAAGGCGGGCCTGGGACCCAGGTCAGGATCCATGTTTTCAGATGCTGCTCTCCTGACCTGCAGCGTGAAACTCCTGCTTTGGGTTGGCTGGTTTTGGAGTGCTCCTTTGGGTCAGGGCGTTCAGAGTTCAGCCAGCTCCTCTGACCTTCAAAACACCACTTGCCTTCCCTGTGTCTGCAAATCAGCAGAGCTGTTTCAGAAAGTAGCCAGAGCACCACTGATCTGCTGCTTGGAAAGTACGAAAATCACCCACTTTGCAGCTCCACAACCAAAACACGGCAAAGCCACAGCCCAGTGGACCAGCGTCCATAGCGCAAGACCTCAGATACACGCCGGTACCACTGACGTGAGCTACTCCGAGGGGCCCTGCACTCGGCAGAAGGGAAGATGAAATTAAAACATTCTATTGAAGATTAACGGGCACTTCTGTAAGCTCAGGCACCAAACGCACAACGTGAGTCTTTTTGCCACTTTGTGTGACGCTGGCAAGACACGGCCCCCAATCACTTCAGTTGGGGACTAGCTTGTGATACTTGCCAACCAAATCCTGCAGACCTCACCTCGCCTAAACTGACCATGGGCAGAATGCATCTCTTGCATTCCTGGGAAAATTCACCCAAAATTGGCCAAGTAAAGAACCTCTGGAAAATCTCAGTTCGCACACGCTCAGTAGACACTTGTTAGAGTTTGGCAACTAAATTTTCTAAAGGTTCCACCTGCACTGAGCATGCTCCAGCCCTTCCCCACTGACTGCACCACACATGCCATATCCCCACAGAGCAACTGAGCATGCTCCAGCCTGGGGCTAGGCGGGATGGCAGCTCGGAGCCACCCAGGGCCACTGTGGTGCCATGCCCCAGAACTGTCTCACCTGGGCTCCGAAAGCTCCCTCTGCTGGACCCAGGCAGCAAGGAAGAGGAGGAGGAAGAGGAGAAGGAAGATGTCGGATTCGAATGCAGAGAGGACAAGAGCAGACCGGGGGCATAGGATGAAAGGACGGGGGAAGGGAGTGGATTGGGACAAAGAGCCTATGTGTGGGGGGGGGGAGGCTGGGATTGGGCTATGTGTGGGGGGCAGACATAGTGGATGAGGAGAGAGCCATGGGGCAGGCGAACTGAGAGTGGCCGGCAAGACACTAGGACAAGGAAGCGGGTCAGGGTAGGGGAGACTGGACTGAGGCACCTGAGGGTAGGGACTAGCAGCTGGTGTGGGGACATGGCTGGGACTTGGATGGAGAGCTCGGAGGGTGACAGTGGGATGGGCTGTGCAAGGAGACAGGATGAGAAGCCTGAGGAGGACTAGAGAGGGGTAGGACTGGGATGAAGAGCCAGGAGGGTAAGAGACAAGACTGGGGGTTGGGGCAGAAGAGGTCACACTTGTGGACAACAGAGACAGAAGGGTCTGTGCCCACTAAAGCATGCTCCCTTTACAATCTGGAGTGAAAGCAGGATTCCTGAGTCTCACCATTTCTCTGCTGCCAGCAAATATCAGTGAGATCCACTGGCAAAGTGTGTCCCATCCCCCTCTAGTGCTGATCCAAACAGAAGATGACAACCTACTACTGCTGTCAGTTACACCAGCAGCTCAAATGGCTGATGTCTGTGCCCTGGATCTAAAGGGTCCAACCTGCTGATGAACCATGTGGGTGTCAACATGGTGCCACGTGATGGAATTGCTGTCTTTGCACTTTGCGTTTTTAAAAACCTCCAAACTTGCACACACGCTACGTGTGTGTTCACATTACCCCAGCAGCAAACACAGGCACTCACAAGGTAGGGAATCCCAGAGTTAAGTTCGAAGTACAGAAAATAGGAGAAGGGCCCTCCTGGGTCCTCAAGTCCCATCCCTGCTACCGCAGACAGCCCCGTCAGAGCATCCCCTTCATAGACTTTTCACACTCGGTTTTCAGACTAGTTAATCGTCTGTCCCCACGGTTCTAGAACCGCATTGCTCTGAGGGATAGAAACCATCTAATTTCCGGTCAACATTGATTCCTGGTCAGTTTATCCCCATGTGTTCTTGTGCCAACACCGTTGTTTACCTTCACCAGCTCTACTCCCTCCCTGGTGTTTCCTCCCCCACCGCCCCATGTATTCATAGACAGCCAGAGCTCCCCTCTCAGCCTGCGTTGGGCAAGACTACACAAGCCAAGTTCCTTGCGTCTCCTCTCCTGAGATCGGCTCTCCATCCCCTGAGCAGCCCACCACCCTGCTTGGCTGCAGGTTGCCTATGCAACCGTAATTTGCCCCCCTTGTGCATTACGATACAGTCTTTAACTACATGATCACAACTATTTTTTCCACAGGGAATGTGACTCATTCAGTACCCAGGACAGACTGTTGTGTAGGGTTGTGTAGTGAAGGAGCCTGTTGTCTGTAGGACCCCCGCCTCCATTGTTTCAGGGACTGAGGAAGAGAAAGGACAGTCTCAGTCTTCCTGTGTGATGCTGGGCAAATCACTTACATTAAAGTCTTTCATGGATGGCCACGAATTGTATTTTCCGGGCTTCCTCACTGCCTGGAGTCTGATTGGCAGAAGTGCTGAGTGCTCACAGCTGCAATTGAAGCCAATGTGAGCTGCTCTTTGAACATAGACAGTGCTATACAATGCAAAGGATTATGAAAAGGCAGGTCCTCGTGTAACAATGCGGTTCTGGTGGGACCCAATTGAGAGTGCCAATTCAAGACAAATTGCTTAAAACAGGGAAGTTACAGCCCAAGGCTGGGGTTTTTCCACCTCTAAGGCAAACCAAACCAGCCAGACAAAGAGGACTTTGGTCTCACGCCACTGGCTAACCACAAGTCACACAAGCAATTCCCTTAGACACTCCAGTTTCCCAGTATCACCACCAGTGCCACTTGTTATGGGGACAAATGGTTATGAAAACCAATACCCCAGTAAAAGAAAAAAGGTTCTCCTGATCCCAAAGGACCAAGGCCCAGACCCAGGTCAATATAGAAATCAGCTCTTACCCACAAATCACGCTGTTGCCAATCCTTTAGAATCTAAAATCTAAAGGTTTATTCATAAAAGGAAAAAGATAGAGATGAGAGCTAGAATTGGTTAAATTGAATCAATTACATACAGTGATGGCAAAGTTCTTGGTTCAGGCTTGTAGCAGTGATAGAATAAACAGCAGGTTCAAATCAAGTCTCTGGAATACATCCCCAGCTGGGATGGGTCCTCACTCCTTTGTTCAGAGCTTCAGTTAGTAGCAAAGTCCCTCCAGAGGTAAGAAGCAGGATTGAAGTCCAAATGAAGATGAGGCATCAGCCTTATATAGTCTTTTCCAGGTGTAAGAACACCTTTGTTCTTACTGTGGAAAATTACAGCAAAATGGAGTCTGGAGTCACATGGGCCAGTCCCTGCATACTTTGCTGAGTCTCAAGGCATATTTGCCTTCTCTCAATGGGTCCATTGTATAGCTGATGGTCCTTAATGGGCCATTAAGCAGGCTAGGCAGAGCTAACACCAGCTTGTCTGGGATGTCACCCAGAAGCACAGCATAAGTTTGAAATACAGACAGTAGAGAGCCAATATTCATAACTTCAACTACAAAATTGATACACACATATAGACAGCATAATCATAACCAGTAAACCATAACCTTGTCTTAGACACCCAATTTGACCCCCTTTATACAAGATTTGGGTGCCACTACAGGACCTTGGTTGCAACCATGTTCTATATGGTCCCAGATTATGTCAATAATGTCACACCTCACCATCTCAAACTGGGCAACCGAAAATGAGAAGACACTTCTGACTTTCCTCTTGCTGTTCCTCAGGTCCCTAGCTGTAAAACGGCGATAATGCCACCCTCATCTCCCACAGGCATGTTTGTGAAGCACTTGGAGACTAAGTGATGGGTGCTACAGAAAAGCCCATGAGGAAATTAAGAATTGTGTCCTCCGCACAGGGTTTGAATAGTGCGCCTTCGATGCGGAGTGGGGCCACATATGAACTATGAGCAGAAAACAAAATATTGAAGAGCTGCTCATTAAATGAGTTCTGCTCATCCAGTGCAAGGAATGAGGCAAGGTCTTGTGGGGGGAAGATTGCATGTGATCAAGTATTTAAGGACCGTAGCATAAGGCATCCCCACAAGGGGGTTGACCTGTGGTTGTACAGACAACCTTAATACTGGCCTTTCCTACCTTTGGAGGGCTTCCCTTTGCAACCGTAATAACATTCTTTAACATAGTTCTTGGTGTGTGTAATATATACACGGACTGAGTGGGAAGTTTCATAAGGCAGCTTGCATTGGTGACAACTGGAACAGACAGGGGGCTTTCCCCGAGGGTTTTGCACTTGCTGAAAGATCCATAGGCCGTGGAGTGGGAGGGGCTTGGCCCACACTTTTAAGCTGTGGTCCTGTACTAAACCAGGGAAGTCTGGAGCATTGCAACCCAAAACTACTGAAATCTGACCGCCGTCCACATGGAGGGGCAGCCAGGCCAAAGGCGCTGTGACCAGGCGCACGGGGAGTCTCTTCCTGTACGGCACAACACCACGGACGTGGGGGGAGGCGGCCGGCCAGGAATCTGCCTCCTCGTGACAGTGGCTCATGCGTTGTGTGGGTAAGAGAGATGGGGACATTCCCTGGCCAAGGGAGACCTGGGGTCCCTGGGCAGGGATAAGGGATGAGAACAGGATCCTTTCCGGGGTTGGGAGGGAGGGACCAGAATTCCCCCACTCCCAGGAAATATCTGAATTGGCTCAACTGACAAATTAACACCCAATTGTAACTGAAAGCCAGTGGGAGCAGAGCAGCCATCCCCATGACTGGCTTGGAAAATACCCCACTTACTTCACAACAAACAGTATTTCAAATGCAGGGCTTAGGCCTGCCTCCAACTGCCCTGGGAATTCTGCCTGAGCCGTCAATATGGCTGCCATTACCAAGCATGTCTGGTAAATCTACCAAAGGACTTTTCACCCTGTATTACTTATTGCCTTGATGGGTTTGCAGTTACAGTATCCTACTGATTCTCCTGCTAAGCCAGGTGTCCAGACATCAGACTGCATTCCAGCATGTCCTTGTGACAGGTTCCGTCTGACGTTTTCTACTTGCCGAATTATCTCAGCCTTTATATTACAACCATAATGAGCACCTTAACTGCATGGAGGTTTCTGTCTAAGGTCAGCTGGCTTGAAAGTAGAAAGAAATATCCAAAGATCATCAGAAAAGTGGCCACAAAACACAGCTGAGGCAAAGTAAAAATGAAGAGAGTTTTATCTGTCACTAGTCCAAAAATATCTATCATTTTCACAGAGGAGATTGAACAGATCGTTCAAAAATAAAAACACACAAGTTTAAAGTTAGCGAATTATCTACTTATAAGAAAATGATTTGCTGATAAGCAGTTGCCCTCTGAGTAACCTTGTAACTCACCAAAGAGCTTTACAAAACAAGGAATTGGGCATTGATTTCCTAGTGGCAAGCATCGATTTCTAAGGTTGGGGTTACAGTTGGTCACAGATTAGTCAATACATAATATATTCACTCAATGTTGCCATTATTTGATGAATTAGTTATCTAGCAAATCATCTTTTGCATTATTCAGTCTATTGTTTAACTGGTCAAATACTGCTTTAGAATCATAGAATATCGGGGTTGGAAGGGACCTCAGGAGGTATCTAGTCCAACCCCCTGCTCAAAGCAGGACCAATCCCCAACTAAAGCATCCCAGCCAGGGCTTTGTCAAGCCAGGCCTTAAAAACCTCTAAGGAAGGAGATGCCACCACCTCCCCAGGTAACCCATTCCAGTGCTTCACCACCCAGTACTCCAGATGAGGCCTCACCAATGTCGAATAGAAGGGAATGATCACGTCCCTCGATCTGCTGGCAATGTCCCTACTTATACAGCCCAAAATGCCGTTAGCCTTCTTGGCAACAAGGGCACACTGTCGACTCGTATCCAGCTTCTCATCCACTGTGACCCCTAGGTCCTTTTCTGCAGAACTGCTACCTAGCCATTCGGTCCCTAGTCTGTAGCAGTGCATGGGATTCTTCCGTCCTAAGTGCAGGACTCTGCACTTGTCCTTGTTGAACCTCATCAGGTTTCTTTTGGCCCAATCCTCCAATTTGTCTAGGTCCCTCTGTATGCTATCCCTACCGTCCAGCGTATCTACCACTCCTCCCAGTTTAGTGTCATCTGTTATTAAACATAGAACAGGAATAGTTGGCAATTAAATTACTCTTTTTATTAATTAGTATTATTATTATTCAGCTAGGGTTGGTAGAGCACAGAACAAGGAGCTGGACTCCCAGATCGTCTACCTGCCGACTGTGCCACCTTGGGAGATCATTGGGCCAACTAATTCGTGGAGGCCCAAATTGGGCCTAATGACCAGAGATGGTGAGTACCCTGAAGTCCCATTGACTTCAGCCACAGTTGTGAGCACTCAGAACACCAGCCCCAAATAACTCAAATCAGACACTGCAAAACTGGGCGATCTTAGACCAGTGGCCACTTCTGAAAATGACGGCCATAACCTGTCCATACGCTCTTTCCTCGATCTGTGAATATTCATCCTGACCTATCTCCCACAGTGCTGTGAGGCTTGTTTAGTGCCCCAAGATCCTCCAGTAAAAGATGCGGGAACAGAAGTGAAAATTATTATCAGTTTTATTCTGGAGGCCAATGAGACAGATGTCGATATTATGCATGTACCTCAGCTGGGGATAGCCGAGCCCATTTTAGGACTGGTGAACATACCAGGGACCCTCTGCTCTTTTCAAAAGTCCCATGGGATCTATATCTGGTACCAGACAAATGCACCTTCCCACAGATGTAACAATTACTGACTCCTTTTGCAGAATAGATGTACTGAGACTGTGAATGCATGGGTATCATGACCCTATCTTTCACACCTGGGACAGGAAAGGCCGGCTTTCCAAGAAAAATACCTGAAAGTAATCATTGTTACTTTTATCTTGATAAGTGATCAGATTGCTTCTCAGAATTACATTCTTCAGGAGTAATTCACTGCAGTAGTTACTTTAACAATCCCATGCAGCATTCACAAAGGACTGTAGGGCAACAGACTGGCGCCTGAGCACTAAGATGGGCGTTTAACCTGTCGCTTTCTAGCTAAGAAGCAAAAGTGCTACTAACTTCCAGTTTATTCATCCAGGAAACAAACCCTGGTTTCTTTTAGTGTATATTCCTAGACACAGAGACTATTTTTATTTCAGTGCTCTGATGGCATCAGCCTTCACAGGACTTTCAGGTGAGCATCAACAGAAACCCAGAGACTCTACGTTTGTTAAAGGTAAAGGATGGGTCCCACTGCAACTGCATAAATGCAAGGTAGATGAGTGGTTAGCTCAAGGTTTGCCATTTTGTTTGCAAATTGGCCTTTAAAACTTAAGGGCATTAGTGACAAGATAGCAAATGAATGAGAAGCACAAATTTCTAAGTGTGAGTACACATTTAATTACTGAAAGGGAAGCTTCAGGGGACTTTGTTGTTGTTGTTGTTTTAAAGATTTTTTGTTTTGTTTTGTTTATTACATAGACAGTAAGGAACAAAATCCCTAGATCCAATGGAGAAGTTCAAATGTTCAGATCTGGATTTTTAGGCTTGGACCGATCTCTAGTTTTGTTTCTGATCAACTAATTTTCTCCCCTGCAATAGATTTGGACGAACATAGTGAAAACATGTGTTCATTTTCTAAGCATTTTGGAGAATTAAATTAAGATTAATTTGATGTAAAGCCACACTCATATCCTTTTGTCCAAAAAAATCATCAAAGGGTCTCATCAGCGCATTTTACATATTCATGGGACAGCGCTTAACAGTCACTTTAACCCCAGCTAGTAACAGGTCTCTGAGGACCATGTGGAATATAGTTAGACACGTATACATAGAACCGATTCAGTGATATCTGCTCAAAGTAGCACCAATTTTATCTAATGCATGGAACATGGTTTCCCTAAAATGCTACAATAGCAGTTAGACAATTTTTTCCTACTTGGCTCAGATTCTCCCTGGCCTGTTAATGGCAGAGCTCTTATAATGATTTTCTGGTCTGGATGTTTGTTCAGAGAGTAGTCAAAAGGTTGGTCTATAAAATTGAACCTGTTATCAAGCCTTAAAGCACAGGAAGTATTGATCATCTACGGAGGGCCATGAGCTCTTCATTGTTCTGCAGACCTTTCTAAACCCCTCTTGGGTGTGGGTGTGGGTTAAAGTCTGCTAGCTTGGGAACATCTTCACCAGCCGGTCTGCTACCTCCATGTCAGCAGAGGACCCATTCAGCTTCCTTTGAGCTCAGTGGTTGAAAATTCTCACTCTCGCCTCATTCCCCTGCCTGCTCACCTACAGTGGCTCTAGACCCCAGGAAAGCCGCTTTGAGAACCCCACCCCCCTCCCAAAAAGCACACACACACACACACACACTTTCATTTGCCATTTGCTGTTCCTTCAGATGCTCTCTGGGAACCATGTTTAGCCAAAGTTCTCAGTCTACACTTCCTGGGACCCCCAGTCTCTCCTCTTCTCTCCAAAGGCCTAATAACTTCGGCTCGTCAGTGACCGTGCACGTACTGAGAATTGTACCAACGTTCATTAAGACCACCACAGAAGTTAACAGCCTTGGGGGAAATGCTTTTCCTTTGAAAATGAGCTTCTGCAAATCTATAATAAGACAAATACTCCAGTTCAGCTGGAGTCCAGTCCATTGGCTCATCACAAATGGAACATCAGGAAACTGTCTTGCTACATCGCCACTCACAAGCCTTTGAGCTCTGTCTGACGTGGTTATGACTGAACTAAGTAGTAATTTTGAATCCACTCCAGTAACAGCTGACTTTTTCAGGAAACTATGCAATACCTGGAATGTTCTAACAAAAGACAGTTATTCCAACTTGGAAATAGTGTACTCGGTACATGAATGATCCAAGATCTACTGAACATTGTATTTGTTGCCATAAAATAATTGACAACTGTTGGAACAAAAGGATTATGGCTGAAGTGAAGCTCCTCTCTAAATAAGGGAATGTAGGATCTGGTCCTGAGTTGATAGATCTGACACCACAGATTGTTGATATAGCTATTGAGTTGGCATTTAAAACAAACATGTTATTCCCAAGTGCAACATTTTAAAGTGTGTGAATTGGATTCCAGTATTATAACTAAGAAAGGGTCAGTCTCCAACACCTTTACTCCTGGTGAATAGAACCTGACTCCACACATCGTTCCCCTGAAGGCAATGATAGGCCTTGTGCGGTAAGGTGCCACCCCTGTGAGTACATAATCCCACCCAAAGTGATTAATAATCTTAATATGACCTATCTATGCCCTTCTATGGCCCTACCCGGTAGTATCTGAGCTCTGTCGTACAACCAAAGAAGTGTCCGCACACAAATTCCAGACAACCATTGCTCCTCTCATGGGTCCTTACTCATGGCGAGTAACACTTACTCACAAGAATAGTTCCAATGAAGATAATGGGAGTGTGTAAGTGCTACTCAATGAGCGTAACAGTTGCACAACTGGGCCTTTCACTGGTGTTTCTCATCCATGCAGCTGGCCACCCTCAGCTCGCATCTCCTCCCAAGGGAACTCACTGGATCTTCTCCCGGTTCCTGTTGCTCTGAGGAACAAGGGGGTGTTCTGTGCGCCTCAAGTCAACTGACTGTAACTTGCCCAGTCACTATTCCCCAGCTCTGATGCCCTTGTTACCAAGGGCTGAGCCTGTTTTCAATGGAAATACACAGGAAAAGCACGAGGCCTGCCAGGGGGACACTACCCCAGGAGAGACTCGCCGACCAACCCTTCCAAGCCTGGGACCCAGGTGGCTTCTTTCTTTTTAAACAAAACACAAAATGGCTCCTCTGTTCTCTGGAGGAGAGTGGCTCAGGGACACTTTGCAAAGAGGAACGGGGCTGCTGGGGTGACGGCGGAGGCCAAAGGCCAGAGACAGGCGGGAGACGAGGGTTCCCCGCCCCGCAGTTTGATCTCTCTAGGGGCTCCGGCTAGTTCACTTTCACCCCCGAGCCGGGAGGCGGGCGGCAAATACCGCCCGGGGCTGCAATGAATGCTGTGGGCTTTGCTGGTGTAACCTCAGCTCCCCCGGCTGGGATCTGCGCCTCCGTCCCACCCCAGCCTCCGCAAGGCCCCACTGCAGCCGCCCGAGTCAAGCCCTTCCCTGGGGCGAGCCTGAAGCGCTTCCTATCGGCACCGGCCCAAGCCACCTGCCTGCAGCCCGGCCTCCCGTCTCGCTGCCCCGCCGCCGGCCGGCGCCCCGGGGCTGGGAGTCACACGCATCCCCCTCGGGAACAGATGAGGCTAAACTTTGCTCTGACTCGGTCCCAGGGGCGCAGCCCGGCCATATCCCAGCCCGGCCCCAGGGACCCAGGAGCTGCCCCTCCCTGCACTCGGCCCCTGTGGGCCCCCTTCCCCGCCCGGGCCAGCGGCGGCCAGACCCTCTCCCCGCCTCCATCGCCAGCCTAGCGTACGGGAAAACTCTGCGCAGCTACAAAACCGGAGCCTGCCCGGCCGGGGCGCCTCGCCGCGGCTCCTGGAGAGCGGGCAAAGGGGGGGCTAGCGCCCGAGTACCCACCGGCGGGTCCCCGCCCTCCAGCAGGGCCATCCCTGGGGACCCGACAGCTCGGGCCAAGGCGAGCCGAGCTCCGGCCGCTACAGGCTCTGGCCGGCTCGCACCACGGGGTTCACACCCGCAGCGTCTCTGCCAAGCCCCAGCTACGGGCCCCGAGGGGAGCCGCAGGCAGGAGGCGCCGGGCTGGGGGACCCAGAGCCCCGGCCGCCCGCAGCCCCCAAATCCCCTCCTGCCACGGGGTTCACAGCCTGGGGCAGGCGCGGAGCGCACGGGCCCCCCCGGCACGGCCGGTCCCTCCCCGCGCCCCGGGAGCGGTGCGCAGCGGCTCGGTGGCACCGCCGGCTGCGAGCGTCGGAGCGCGGGCTGCACCTGCCATCGCCTGGAGAGCGGCAGAAGCGCAGCCGCGAGGGCGCGGGGAAAGCCCCGGTGCAGCCGGGGCCGTGGCTGGCTGGCTGGCTGGCTGGCTGGCTGGCGGGCGGGCGGGCAGCATCTGGCCTCTCCCCGCACCGCCAGCCGGGAAGAGGGAGCCGCAGGCAGCGCCCAGCTGAACTCAGCCCGGCTTCACTACTGCATGACCCAGGGATGGGCTCAGCGGGCCAGGGCGCTGTCCGAGGCCGGGGAGCCGCCCCGCGCCAGCCCCCGGCTCAGCCGCAGCCCGCGGGTCCCGTCAGTGCCCGGCAGCCCCGCAGTGCCAAGCGGACAGTCCGGATCCAGCTCCCGGCTGGCAGGACAGCGGCTGTGCGCGTCTGCTCCGCTCCCCGCGACCTCAGTCCGGCCGCGCTCCTTTCCGCCCGGGGGTGCGCGCCCCTGCCCCGCCGGAGCCCAGCCCAGGCGAGGAGCCCAGCGCCGGCCCGAGGGGGAGCGAGCCCCGGGCAGGCACCTGCGCAGAGCGGTGCCGCGGGGAGCCTTGCCCGGGTCCGGAGAAGCCCCAGCCCCAGCGACCCCCACCGGGCTGGGCCCGCTCCGCTGCCGGGGGGGGGGGGTGTCCCTGCCCTGGGCTGGGGGGAGAGTCGCCCCCCCTCCCCGCAGCAGGGACTGTGGCGCCTCCCGGAGCGGCGCCCGCGGCTCCCCCCAGCCCGCAATGCAGCGCAGCGCCCGGCGCGGGGAGGGTCGCGTTACCTGGCGCCGCTAGTCGGGAAAGACGGGGCCGGAGCCCTGTGCCCGGCAGGTGCAGCTGCGGCGCGGCAGCTCCGGGCTGGCTTCACGGGCTGGCGGCGGGCTGGCCGGTCCCTGCTCCGCCCGGGGCCATCGCTCCGCTCGCGCATCCTCCGGCAGCAGGCGGCGGCGGCGCCCGCGGGTCCGGCTGGGGGGTCGCCGCGCGGCTCACCCGGTGCAAGGCGGCGGCTCAGCTCCCGGGGAGCGGGCAGAGGCAGGCGGCTGCACAGGCGCGCACGGCGCCAGGCGGGGGGAGGAGGGAGGGAGCGAGCCGCGCGGTCCCCCCAGCGCACACCAGGCAGGGGCGCAGCCCGCCGCCAGCGCCCCTCCGCCGCCCCCACCCCGGACCCCGCAGCCGCGCCCCGCTGACCTTGCAGCGTGTACCTGCGCCAGGGTAATCCGAGCCCCGCCGGGCTTCGCCGAGCCTCCTCGCTCGCTCACCGAACGCCGCCCCGTGCGCCGGGTAATCCTGCGCTGAGCTCCGCGCTCCGCCTCTGGCCAGCCCGGCTCCGCCGCCCAGCAGCCCCCGCTCAGGCACCGGCCGGAGCGCCGCGGGCCGGGGACGCGCTGCCCATGGCCCCGGCAGGCGGGCGCTTTTCCTGCGCTCGGGGAGCTACCGCCGAGCTGCGCGGCCGGGCTCCGTCCTCGGGCTTCTCCCGCCAGCTGTCCGCGGCGCAGCCATGCACACCCCCGCCGAGGGACACCGACCCGCCGGGCGCGGCGCTCCGAGAGCCGGGCAGCCCCCTCAGTTGGAGCAGCCGGAGCCCCGGGCGCTGCAGAGGGGCGCAGCTGGCTGCACTGGGTCCTTGCGCGTCTCCTCCACGGCTGCTGCTGGCTCCATCCTCCTCGCGGCGCGCTCCGGCGGCTGCCGCCCGGCCCCCGGGAGCCGCGGCGCTCGCTGCAGCATGAAGCCGGCTTTGCAGCCTGGTGCCAGCCGGAGCCGCCGCCTCCTCCGCAGCGAGAAGAGCGATGGCGCGGCGCAGCCGGGAACTGCAGCTCCAGCCGCAGCGGGCGGACGCAGAGCGGCGCCGGGCGCCCACCGCTCCGCTAAGCCGGAGACGTGTCTGCGAGCCCCGGAAGCCAAGGGCCGGGGCGCGCTGGGCAGCTCGCCAGCGCCGGCGGGGACAGGGCTAGCGCTGCCCAGCTGTTGCGCGGCGAGCCGGAGCCGCCGGGACCGGGGGAAGCCGGGAGAGCGTGTGAGCAGCGGCTGCGCCCTGGCGCGGGGAGGCGCTGCTGGCGCAGGAGTGGGCAGGGAGGGGGCGTGTCGCGGCGCCCTTCCCTGCCTGCCCCGGCCGGAGGAACTGGCAGCCACGGGCAGGGCTAGCCCCGCATCCCGGGGCCGGGCAGAGGGGGAGCGCAGCAGCTCCGCAGGGGGAACAGCGCAGCGCTGTCTCCGGCAGGTCACTCCTCCGGCCTGGAGAGCTGGCCGGGGACTCCTCCCGCTCCGGGGCTGGTGCGGGGAGTCCCACCCTGGGGCTGGGCAGCGGCTGTCGCCCGAAAGCCGCGGTGGCAGGGGCAGGGGCCGCTGGCTGCCGGCTCTGCCCGGGCGTTGGGGGCGCTATCTGGGCAGGAGACTGGCAGGGCGCGCCGGGGTTACGGCGCACAGGGGCTGCTCCCCGCCCTCACTTCGGAGCGCACGTGGGTCTCCCCAGGGCACCTGGAGGGACTCGCTCTCCTCTGCCTGCCCTGGGGCCCAGGGGCTGCCGCGGGCTCCGCGGCTCGGGGCCAGCCCCCGTCCCGGGTGCGCTCAGGGGCGGGGAGCAGAAAGGCCGCGGAGGTACCTGCTCCGGCGGTGGGTCCCCCTCCCAGCCCCGCTCGGGGTTGGCTCGGGGGTGGGGGCTGGGGCGCGCCGAGAGGAGGGAGCCAATCAGTTAAGCATCCTTTGCTCAAAACCGGGGCGGGGGCGAGGCGGAGCCGGAGTGAGCGCGGTGGCGGCGGAGCCGGTGGCTGCGAGGGGCCGTGCGCGCTGGCGCGGGGTCCCGGCGGAGGCTCCTGGCGCAGCGGGCTGGGTCCCTGTATCTTCACAGCTCTCGGGGCTGGCGGGCAGCAGCCGCGGCTGCCTCTCCGGGGCTCTCTGCTCCTCTCGGGGGAGCCGGGGAGAGGACAGGGCTCTGCGGTACCGCGAGGAGGTGCCGCTGACCCCGCCGCGCTGTCCGGGAGCCGAGAGGGGCCGCTCGCCGGTCCTGGGAAGCCGCCCCCTTGTCTCGGACCTTCCTGGGGCCATGACGTGGATACGGCTGGAAACCGGCGCCCGGGACCTAAGGCAGCTTTCGGGACCGTGGCGGGCGCTGGTGGCTCCGGGCAGACACAGCGGGGGCTCAGGGAGCCTGGCTTTGGGGATCGTGTCTCACCTTCCGACCGGGCGCTCTCAGGGGGTGTGAGTGTGATGGGCCCGGTGCGCCTCCGTGCCTGGCTCTCCCGCTGCCCCCGGCCCGCTCCTGCGCCGAGCGCCGGGCCAGGGGCGGCTTTGCATGGCGGAGACAGACCGATCCTGGAGCTGAGCCGCGCCAGTGACCCCCATGGCCTAGGCCCTGTGAGCCGGGGGCTCCTGTGTTTGTCCCCTCGGATCTTTAGAGAAGCTCTGAGCGGAGCTGGAGGAAGCAGGGGGCATGGAAGAGAGTGGCCAGGGCAGACAGGCTGGGTCCCTGGGCTGGGCTGGTCAAGGCAAGGGGACTTCACCAACTACAGAGGTCCCTCAGCAAACCCTGCCCCTCTTCTTGCGGGTGCCCTCTGCCAGCAGGGAGTGGCTGGCTGGGTTGGGAGCAAGGCTCCCCAGGGAGTCACACGCTCCTGGCTGTGAATGTCTCACTCCTGCCAGAAGTGACAAGGAGTGTTCCTGGGAGGTTCTGTGAGCTGTGCTGGCAGATTTCTCCTGGGAAGCACAAGGTGTCCAGACAAACCAGAGGCCTGTGGTTTGGGTTGTGGTAGGGAATCCCATAGACAAAGCACGGGCTCTGGCACCGTTCAGGGGGCTAGAATCTACCCAGTGGAGTGACTGGCTCTCTGTCCCCCATGGCCTAGACGTCAGGGCTGCGGTCCAGGCAAGAGGCTTTGTGCTCATCTCGCCATCCTCCGGAGTGTGGCACAACAGTGCTGAGGGCAAAGTCCTACCCAGGGGCCCTGGGCGGCTGATTGGGTGAGCAGGATTTCAGTGTGAGGATGTTTCTTGTACTCTGCATCCTGAGGTGAAACCCTGTGCTGGAGCCTACAGAAATCCCAGCTGTAGCTGGCTGCAAATACAGATGCCCCATGGCGAAGATAATGTAATAACGAGCTGCAATGAGATCGCTACTCCGCCTTGCACCAGCGTCGGACCCATAGGTGTTCACATGACAAGGTGTGGGCCAGGTCTGCTGAAGTCACCGGAGGAAGAAATCACAACCTTCACTAAGATAACTCAGGAAGGATGATTTCTTTCTGAATTTAACAGCCTGATTCTACTGTCCTTAAGCAGGTAATGTCCCTGGGTATCACAGGCAGGCATGCCTGAGCTCACAAAGGGGCCGGATCTTGCTTTCCAAAAGTGACTGGTGGTTTGCTTGTGCCTTATTTGGATCCACAACTAGAGATGACTTAAAGTGGCTTTTTTTCCTTCCAGCCGTGCTGAGCCCCACCCTCTGAAAATCATTCAAGGGGTCGAGTTGCAGACCCAAAATTGCAAATCATGCTTGCCAAGGTAGGCCTCAGTTGTTGGCTGATAACCTAATAGAGCAGCAAAGGAGAGTACCACCGACAGCCTCTAGATTCAAACAGCCAGACTTTGTGTTGTTCATGATCTAGCCTTAGTGCCATTCTGGGGGGAGGAAAAAGTAAACGCAATTTCAAACTTGAGTGCTTTTGTTGTGGGGTGCACGCTCCCACAGCAGCATCAGGAACATGTAGGACCCTATCCTGCATTCTCTTCTGACCCAGTCTGCCAGGGCTGGGTCAGGCCCATCTCTAACGAGTGGATGAGTAAATAAGTAAAGGATTGACAGCAGTAGCTTATGTCTGTTTATGTTGACCTCATTATTTATCCGACAAATGTACCTGTAGAATTAGCTTACAAAGTCACAGGCGTGAGAGGAATGACAAGGAGATATAAAGTGACAACAGTGTAAACACTTCTAGAAAACCATTGCTGACCTGCATGACTGATTAATGTCTGTGCATGTAGTTTGCATAAGCAGGGCATCTTCCTGGGTCACTTTTCTCCATGATTGACAAGTCTGCTCCTCCTAAGGTCTGTCGAATGACCCTCGTAAAGAGCAGAATCGGAGATTCAGAGAGAGGACAATCATCTTAAACTCCTCTCTCTATTAAGACTAATAGGAAAAGTGATGGTTTGGAGTAGGCTCTGAGTTCCGTGGCAACCATCTGATACTTCAGTAACAGTTTCTGGAGCTCTAACCGTTCTGAGTGTGTGTGTGTGTGTGTAGGTTGTATTTAGATTTAATCTCAGCAAACTTTCGAGTAACATTAGTTTGAGCTGCATGGCTGTACCCCTCTTATAGTCTAGCAAGTAGTTGTACTTTAGACTTGGCTGAATTCATCACTGTTGTTAGACTTCCATAGCTCGGCTCTAAACAAAGTAAGCATAAAACTTTGTAGGGTTGTATCTGACAAAGGGACTTTAATTGTAGAAAAATGTAAAAATATTTATTTCTAAGTGGTTTTATCTGTGCTGACTCTGAAATGATGCATGCTTCAGCATTATGAGAACTAAACAGAAAACACACCCACCCACACACACCCATCCACCCCCCCACCCCCCGGCAATAGTCTCCTGAAAACACCAACACCTTTTCCTCCCCATACTGTGTTGCTAGACTCGGGGAAACGGACAGTTCTTTCTCCAGACATTTTAAGTGAAAACCTAAAACTTGTGGCTGAAAACAACCAAAGAACTCTGTTTGATAGTGATTTTTTTTAGTGGAAATAGACACCATGTGCAAAAAGTTTTGTTTCCTCAAAAGCACCATTTCCCCTCCAGGGCGTGTGAGATCTTTCCCCAGCCTTGCACTCACACCACCTACTACCCTCTTGGTGCCGCTTGAGGGCCAAGGACACACCCTGGGCCTGCCCGGGGCAGGGCAGGACCTAGACCTGCTCCCCAGATCTGAGAAGGGGGATGGGAGAGGGGCGATTGCTGCAGTAGGGGCAGGGGGCAGCAGCTCCCCAGCCATGGCAGAGTGCTCCATGGAGGGAAGAGGAGAACTCCCCAGAAGTGGAGGGCAGAGGCAGGGCCTGGTCTATGCAGCTGCTCTGACTGGCTTCCTTTCCCCAGCTGGAGGGATTTCTTGTGGTGGAGTGGGACACCCCAGTCCTGTGGAGGAGGGAGGGGAAGGCAGATGGGCTGAGCCCTGCACTGGCACAAATGAGGGAAGATTGTGGCCCCTGATGTCCCATTTCTACACGTCCCCAGGAGAGATTTTGCTCTGTGCTGGAAAATGCCCCAGCTGCAGCCCTTTGGCACGGGCCAGGGCAAACGCTAGTGACCCAACCTCCCCCCCCCCCCCGAACCCAGATCTTCAGCAGCAACAGGCAAGAGCATCAGGCAGCTGCCAGCTCCGCTCCGCCGCTCCAGCAGGCAGGCGTTGGCAGGGGTGGGTGCAAGCCTCACCCATCCTGGAGATCACTGTGAAGCCCCTGCTGCTAGAGACAGGGGTGGTTTGGTCGTCTTTCCATAAATGCAACATTTCTTGCCCCCAGGGGAGCAGGAGAAGCTTGAAGCTGTGAACCCCAAAGGACCTAACGCCAGAAGGAAAATTTTAAAAACAAAGGAAAAATGGGGGTGGTTTTTAACTCATGATTTATAAGCCAATCACCTGGCTCTTCTGGGAGCAGGGGTGGGGGAGGGGAGAGTTTGACTGGATTTGTAAGGGTTAGGGTTGGCGCGACTGAACTTGTGAGCTATGTGGAAACCTTCAGCAGGCCCCAATTCAGCGTCCTTCCCTAAGGCTGCAGGAAATGCCGCACTCAAGTCTGCTTGGGAACTAACCTGTCCCCTGTAGCCCCTTCCCCCATCTCTTCCCCTCAGCTTAGGTCCAGCCTTCTTCCCTCTCCTCCCTGCCCTGTACCACCCCTTCCCTTCTGTGACAATGCGGTTCTGGCAGAACCCAACTGAGAGTGCCAACTCAGGACAAATTGCACAAACAGGGCAGTCACAGCCCAAGGCTGGGTTTTTTCCACCTCTAAGGCAAACCAAACCAGCCAGACTAAGAGGATTTCGGTCTCACCCCACTGGCTAACCACAAGTCTCACAAGCAATCTCCTTAGACACTCCAGTTTCCCAGTATTACCACCAGTGCCACTCGTTATGGGGACAAATGGTTATGAAAACCAATACCCAAGTAAAAGAAAAAGGTTCTCCTGATCCCAAAGGACCAAGCCCCAGACCCAGGTCACTATACAAATCAGATCTTACCCACAAATCACGCTGTTGCCAATCCTTTAGAATCTAAAATCTAAAGATTTATTCATAAAAGGAAAAAGATAGAGATGAGAGTTAGAATTGGTTAAATGGAATCAATTACATACAGTAATGGCAAAGTTCTTGGTTCAGGCTTGCAGCAGCGATAGAATAAACTGCAGGTTCAAATCAAGTCTCTGGAATACATCCCCCGCTGGGATGGGTCCTCAGTCCTTTGTTCAAAGCTTCAGCTTGTAGCAAAGTCCCTCCAGAGGTATGAAGCAGGATTGAAGACAAGATGGAGATGAGGCATCAGCCTTATATAGTCTTTTCCAGGTGTAAGAACACCTCTTTGTTCTTACTGTGGAAAGATTACAGCAAAATGGAGTCTGGAGTCACATGGGCCAGTCCCTGCATACTTTGCTGAGTCTCAAGGCATATTTGCCTTCTCTTAATGGGTCCATTGTATAGCTGATGGTCCTTAATGGGCCATCAAGCAGGCTAGGCAGAGCTAATCCCAGTTGTCTGGGATGTCACCCAGAAGCATAGCATATGTTTGCCATACAGACAGTATAGAGCCAATATTCATAACTTCAACTACCAAAACTGTTACACACATAAAGACAGCATAATCATAACCAGTAAACCAGAACCTTGTCTTAGACACCCCATTTGACCCCCTTTATACACGATTTGGGTGCCACTACAGGACCTTGGTTGCAACAATGATCTATATGGTCCCAGTTTATGTCAATAACATCACACCTTTCCTTTAGCTGATCCCTCCTAGCTACCCCCCCACAATTCATTACCATGACATTTGCTGCCACCTCACTGTTCACTCTGTTGGTGTGCTCCCCCCCACCCCATGTCCCTCCAGTTGAGTTATGCTGTAAGCGCGTCAGGGCGGGGACCTCTGCAGTTGTACAGCACCTAGTGCTTGGTTGATGCTTTGGGACTACCATACTACCATGGATAATAGTAATGTCATGCTGAGAGCCGCTTTCCAGCTCTGAAATCAATCCCCTTCCTTCTCAACGTACATCCCTGAACGCTGGCACCCGGCTTTGGCTGTTCCGTTCACCGAAGTTTGTGTGTTTTGGGTTTTTCAAATACAATGTTCGCCATCAAAAAATGACCGTCATCTCTGTGGGTGGGACAGTGCCGGGGGCAGCTGTGTGCTCTCGGTGGGCACCTGGCCACCCGGGGGGAGCGGGGGAGCACCTGCTGCTACCCTGCCCCCACCCTTGGTGCATGCATGGGGAGCAGGCTGGGATGTGGCTAGTGCAGGTGGGGAGGCCCACAGGCAGGGGTGTGTATTTCTGGGGCTGGAAGGGGCTGGAAGGGAGGCAGTGGGGAATCAAAGTGCTGGAGATGGCAGAGAGGGAAACAGAAAAGCCCGTTAGCAGATCAGTGACCATGTCCAATATTCACTCCCCCAGAATCCTACTGCCTGTTACTTAGCATCAGAGACAATTCTTACCTTGCTCTTCTACTTCCTGGTAACAAATGGCTGGGTCAGGCGCTGGCCTGGGTTAGTGCTGTCAGAGTTTGCCCAAAGCAGTTCTCTGACCTCCTGCTCAGCCTCTTCTAAATGCAAAGGTCACGGCCTCCCTGAATTATTAGAAAAATGACACTGAGTTTGTGCCCGGAGAACAAGCTGTGGGACAGACAGAACTATCCTGAAACCCTTCCCAGATCGCGCACTGGAACTGCTACTGACTCGAAGGACCCCCCAGATGAGAGTCACCCTGCCCCTGCCCTGCGCACACCCTGACAAACATGGCATGCAGGGAGTCGTGTGTGTGTGTGTGTGTGTGTGTCGGGGATGGAATCAACCCCCAGCCTGAAGGTGGGTCGGCCCTCGTTGGCTGTTCTTCCAGCCTCGTGCCTAGAATAAAGGCCGTGACCCCGGTGTGCTCACTACCCCACTTCCCCCAGCCAATGGCCAATATCATCCCCTGTGGCTGGAGTGGGCAGCCCCCGTGTGACTGTCCGTGTGACTGTCCCCCCACCCCACACACACACAGTGCTGTATAAGCCATAGGCGCATGGAACTACAAAGGGGGGAGGAAGGGAAAGAGAGCGAGAGGAGACGAGAAGAGCTGTTAGGAGCTTCCCATCCCCCTGGGATCTCTGCCCACACCTGGCAAGTGCAGCTGGCAACCCTGGGCCAGCCGTGAGCCCTTAACCCCATTCTATGCAGCTGGGACGCCTCACGCCCACTAGTCACCATCCCACGTTTGTCCAGATTCCAGCTGATCTTCACCCGTGCTCCCAGCCTGTCCTGGAACAGGTTTTTCTGTATTTCCTTTTCTCTTTTTACCTGTGCCAGCCTGCTAGGCCGAGCGGCAGCGCAACAGGTAGCTAAGGTGTGCTCTGCTAGCCACAGGGGAGCTGTTCCAGGTTGGGATGGGCCAGAATGCTGCTGCAAGCAGACGTCCGTCACGGTGTGGATCGCTTCCTGTGAGCACAGTAGAGCGCCCCGAGCAGAGGCAGCACCTTGGAGTCAATGCCGCTCAACAAGTCACAGAAGTCAGTGCAAAACAGTACGTCGGGCACGGGTTCCCCTTCCAGGCTCCCAGCACTGCCATGGAAGCCCAGGGTCAGAGGGACTTGACCCATGTTAGGGAACCCTGGGCTTGAGCATCTACATTGCATTTAACCCCTGCATTTATACTTTTCTAACCCATGTGCGAAGCTAGGACTCTCACGTCCACACTGCAGTGTGCAGACCCAAGTCAAAGTAAACATATCCCAGAAGCCCTAGCACCCCCCTCACCCTGCCAATTGGCCACTCTAGCCCTAGAACCGTGGTGCACAGTGGGGAAAATGTACTGGCTGCCCTGCATGGAACAGGAAGTTTGAACAGCCTGCCAACCTGTTTTCAACAGAGTGGATTGCAGATTGTTGGGGCAGAGAGGACTGAGGAAGTATTCCGTGGAATTGTGGGATACTTCTGGATGTCTGCTGGGACCAGAGTCAAGCGCAGCTGCAACTACAGTGCAAAGCACTAGGGTTTGGACCCTGGGTCCTGGCTAGACTTGAACTCGGACCTGTCAGCCCTGCAGGGTCCTGGGTCCGAGCGCTGGGTTGGCAGAATTGCAGTGTAGACACAATGTGGGAGTTAGGCTTGAACCCGGGCTCAACCACAGGCTTATGCTGCAGTGTAGACATACCCTTAGAGACACTGAGGGTCTGCTGAGATACAAACAGCGCTTTACCTCAGCACAAGTACACAATTGGGACATTTCTCCACCACGTCCTTAGGCAAGTTGTTCCAGTGGTTAATTACCCTCACTGTTAAAATAACTGCATGTCATTTCTAGTCTGAACTTGTCTAGTTTCAGCTTCGACACACAGGATCCTGGTCTACCTTTTATTGTTAGATTAAGGAAACCCTGAATATCAGAAATTCTTTCCCATGTAGCTATTTCTTGGCCATGCTCAAGTTACCTCTCACCTTTCTCTTGGATAAACTGAATAGATTGTGTCTCATAGAGCTTTCACGGTGAGGCTTTTCTTCCAGACGTCATGTCACTCCTGTGCCTCTTCTCTGAACCCTTTGCCGTTTTCAACACGCTTTCTGAACTGGCGACAGCAGAACCGGACCCTGTATCCAGTAGTGGTCTCACTAATACAGAGGTAATGCCACCTCGCTGCTATTACTTGATCTTATAGCTCCAAGACTCGTGTTTGCCCTCTTAGCTACAAGATCACATGGGGATCTTGTGTTCAGCTGGTTATCAACCATTACCCCTAAGGCGGTGTCAGCGACTTTGCATTTCAGGTTTGTCTCCCAACTTGTAAGTGTGACCTAGATTTTTTCTTCCTAGCTGTATGACCTTGCCCCACGGAGGGACACTGTGGTCCAGATGATACAGCCCCGATGAGCAAGGGGAGCAGAATTTGGCCCGTCTTTTCTTCTTTTTGTCCCATGAATAACAAACTATTATTATTTACTATGGACACGGCAGTAGCAGCTGGAGCCCCAGACATGGGAGAGGGGCACAGTGCACTAGGCCTAACAAACTGTAACAAATCTGCATAAATTAGAAGCTTAATGAAGAATCCTCATCTCTCCCCCCCCCCCCCCCCCCCCCATTGCCTACCTCAGCGTGAGGTTTGGAGACAAGTTTATTTCCTTTCCTGGGCCCTTCGTCTGCCTTGTCTCTTTAGTGTGCGCGTCAGGACAGAGCTGGCTCTTTGGGATGTCTGCACAGTCCCAGTGACATGTGCCAGAGGGGTGTTATGCCCTTACTGCGCCTGGTACCCCCTGCTGACACACTCAGAAAGGAACCGAGTTCTCATTCACTAGGGGCCTGGTAGAGCACCTGGCAGGCGGTACTCGGGGCAGTTCGAGCACAGCGCGCTGGCGTGCTTTACAAAGCATACCCCTCTGGTGCACTTTGCTGCGCCGTGTAGACAAGCCCTTCCTCTGGCACAATGGGGCCTGTGTCTGAGTTGGTACCTCCGGTGCTAGGGTAGTAGCCATAATTAATCACAGTGATGTGCATGCTGACAGTGGGAGAATCACATGCCGAAATTCCTGCGAGAGAATCCATTCCAAAGCCTGAACACAAGAAGTGGGTACATGTAATTTTCTTCATAATACACTGCTGAACCTCATAGAAAAATACTGGGAAACCACAGCATTTACTCATCCTTGCAAGAAGCACATTCAATCTCCTAATCATCAAAATGCCAACCACACTAGTCTGCAGAGGGGGTGGGATTTTGGTTTCTGGTGGTGGTTTTTTTTTCTTTTCTCCCAAAGTGGTAAGCTGGGAATTATAAAACATTTCTGGCACAGACAGCCTAGTGATTCTCTTTCTCTAAACTAAAAGCACTTAAACATGTTGAGTTCCTCCAGTATTTTCCCATGGAAGTTTTTTCCCCACTTTAAATTCTTCCTTCTGTAAGATGGGGGAGCTGTTGCATTATACAAAAGTGAAAACTGTGGCTGGATCATACGAGTTCCTAAGTACTATATTTTCATTAAATCTGTTTGCGGTATGAAGTAGGTGTGAACCCTTTCAGAGTGTATCACATGACACTATAACTAGTGTAGGCTTCTCTATGAAATGAAGTTTATCCACATTACGGCCTCCATTTATTACAGTTATCAGCCAAGGAGGAATTGCTGGAAGTATAGACCTAAATTCCAGCTCTGACAGACAGCTTTCTAGGTGAGAAACCCCTTCCGCAGAGTCACTCTTCTGACTTTATTTTAGGCAACTTTATATCAAATTACTCCTCTTGGCTACATTTGTCTAATGCTAATACATCACCATCACAGCTTGATTTCACTCCCCTATCCAGGGTGTTGCCTATGGCACTATTTTTGACTGACGAATCATGTCAATGTATCAGTAGATTGCACTGGGGATACAAAATGTTGATGAAGTTGCACCAGGGATGAATTTGGCCTTACACACTTTTGCTTTTAAGTGCAACTGAAACTGAAAGCTGGTAATGTTTGAAAGCAGATGCTTTACATCTGAAGTGCATCCCTGTACTCGTCAGAGTTAGTCCTTATTTTAAAACACAATGTAATCTGTATATCTAAGCTTCTTTTGAACTACATGTGTTACAAATTCATGACTGGAAGAATTTGTACAGTTTCTACTTGAAAATGAGGATATTCCAGATGTATTTGTTTGTGAGAAACAATCCTTTGAATGAAATAAAATACCTGTGTATCCATGTTTCTAGACACCAGAATTGTACTGACATACTCATATAATGAGTATTTGCAAATTTCTGTTCATCTTTCCTGAGCCTTCTACAAAATACATTTTCTTAGCTCTCTTTCAGCTTTTGTTAATTGTTAGACATAAGCTTAGAAACTAATCAAATTAGTGCTAGGTTTCTATGAATAATAAATATCACATTCATTATGATTTCATTTTATATGGAAAATAGTGAAATTGCACTGATTATATGACAGTAAACATTTGTTTTTTTTCTAGTTACTAAATGGCTACCTTTCTTAATATTAATGTTGTTTTAAACTCTTTTTTTAAAATCCCTTTATTAGATTAACACTTTTTGGACAATTATTAATTTAGGAAACTGAGACACTTCTCATTAATAAATGATGAAAGCTTTTGCTTAAAATAACTTTCATATAAATGACTCACCCAAAAGTATTTTGAAAAGTGAACAATGTTGGCTTGGCAGCCTGGGTAAAAGTGGCTTAAACTCAGCTGTGCCATAGACCCACTTCCTGTCCTAAGGGAAACCTCGGCACATTCATTCAGAATGGCAGCATGTGCTGTCATGGGTTCAGACACTCTCGTACCATGATGACTTTATTCTCACTTCGAACCAAAGTATCAAAATTCTCCTCCTCCTCACCATTATTCCCACATCAGCTCTGTCTATGTTGCTTGTGACGCATTTGCAGCCTTAGGGAGGGATGGTCCAGTTTAGAAAAGTTTGATCTGAGGTTAATCTAAGACCCACTATGACCCTTTCTCCCTCCTCAGTGCCACAGTGGCCCTGGTTAAATCCCATCTCCCAAAGAGAACAGCAGCTCTTAGGTGGGCTTAGTGTAGCAATGATCGGGGACTGTGATTCCCCGCGCCGTTACCCCCACACATACTTGGCTTGTGTTCCAGGCTGGGGGATGCTGTTTACCAGGGCTGGTTTTCTGGTCCCTGCATCCATGCAGTTTGGCTCCCAGGGGAGGCCATTCATATCCAAGACTCAAGCAGGTTGAGTCCTAGGTAGGAGGATTAGAAGAAGGAAGGAGATGGCAGAAGGAAACCATGCGGCCAAGCTAGGGAGAAAGTGACTCATTGGCATAGCAGTGAGCACTTCCGTATGACTCATGGATTTATGTAGCGTTTGCGCATTGGCCGAGCCAATCAATAGCATTCTTAGCAGCCGAGTGGAGCTCTCAGAGTCCGCCACTGAATTGGGTTAGCGGGCAACCCTCGACAATGTGTGTCATTGTTGGAGCCGCAACTGCAGCTTGGATTGTCTCGAAGAACCCAACGGTGCTGGTTGGCTGCACAGAGGCCTGGCCCAGTCCGGAATCGGTTCCGAAGGGCCCACTGACGATGTGGCAGGTTGAAGCCGGGTGGCGAGCAGCAGGCTCTGTGACCAGGAACTAATTGGTGGTTGGCGTTAAGCACCAGTCTTCCTGCCACAGGGGCACTGCTGTCACACACTGGGGTGGCAGCTTCGACAACAGTGGGTGTCGTGATGAAAGACATGTGGCTGGTGGGATAAAAAGGTCATTGAACAAGGGCAAGCGTGGGTTGGCACATACCTTCCCAAGCAGCTTGCCAGCTGCGATCTCCCTCCTGAGGTAAGGGGGAGCCATGTGGCTCAGAACTGGAAGCCATGGAAGATGAGTCGGTCGGAGAGTTTCTGTGAGGATGCGCATTGTTGAATTGAGTTATACGTCAACAGGTTTGGTGGGTGCTGACCAACTCCACACTGGTGCACAATACTCTGCTACTGAGTACGAAGTGGCAAGGGCTGAGGTCCTTAGGGTTGGAGCAGCCGCTCCCCATAAAGATGGTGAAACCTAGAATCATTACAGGAATAATCTGCATAGACAACAACTTCCTACACCCACATTCTACTGCTGCCTTCAAACCAAAAGACAAAGGTTGCTAATAAAATAATGAATCAATAATAATAATAATCATAAAACAAGTGAAACATAAAGGGACAACTTAGAAACTGCCTCTGGCTGCAGAGAAGTTGCACAGGGTGCTGTGTAAGCTGGGGCAGAATTTGACCGTAAAGGGAGGTGGGGGGTGAAGACCAAAACCTTTCTTGAATTCCAAAACAACAATACAAAACAAAACAACACACACCAATGTTACCAAGGGAACCCACCAACCAATCCGATAACTGTTTTCACAGTTTGATAGTAACTTTTCCTAGCCACACCTCAATCAAACCAGTATGTGCATCCACAGGAAGGAGAGTTTTCAAAAAGTACAAGTGACCCTCAAACCAGGGACCTGGTGCGTGAATGCAATAATGTTTTGGCAAAATAACTACCCTCCTCCTCCTAATATACAGAGTGTGGCTGATACTTAGATGAAGATGCTAAGATTTGTATTCAGCCTGTACCTTGAAACTAATAGCACAGGAGAGGGGCCATCAGTGGTCCAGCTTTCATGCTTGTACCCCGTTAGACCTCACGATCTCACGGGATAAGCCAGTGATTGGTAAATCTTTGAGCAAGTGGATTATACAATGTCGTTCTGGGCTCTCATTGCCTCAGACCTACCAGGATGTGAGGCTGCTCATTCGGGGTTGTCCACCAGTCCTGTGTGGTGTGCGTTTCTCCCTCGGTCCCCATTAATCGACAGGGAGGTGGACAGCTCTCATACAATGGTAAGCGCTGTGCCAGGGCCACCAGTGGCACATGGACTGCAACTTGCCCTCCTGCTATAGACAAAAAGGGGCTCGTGCCAAGTCAGCACGCACAGGGCCTCTTTCCTGCCTTCCTCCTCTCATTTAACCGCCCAGCCCTGCCCCCGGGAACCCTGGGCACAGGGCTCTTTTCCTTTCTAAAACCAGGACACAACTTGTTTTTGAGGTTCCTTCCACTTGGCTGCTAGTGACCGAGCGGTTGTGCGACCGAGGGGTTGTGTGACCGAGTTGTTGTGTGTGCCTGTGGCCAGCAGACTCCCACCACCACTGCTGGGACATGGCCAGTAATATCATGAAAGACTGTTCAGCCTGCACCATTTCTACCTGCACATCTCGAGAACCGAAACATACGGCTCACCTTCCTCCCCCCCCACACCGTGCCGCTGCACCGGTAGATGCACACCAGCCTAGCCCAGCAGAAAGAAGCAGGTTGTGTCCCTCAGGGCTGGCGCTCACAGAGGTGTGTGTGTAAGAAATGCCCGTTGTCATTCAGGCCCTGTAATAAGCTGGTGTCTGGGCCTCCGGCAGCCTGCACATCATCCCACCGGTGGAGTCGTCTCATCACTTAGCTCAGCGACAGTCTGAGTCAACTGATGGGCAGGGACAATGGACAGTGCTCCAGTCATGTGAGTTGTCCCACAAAGTCTCTGTTATTCCAATCGCATCCTAGTTCCCTGACTGTGCCAGGACTTCCAGTTCTCCCTGCTTGTTTCCCAGGCTTCTTGCATTTGTGTATAGGCACTTAAGATAACTCATCGATCGTCCCTCTTTCTCAGCATGAGACAGGAGTCCTCCCCTCTTGCGCTCTCCTGCTTGTGCTTCCTCCCAGGATCCCATTTCCCCACTTACCTCAGGGCTTTGGTCTCTTTCCCCTGGTGAACCTAGTTTAAAGCCCTCCTCACTAGGTTAGCCAGCCTGCTGGCAAAGATGCTCTTCCCTCTCTTCGTTAGGTGGAGCCCGTCTCTGCCTAGCACTCCTCCTTCTTGGAACACCATCCCATGGTCGAAGAATCCAAAGCCTTCTCTCCGACACCACCTGCGTAGCCATTCGTTGACTTCCACGATTCGATGGTCTCTACCCAGGCCTTTTCCTTGCACAGGGAGGATAGACGAGAACGCCACTTGCGCCTCAAGCTCCTTTATCCTTCTTCCCAGAGCCACGTAGTCTGCAGTGATCCGCTCAAGGTCATTCTTGGCAGTATCATTGGTGCCCACGTGGAGAAGCAGGAAGGGGTAGCGATCCGAGGGCTTGATGAGTCTCGGCAGTCTCTCCGTCACATCGTGTATCCTAGCTCCTGGCAAGCAGCAGACCTCTCGGTTTTCCCGGTCGGGGCGGCAGATAGATGACTCAGTCCCCCTGAGGAGGGAGTCCCCGACCACCACCCTCCTCCTTCTCTTGGGAGTGGTGGTCGTGGAACCCCCATCCCTAGGACAGTGCATCTTTTGCCTTCCAATCGGTGGAGTCTCCTTCTGCTCCCTTCCCTCAGATGGGTCATCTAGTCCACTCTCCACATTAGTACCTGTAGAGAGAACATGGAAACGATTGCTCACCTGTATCTCCATTGCTGGTACATGGACTCTACTCTTTCTACTAATGGAGGTCACACGCTGCCAAATTTCTTCACCATCCTTCTGTCCCTGCTGCGCCTGCTCTGAATCTTCAGAACATTGTGGCCATAGAAGCATCTCCTGACATCTGTCCAGGAAATCTTCATTTTCCCTTATGCAACGCAGAGTCGATACTCGTTTCTCCAGCCCTCGAACCTTCTCTTCCAACATGGAGACCAGCTTGCACTTTGTACAGACAAAGTCGCTTCTGTCCTGTGGAAGAAAGACAAACATGGCACAACCTGTGCAGGTTACAACAGCTGATCGCTCACCTTCCATATCACCATCCTCTTAAGAGCTTCCTCAACTGTTGCAGGAGCTACTCAGAGAAACCTGCAGATGAAAGCCTCAGTGAGCTCTCCCCAAGCGAACTCCCCGACAAACACCCTCTGTTAGCCTCCACTGTTCGCCGCTCAGCTGGTTCGCAGCTGACTGGCTTTTTATAACAGTCAGGCCCACTCAAGGCTCACCTGGAACAAAGCACTCCCAATTCACACTTTTCAAACAAACAAGCACACAGTCAAACTGTCCCCGCAACAGGCACTCAGATACTCATTACGTCGTCTTTGTACCCTCTATTTCTCCTGTAGCTGCTGAGACGAGGTCTCAGTGTATAAAAGATAGCTGAATCCGCGCTGCCAGACAGCGCCATGTCCCTTGGCCTGGTCACTGCTGTGAACAAGCTGCTTGTAGGGCACCTTCCCTTTATGCTCTGGAAGGCCCCTGAATGTTCTGAGTCGCCAAATGAACTATTCGCTGTGGGACAGCTTTGGTCCTTCCTGCTGGGTTCCCCATATCTGCACACTGAAGATTCTTCCTTTGCAGGGTCCTTCTCCTCTCTGCAAGAGTAAATGGCCTGAAGTGCACATTTCACGATTCAGTTCTGACCTCCTGCATAGCCTAGGCCAGAGGGTTTCACCAGTGGATATGGCTACACATGGAGGGGTGTGATTTGGTCTCTGATGGGCTCGTACCCTAGGCGTTGAGCTCAAGATGTCGCTCCCACCACAGACAGAGTCTGGCTTTTGCAAGGTAGCTCAATGAGAGCTAGCATGAGTCTGGAGCTGGGTACCACAACTCCAGTGCCAAGTGTGGACGGACCCAATAATTCCTGCATTGAGCCCAAAGCTTATGTCTGAGGTACAGCCTATCTTTAGAAAATAACACACTGTCTTGGGTTAGAGACTGCGAGTGGTGGAGAATCCAGCACACTTCTTGTGAGTTGTGCCAATGGTTAGTTATTCTCACTGTTATGTGTTTCCTTATTTCTAGTCCGGATTTGTTCAGCTTCACCTTTCAACACTAGGTTTTGTTTTCTCCTTGTTTGGTAGAGTAAAGAGCCATCTTTAATGGCTTTAATACTGTTTGCTCACCGTGTGGGTGCTAAGCCTAGCGGCCTTCTAGGCAAGGTTGAGAGCTGGGAGCTTCTTAATGAGGCTTTGATCCAACAGCCCTTTAGCCCCCATCAACCCTTAACCAGGGCCGAGGCTACTCAGGAAGACCAGGGTTTTAAAAAGCTCACTCCTAAGCGACCAGAGGAGCTAGCAAACAGGAGTGGCTAACGGGGGAGTTTTAAGAGGGAGTTTACAGGAGGACTGTGGGGGGGCTAGACACACTTACCATTCCGTAAAGTGCTTTAAACTTAAGCCAAAAAACACCCCCGATAAAAACAAAACTTCAACAAAGGAACGAGGTGCAGGAGTGAAAAGAGAATGCAGGCAGGAGTCCAGCACAGGGTGGGGGCTACCCAGTTTATTGCACCCAATGCAGCACGTGTGAATAGCTGCCTCATGAACAGGTGGCGTATGTGTGCATTCGGTGCAAGGAGCTCCTGGCCCTCAGAGACGGCGTACGGGCTTTGGAGACCAGAGTGGCTGAGCTCAGGGAGACAGAGAGGTACACAGATGAGACTTTCCAGGACACAGTAGAACGTCCCACCCCCGTCTGAGACCCTTTGTGCTGCTGAGGAGGATGAAAGTCTCAGGGAAGGAGAACATCCAACTGGACCAGAGGGAAACGATCCCATAGTTGGGACCCTCCTTCCAGATGAAGTTGTGGTATCCTCTCGCACTGAAGATACCTCTCCAGGGGAGGGAACTCTAGTTATTAGGAAGAGACAGGTATTAGTAATGGGGGATTCGATCATTAGAAACATAGAGAGCTGGGTTTGCGATGACCGGGAGAACTGCATGGTGACTTGCCAGCCTGGTGCGAAGGTTGCGGATCTCCCAAGACATCTAGATAGACTTATGTGTAGTGCTGGGGAGGAGCCAGTGGTTGTGGTGCATGTAGGTACCAACGACATAGGGAGGGATAGGAGAGAGGTCCTGGAGGCTAAATTTAGGCTGCTAGGTAAGAGATTGAAGTCCAGGACCTCTATGATAGAGTCTCTGAAATGCTTCCAGTTCCATGAGCAGGGCCAGGTAGACAGGCAGAACTGCAGCGTCTCAACACATGGATGAGATGATGATGTAGGGAAGAGGGGTTTCGATTTATTAGGAACTGGGAACATTTTGGGAAGGGGGGAGCCTATACAGGAAGGATGGGCTCCATGGATTGGTAACTGGTTAAAAGATAGGAAACAAAGGGTAGGAATAAATGGTCAGTTTTCAGAATGGAGAGAGGTAAATAGTGGTGTCCCCCAGGAGTCTGTACTGGGCCCAGTCCTATTCAACATGTTCATAAATGATCTGGAAAAAGGGGTAAACAGTGAGGTGGCAACATTTGAAGATGATACAAAACTACCCAAGATAGTTAAGACCAAAGCAGAGCTATAAAAGGATCTCTCAGAACTGGGTGACTGGGCAACAAAATGGCAGATGAAATTCAATGTTGATAAATGCAAAGTAATACACATTGGAAAACATCATCCCAACTATACATATAAAATGTTGGGGTCAAAATTAGCTGTTACCACTCAAGAAAGAGATCTTGGAGTCACTGTGGATAGTTCTCTGAAATCATCCACTCAATGTGTAGCGGCCGTCAAAAACCAAGGAGAATGTTGGGAATCATTAAGAAAGGGATAGTGGCATTGTCGGAAGACAGGAGACTGGGCTAGATGGACCTTTGTTCTGATCCAGTGTGGCCCTTCTTACATTCTCCTATTAGAAATGTTTTCCTCTTATAGGTACTTGTAGACTGCAATCAAATTGCATCTTAAACTTCTTTTGGAGAAAACAAATCGATTGAGCGTCTTTAATCTCTCACTAGGAGTCAGATTTGCTAGCCCTTGAATCATTCTTGTAGCTCTTTTCTGAACGCTTTCCCATTTTTCAAAATCCTTTTTGAAGTATGGGCACTGGAACTGGACGTCTCCCTTCCACTTGCTAGTCCCCTGCTTATACAGCCAAGGGTTATATTTGCGCTAGTAGCTACAGTGTCACATTAGGAGCTCGTGTTCAGTGGGCAATGGCATGATGATGATGACAGCTCCCCGCTGTGTTTATACACACGTACAATAAAAGAGAGTCACTGCCCTAGAAGACCTTGCAGCCTATCCAATCTCCTATAGGAGAGAAATCAGATGGGTGGTGTGGGGCAGAGATAATGAGAGAGACGGAAAGAGAAGAAACACAAACTTTGGGATCTCATGGAAAACTTACTGTCCATGCCCTTTGAGCAATGATTCGATACAGTGGCTCAAATCTACCCTGGAGGAACTCCATTAAAACCAATGGGTTACAATAGGAATTAATTTGGCTTAATACTCCCCTAGGAAAATTGTATTCTTACTTACATGCAGGAGCTGATTCTTAGCAGGTATCTTGTTCAGCAAAAATGGAATGTGCATTCCTTTGGATGGGGGGATGGAAAGGGAAGAGGCTTCGAAGCCACTAACCATACAACCACCTCATCGATGTGGGAAGTTTCTAGTTTGGAAAAAAAAATGGAAAAGGAGGCTAGTAATAACGACCCTGCACAAGAGAGATTTGGACAAAATCTGGTAAGGGCTCCCTCTGTTCCTGAACAGCTCCAATTCAAGCCAACAACCTCAATTTGCTTTCACTTCTCTTGCTAGTGCAGCATTCCCCAAAGGAATATTAAATGATTGCTGTTCACATGGAAGCGGCAGGTCAGATGAAAGTACAAAGTGAGACGGGTTTTGGATGTTTGCACAGATCTTTTGGAGGAAAAATATTTCAGCAAGCCCGGAATCAGGCATCCTACAATGGCAGAGAGAAGAGCTATGGAAGAAACTTTATAAAAAGGACAAATAATTCCTGGTCATTACTGAATTGCTTGATCAAGCCAGGGGCAAGCTATTCTACTTGGTCCTGGAGCCCTTATTCCTGTGAGTGGTCACTAGGTCTACTGGTGTGAAAGATACTTGTGTTGCACATCCTTCTAATGCCATATCTGTGCAAGTTGCGCCACTTTCCCACATACATCCATGTTCCCATCAACTCATAGCTAATGTGTAGTGTCACTGTGGAATTGGCCCCTGGTTCAGCGGGTGCCTACACACTCCTAAGTGAGGAGATAAGACAAATACCTTATTATATGTCTTCCGACATGGAGGTAAAGAAAATCCATATCTATGCCCCACAGACACAATTACTGGTGCAGCAGGTGACTTGCCAGAGCCAACTGCTCTTGAAACTATTACTCCTGGCGAGGGGTCCTACACAAACACAGCTTTTGATCTTGATTCTGCACTCCTCCAATAACTTGTCACATGTTAAGAGGCAGAGAAGGAAACTCAGATGTCCAGTAATGAGACTTTCCTCTTGCTTTGGACACAGCTTTATGTTGTTCAAGCCACGAAGGAAAACCAGCAGGGAACCACCTACCTCTGTTCAAAGAAAAGCATCTTTGCGAGTAACACACTTGAAAAGCGATTCAGGACCAATCCTCCAGCCATGTATGCACATGGCACCTGCAGGGACACCGGTGCCCTTCACAGACAGCATTTTCTTTCACAAGTGTTGCCACTACAATGGTCTCCAGCTCGGGGTGCCTTGGAGCATGCAGCATTGGTTTGTGGGCGTAACCTGTTCTGAAAGGTTCTTAAATTCTGCATTTGTGATGCCACACACCTCAGTCACCCAGGATTATTTATCACTCCCCTTCCCTCCCCCTTTGCCACCTTCCCACGTTCTCATATGCACCAATGCACCAGAGCACGGCTCCGACCTGCAGGTGTGATCCATGGCCATCAGGGTGGTTCACTGAGCTTCTGCCTGGGTCACCAACCCCACTCCTTCATTCTTGCTCTCCTTTACGGCTGACTAGCTTCCGGCATTGCTTTGTTACATGCTTGCCAGGAGAGAGGCCTCTGAGACAGACGATGCAGATTCACGTTTGGGGCCTGTTCCAATTCCCAACCTAAACTGGGCCCATGGTTCCAGGGCAGGCCTGGTTTTGACTCTTTCTGGAGCTTTGTCGAGGCCCATAACAAAACCATTTATTGTGCTCACCTGACACGGAGAGCACATTGCTTCAGTGCATTTCTATGGCTATTGGAAAAGCATGTCCTCGCCTTGCCTTTTGGATCACTGCTTCCCCCTGGGCCGAGCGGGCAGTGTCTAAACACCAGGGCTTGAGGGTAAATTGTGACAATTACTTCACACATGGAAAGGTCACATTAGGCACTAGACAGCTCCCTTCCAGAGCCTCTGAGCAATCACAGCTGCCTGGTCACGACCCACCAGAGGGAATTACCCCTGGTTCTTCCTGGGACAAGCCAACCAAGGGCCCCAGCCCATGTCTAGTGCAGTGCAGGGTGCCGGTCCTCTGCTGCAGCCCTGTAGGGAGTCAGTGCTCGGGCTGGCACGTGCTAAGCTCCCTGCACACCAGGGTTGGGTGCTCAGAGCCTTGCAGGACCAGTCCCAGGGATTCATTCTCCAATACATTCATCTGACCCCTTTCAAGACAGGCACGTAGATTCACAGCTCTCAAGGGCAGACGGCACAGTTCTGATCTTCTAGTCTGACCTGGTGGCTAGCCCAGGGCAAAGAGCTTCACTCAGGGATTCCTGCCTGCAGCTCATAACTGTGGGTTGAGCTACAGTGTATCTGTTAGAAAGAAACTTCTACTTTCTATTGACACTTCAATGCTGATTGGAGCAGGCAGTGGAAGGTGGGTGTCCTCTCTTTCTCCCAAGCGAGTGCCCCCATCCTTGGGCTGCAGATCCAGACACATGATCTCTGGGCTAAGAAGTTCACAGACAGTGGAACAGTGCTAGCTGGAGAGGTTGAAAGACTCCTGCTAAGGATGGCAAGAGCCTAGTGGTCAGGCTACTTATCTAAGAGGAGAGAAACCTCTGTTCAAGTCCCTGCTCCAAAATCAGGCAGACAAGGTCTAGTAGCAGGATTTTATGTTTGTATTTTGTATAATTTAAAATGATAAGGAATAATAATGTAGCATGCATTAAATGTATTGGTGTATGATTTGACCATATCCTGCCAGCCACCCTTTCTGAAAGCAGAAAGGAAATGCCTACTGGGCCATTGGTAATGATGCCAGAATCTGTATCTGAGCTGATTTCAAGGCAGTAACAGACCTTTTAGGGTCACCACTTTGTTGTAGGTTTAGTATTTTAAAATAGGTAAAAGAATGCAATGATTGTTTTCTCTTGCATTGCATTTTGATGTTCCTGTTCAAATGCTCCATGTAAATCAATTCTGTGTTGTGTGTGAATGAGGAACATGTGTGCTAGAAGATAAGTGTGAAGGCCATCACTGGACCAAATGTTCTAGGGATGAACCAAGGACAGACATAAGGGCACCAGGAGATTTCAACACACCCCTATTGAGATATCAGAGGAGGGCAGATTGACAAATCTAAAGATGAGACAGGCACCTATCAATGGGGACAAGATAGCTGCAATCAAAACCAGCATGGGGTAACTCCCTGAGAGACCTGATGAAAGAACAAGATAAAGGATGAAAAGGACAATTTAAGAAAACAAACACTCGTCAAAAAACAATTGATTACAGCATGACAGTGCAAAACTCATTGGTCCCAATGAGTTTTGAAAAATCGTGGCGATAGGGGGAGGTCCTGGATGACTGGAAAAAGGCTAATGTAGTGCCCATCTTTAAAAAAGGGAAGAAGGAGGATCCGGGGAACTACAGGCCAGTCAGCCTCACCTCAGTCCCTGGAAAAATCATGGAGCAGGTTCTCAAGGAATCCAGATTGAAGCAAGGGGAGATTGAATTAGGGGAGAGGAAAGTGATCAGGAACAGTCAGCATGGATTCACCAAGGGCAAGTCGTGCCTGACTAACCTAATTGTCTTCTATGATGAGATAAGTGGCTCTGTGGATGAGGGGAAAGCAGTGGATGTGTTATTCCTTGATTTTAGCAAAGCTTTTGATATGGTCTCCCACGGTATTCTTGCCGCCAAGTTAAAGAAGTATGGGCTGGATGAATGGTCTATAAGGTGGATAGAAAGCTGGCTAGATCGTCGGGCTCAACGGGTAGTGATCAACGGCTCCATGTCTAGTTGGCAGCCGGTTTCAAGCGGAGTGCCCCAAGGGTTGGTCCTGGGGCCGGTTTTGTTCAATATCTTCATTAATGATCTGGAGGATGGCGTGGACTGCACCTTCAGCAAGTTTGCAGATGACATTAAACTGGGAGGAGTGGTAGATACGCTGGAGGGTAGGGATAGGATACAGAGGGACCTAGACAAATTAGAGGATTGGGCCAAAATAAATCTGATGAGGTTCAACAAGGACAAGTGCAGAGTCCTGCACTTAGGATGGAAGAATCCCATGCACTGCTACAGACTAGGGACCGAATGGCTAGGCAGCAGTTCTGCAGAAAAGGACCTAGGGGTTACAGTGGACAAGAAACTGGATATGAGTCAACAGTGTGCCCTTGTTGCCAAGAAGGCTAACGGCCTTCTGGGCTGTATAAGTAGGGGCATTGCCAGCAGATCGAGGGACATGATCATTCCCTTCTATTCGGCATTGGTGAGGCCTCATCTGGAGTACTGTGTCCAGTTTGGGGCCCCACACTACAAGAAGGATGTGGAAAAATTGGAAAGAGTCCAGCGGAGGACAACAAAAATGATTAGGGGTCTGGAGCACATGACTTATGAGGAGAGGCTGAGGGAACTGGGATTGTTTAGTCTGCAGAAGAGAAGAATGAGGGGGGATTTGATAGCAGCCTTCAACTACCTGAAAGGGGGTTCCAAAGAGGATGGGTCTAGACTGTTCTCAGTGGTAGCAGATGACAGAACAAGGGGCAATGGTCTCAAGTTGCAGTGGGGGAGGTCTAGGTTGGATATTAGGAAACACTATTTCACTAGGAGGGTGGTGAAGCACTGGAATGGGTTACCTAGGGAGGTGGTGGAATCTCCTTCCTTAGAGGTTTTTAAGGTCAGGCTTGACAAAGCCCTGGCTGGGATGATTTAGTTGGGAATTGGTCCTGCTTTGAGCAGGGGGTTGGACTAAATACCTCCTGAGATCTCTTCCAACCCTGATATTCTATGATTCTATGAAGGAAAATCACTATATAAACAGGGTGCCTTGCCATGAAACTTTGGGTTCATCCTGCTAAGACTTCCTTGGAGCATCGTGTCATGACCGACGGAACCCAGCTCTTCCCTACCCATGATCAACCTAGCTGGTCACTCGATTTATCCGGACTCTGGACTGGTAACTATAACATCGACTGGCGGGACAGAGAGTGTGTGTGTGTGTGTGTGTGTGTGATTGAATGCATATGTTAATTGTTGTATCTTCAATAAATGCAGCAAGCATATTGCCTTTTCCCCTGAAAAAGATCCCATGTGCTTCTAATAAGCATAACAAAGTGACTTGAATTTGAGGCTCCCACCTCCCTGACAAGTGCCCAAACCACTAGGCTATTGGGTGTAAGGGCCCCACATCTCCTCCTCCTAAGGTTTGTGAGCCTAGCCTGACACTTAGGATTGATTTCTTTTGACTGAACCGAATCACCAAAATCAACACAAATCCATTACATGTTTACATTGACTCCAGTGTGCATTTCTGAGGGGAGGAATGTTTTGGCTGAAAAGCAGTGCTTAAATCGTGATGGGACTTGCCAGAGCTGAGCCCGGCACCTCCAGGCTCGGCAGTTCATAGCCCCGGCACCTCTAGGCTTGGCAGTTCATAGCCCCGGGCACCTCCAGGCTCGGCAGTTCATAGCCCCGGCACCTCCAGGCCTGGCAGTTCATAGCCCTGGCACCTATGGGTTTGCTGTTTCACTTATGAAAGTAAAAAAATTGCTTGAGCCCTGGCAGCTCTTTCATTCCAAATTCATAGACTCATAGAATCACAGAACTGGAAGGGAGCTCGAGAGGTCAGCTAGTCTGGTCTCCTGCACTCAAGGCAGGACCAAGTATTATCTAGACCACCCCTGACAGGTGTTTGTCCAACCTGCTCTTAAAAATCTCCAGTGATGGAGATTCCACAACCTCCCTAGGCAATTCATTCCAGTGCTTAACCACCCTGACAGGGAGGAATTTTTTTCCTAATGTCCAACCTAAACCGCCTTTGCTGCAATTTAAGCTGTTTGCTTCTTGTCCTATCCTCAGAGGTTAAGGAGAACAATTTTCTTCCCTCCTCCTTGTATCAATCTTTTATGTATTGGAAAACTGTGATCACATCCTCTCTCAATCTTCTCTTTTCCAGACTAAACAAACACAGTTTTTTCAATCTTCCCACAGAAATCATGTTTTCTACACCTTTAATCATTTGTGATGCTCTTCTCTGGACTGTCTCCAATTCATCCACATCATTCCTGAAATATGGTGCCCAGAACTGGACACAATACTCCAGTTGAGGCCTAATCAGCATGGAGTAGAGCGGAAGAATGACTTCTCGTGTCTTGCTTACAACACTCCTGCTAATACAACTCGGAATGATGTTTGGTTTTTTTGCAACAGTGTTACACTGTTTAGTTTGTGATCCACTATGACCCCCAGATCCCTTTCCGCAGTACTCTTTCCTAGGCAGTCATTTCCCATTTTGTATGTGTGGAACTGATTGTTCCTTCCTAAGTGGAGTACTTTGCATTTGTCCATATTGAATTTCATCCTATTTACTGCAGACCATTTCTCCAATTTGTCCAGATCATTTTGAATTTTAAACCTATCCTCCAAAGCATTTGCAACCCCTCCCGGCCTGGTATCAGCTGCAAACTTTATAAGTGTACTTTCTATGCCATTTCTAAATCATTGATGACGATATTGAACAGAACTGGACCCAGAACTGATCCCTGTGAGACCCCACTCATTATGTCCTTCCAGCTTGACTGTGAACCACTGATAACTTCTCTCTGGAATAGTTTCCCAACCAGTTATGCACCCACCTTATAGTAGCTCCATTTGGTTGTATTTCCCTAGTTTGTTTAAGAGAAGGCGAGACAGTACCAAAAGCCTTACGAAAGTCAAGATATACCACTTCCCCCCATCCACAAGGCTTGTTACCTTGTCAAAGAAAGCTACTAGGTTGGTTTGACATCATTTGTTCTTGACCAGTCCATGCTGACTGTTACTTATCACCTTATTATCTTCTAGGTGTTTGCAAGTTGATTTTTTAATTATTTGCTCCATTATCTTTCCGTTTACTGAAGTTTAAGCTGACTGATCAGCTGAAAATTGTATACTGCTCAAAAGTTTTGCCCAGGTCTACTTCTAACGTACCTATTTACTTGATTTCTGTTTGTCCAGCTAAATTTGCCATGTTAGCTCTCAGACAGTTCTATTCTTCTAGAAATTATAAAGCGATGGCAATGCATGTGTGAATAGCAATGAGCTATTTGGTGAGAAATGATTGCTTCTAAAAATAGAAAATCCATTTTTCCATAGGCTCAGAACACAGGGGATTATGAAAATACAAAACCTTAATAAAGTCAGAGGATATGTTATAAATATTCATTCAATACATTGGAAAAAATAAACATGAAGCAGCAAAGGGATATTACAGTTCTGTAAAAGGTGAGAGACTGTTTTAAGATGAAAAGCAGCCGCAGTTGAGTAGAAGAACCATTGTTCATAACAGTCAATGAAAGAAAATGTTAGCTGTCTCCCTTAGGTGAGCGTCACTCCAGAAGCCGGTATTAATGATAGCATCATCATTTAAAAATACCTTTCCCGGTACAGATGGGGGATGTTCTGCCACAGCTGCAAAATTGCAGTCTCTGCCTTGCCACTTGCAGCTGCCCGCGTTTGTTTTTGAGATTCAGTCTGAATTCTGCCTTGCCAAAGGCAGGCGGTTTTAATGAAAATCATCTCCCAGGCAGCAGCATCTTCCATTTCAGGTTTTGTCACAGCAGTTCTCCTGATTAGCCCCTGCAGGAGCTGTCACTTGGTGCTGAACTGAAAATCCGCTCTCCCGATTTCTGGAGAAGAATAACATAGGGCTACGGGTTACTGACATTTGCACACTCAACATGAGAACCTCTTGGGGTTGGTTTAATCACCTGTTACACTTCGAACGGCCACAGAGGATACAAGGTCTGCACTGTAGCTGAACATTCACCGTTAGGTTTGTAGTTTATTACGCGTTTTTGCCCACTAATGCTAGGTAGCGCACTAGTCATAGAGTGAGGAGACTGACAGCAGCAGCACCAACTACCCACAGGGTTCCACTCTGATCTTTGGTACTTAATCACAAGCAGCCTTTAATTTTCCAGGAGATTATTTGTATGCAGCCCGACAGGTGCTCACTCTGCATTTCCCATACAGAAAATGCACAGCATCTCTTGGAGCAGGCTTTGCTTAGCTTGGGTTATAACACATTTCACATACTGCCACGAGGAAACAACCCCAGGCACACCCTCTGGGAGGGCGAAGCAGTAAAATCTGGATGTGCCATCGACACAGATGTTGATTCGAGATCAATGAGTTAATATTTATTATTTGTGTGAGGGTTGTACCTAGCAATCTTCGTTTAGATCTTTGGGGCTCCTTTGGACTAGGTCCTGAACAAACATAGAATAAGAGACAGTCTCTGCCCCAAAGAAATTACAGTTGAAATGGATATGTCAAAGAGTGAGGAAAAAGCAGGATTATTATCCCCTTGTTAAGGTGATGGGCTGATCCCCAGAGATCAGAGACTTCCCAAAGTTCACAGAGGTGTCTGCAGTGCAGCCCAGTTGAACAGTCTAGTGCCTTAAACACAAGAATAGCCTTCCTCTTGAAGGCCTGATCCATAACCCATTGCAGTCAGGAGTTTTCCCACTCCCTGGCCTTTGGAGCAGGGCCTCAATCAATTTATCAATCAATCTTATCCACGTGTACCAGGGCAGGTGTTGGTCAGGGCTCCATAGCTGAGGATCTGTTCTGAAATGGTGCACACATTTCTGTTTCTCTGCACAAGCCAGAGGCCTTTCGGGGTGAATTTTCACATCTTGTTAGGTTTTGTGCCCTTTGAATGTTCTTTGGTAGTTCTGTTTAATTTCTTTTCATTCATTTTAATACAAAGTGTTTGCCTTTGGTCTCTTGGTGAAATTCATGTCCCTGGCAGTCAGATTGTTTTTTTAAATGGACATTTTATTCTTTCAACAATAAAAGCGGTGGCCACATTCTGAGGCATGGCAAGGCCCCTTCACACCACATGGGCAGTGTAAAGGGGCCTTCAAGTGGGTCCCAGTGACCTTTACAGCCTCTCCAATGCTCCGTTACACTGTCTGAATAGTGAGAAGGGGCTTTGCTGTCACAGGGAATCAGCCCCATGGCCCAGCTACACAAAAATGGATGACAAACTGGCTAACTGATAGGTCTCAAAATGTAACTGTAAATGGAGAATCATCATAACCTGCTTTGCATGTAGATTAGTACCTACATTCAATATGACTCACTTGGCATGAGAGAGACTTGATGGGAGAAGTCTCATGACTGGAATATTGGTATAGGGGGCATTGTTTGTTCAGGCAGGCAGGGGAAAAAAGGGAGGAGACGTCGCATTATACAGACACTTGTTTTGACATCCAAAAGGAGGTTGGAGGCAGACTGGTTGAGAGTCTCTGGGTAAAGATAAAAGGGTAAAAAATAAGGGTGACATCATGATAAGGGTCTACTAGAGACAATCAGATCAGGAAGAGAAGGTGGGTGAGGCATCTCTAGAATAAATAACAGAAAATCCATAACACGAGTGCCGGTAGTAGTAGGGGACTTGAACTATCCAGACATGTCTTGGAAAAGTAATATGGCAAAACACAAAGTTATCAATAAGTTCTTGGAATGTGTTGGGGACAGCTTTTTGTCCCCAAAAGTGGGGGGAGTAACCAGGGGCACAGCCATTTTAGACTTGATTCTGACCAACAGGGAGGAATTGGTAGCAAATCGGAAGGTAGACGGTAATTTGGATGAAAGTGACCATGAAATGATGATGTCATGATTCTATGGGAAGGAAGGAGTGAGAGCAGCAGAATAAGGACAATGGACTTCAAAACCGCTGACAGTAACGAGCTCAGAAAACTGCTATGTAAGGTCCAACAGGAAGAAAATCGAAAGGGAAAAGGAGTTCAGGAGATCTAGCAGTTTCTCAAGGAGACAATATTAAAGACACAACTGCACACTGTCCGGATGTGAAGGAAAGATAGGAAGAACAGTCAGAGGGCAATATGGCTCCAGCAGGAGCTCTTTAACGCCCCTGAAATCAAAAAGGAATCCTACAGTAACTGGAAACATGGACAAATTGCTAGGGAGGAGTACAAAAGAATAGCACACTCAAAGGAAGAAAATCAGAGGTGCTAAGGCAAAATATGAGTCACCCCGGCAAGGGACATAAAAGGCAATGTTGTTAACATACATTAGGAGCAAGATAAAGATGAGAGAACATGTAGGTCCTCTACGTAGCAGGCAAGGAGAGATAATAACTGATGACATGAAGTGAGTTGATGTGTTTAATGCCTATTTTGTGTCAGTTTTCACTAAAAAGGTTAATGGTGACCAGATACTCAACACAATTAACTCTAACAACAAAGGGGAAAAAGAACAGGAGTACTTGTGGCACCTTAGAGACTAACAAATTTATTAGAGCATAAGCTTTCGTGGGCTACAGCCCACTTCTTTGGATGCATCCGAAGAAGTGGGCAGTAGCCCACGAAAGCTTATGCTCTAATAAATTTGTTAGTCTCTAAGGTGCCACAAGTACTCCTGTTCTTTTTGCGGATACAGACTAACACGGCTGCTACTCTGAAACCTAACAAAGGGGAAGGAACACAAGCCAAAACAGGTAAAGAACAGATGACAGAATATTTAGATAAGTTAGAGGTATTCAAGTCAGCAGGGCTTGATGAAATTCATCTTAGGGTACTTAAGGAACTAGATGAAGGAACCTCAGAACCATTCGCAAGTATCTTTGAAAACTTCTGGAGGATGGGTGAGGTCCCAGAAGACTGGAGAGGGGTAAACACCATAGGCGCTGACTCCATGGGTGCTCCAGCCCTGGGGCACCGACAGAAATAAAACAGTGCGTGCAATAGTGGTGCTGCAGCCCCAGCCACGGATCAGCAGTTCCCGGGCAGCCCCGCCGCCGCCCATCAGCTGGCCCCGCGCCCTGCGGAGATCTCCTGGGCAAGCTCCAACTGCCGGCAGCACTAGGTGAGTCCAGGCAGAGGGAGCCTGGCTGGAGTGGATGGGGCCCGCTGCAGAGTTGGGAGAGGGGGAGGGGAGTCCACCATGGGCACAGTTTGGGGGCGGGGGGTCCTATAGAGTCACTGCTGCTGCCTCCCCCCATTTCTGCCAGTGCCGAGCTGCTCTGCTCTGCCTAGGTGGGGAAGTGTCTGTCCCCAGGGGTGCCATTTAGGGGAGATGGGGAGGGCTGCCCTGGCCCCCCAGATAGTAAAAATCTGGGGGCAAATTTGTCTCTCTCATCCCTCCCTTGCACCCAGCATCCTTTATCCAAAATTCTCATTTGGCTCTGACATTAAATAGGTGTTAACAAAATGAGACAAAACCGAGTTTATCAAAGTGATTTAAAATCCTTTCCCCTCTCCATTGCTCAGTTTTCTGTCTCTTGACTCTTGAGGAAGAGACTAAGTTCCACTTGCCTGTTGTTGACAGATATTTGGCTGCGTGGGTGTGTTCTCCCTGTGTGCTGCCCCAGCTCTGGGCAGAGAGCTGGCACAGCAGACCTCGAGCGTATCACCCAATGACCACAAGATCTGTCATCCTGACCTAGGGTGACCAGACCTCCCGATTTTAGCGGGACTGTCCTGATATTTGCTTATTTGTCCCGTGTCCCGATCTACCTTCGGTCAGGACGCGAATTGTCCCGATATTTTGCCTCCGCTCCGGGCTGGTGCACGGGCTCGCGCCCCGCCCTCCACCCTGACTCCGCCCCTTCCTTCCCCCATTGGATCCCACCCCAAATCTCCACCCCCAGCCCCACCCCCTCACTGCCCCCTTGGATCCCTCCCTAAATCCCTGCCCTGGCCCCACCTCTTCCCCAAGCACGCCGCATTCCTCCTCCTCCCCCGTCCCTCCCAGGCTTGCGCTGATCAGCTGTATGGCGGTGCAAGCGCGGGAGGGAGGGGGGAGGTGGAGATGGAGCGGAGGCAAGCTGGTGCGGGGTGGGGTGGGGCGCTGAACTCTGGGTTTTGTTTTGTTTTTTGCTCCGCCTCCCCCCTCCCGCATCCCGGTATTTCACCTGTGTGATCTGGTCTTTAGGGAATGTGTTGGTATTGACGTGTTCTGGTACCACCCTCTGGAATGTGTTTGCGTGAGCGCTCTGTGACTAGCACTTCTTAGGAGTGTGTGTTTCTGCAATATCAGCCCTGTTCTTGCCAGATTCTGTGAGCAGGGCCTGCCTCTAGTTCACAGCCTGATTTTGCTTTGTATCAGCAAAGTTTTGACTGTCCCTTTAGTCCAGGTCTCAGGCCTCATATCAGGCCTCTGATACAAGGGCGTATGTCTCAGGCTCTCTTCCTGCTACACCTATGTTGAGGCAGACGTGAACTGTGCCAGACCTGTTTCTAACTACAAATAAAGGAAACTATTTTGAATTTCACAAATGGCTTTTATGCACATTTACTATAGTTTTTTACTGCTTTTATAATGATATAGATAAGGGAAATGTATCTAACAGAAACATTTTGGGTGGTCTAATATGATTTTGCCTATTGGTTTTATGCCTGATTGTTTCTAAGCAAATGAGACAATGCTATAACAGCCTCCTTGCTGACTGAGAGTTCTCCAGAATTGTACCTTCCCTGGCCGGTAGACAAGTGACTGCCCCAAGTGTCTGGCCAGACTGCTAATGGCCCTGGCAGAGCTGGCACTCCAAGCAACGTCCTGCCATCTGCTTTGTGATATTTAAACGGAAGGCTGGAGGAAGCACATATTTTGTTGCCTGACACATGTCATGAGGGAAGTTGTATTGAAATCCCAGCCTGGCTGGGATCGAGCAAGGATCTGAGCAGAGAGGAAGACTGACGGCTCTGCTAACTTCTCCAAGATGAGAAACCAACCAACCAACCAATTTGCCTACTGAAGATCAGCGTCTTATCCTACCCACAGCTGACAGGGTCGAGCCCTCCGGACCGCAGCACACAACTCCTGCCTTTGCTGCAGGCTGTACTCTGGCCTGGATTTAGCCTCAGAGTTTAGTTAACAGGATTAATACGCAGCAGGTGGGATTAACCCTGTGGTGCAGCAGCTCTGGGCACTCCCATGAGGCTGGCCTGTGCCAAGTCTCAAGTCTGATTTCCCATGAACAGAAATAGCCTTCACACAGATTTTCAGTGCAGCTGCAAGGTGCTGAACTCTTGCTTACTGGAACGATGCATATTTCACCCCCCAGTCCCAGGGGAGCGGCTCCCCTGGCTGGCTCTTGGCCATGGACACAGAGGGAGTCAAGATGCCTTTGCCTCCAGAGGAGAACAGAAAGCAAGCAAGGCCTTGTTATCTCTGACTTTAAGTGTTAATGTGCCAGGTTCATTCAGATATAGAATTAACAGCAGCTATTTACTTGATCTGTGGGACTCCCTATTTGTGTTCCAGCTCACAGGTAAAGGTGATGGGTTTGGGGGTTTTGGATTGCATTCAAAATTAATTCATTTTGCCATCATCTTTGTTTCTCACACAGCACCTCATTTCAGCCTTAGCTTCTGCCTGAAGTTAATTTAGGTCCTAATGTACCTCACACATTCCCATGCACAAAGGGCCAGCTTCCCCTCTCCGCTGCAGCCACATCAATCTGGAGCAACTCGATTGACTCCTCTGGGCTTTTTCCAGATTCACACTCATGCAGCTAAGGGCAGAATTGGACCTAAAGTGGCCAGTGAGGGAGACTGCACAAATACTCCCTTTCCCCCATTGCTGGTTTTGCTACACAGGACACAAACCAAGCAAAAAAAAAAAAACAAAAAACCAAACCCTAATTGGGGCAAAATCATGTCAGAGGTGGGGCCAATACAGTATAATCCATGCAGCCTTCTCCCAACCCCACCGACATCTCATTGCCCCATGGTTTGGGGGATCATGTAGCTGGAGGGGGAATCGTCTTTCTTCAGCATATACCTCCCCGCTCCCTGCAAACCCTTGCTTAGATCATGCTGTCAGCATTTCCTTCTGCAGACTCTACTTCTCACCCTCGTAGCATTCAAGGAGCAATGTTGCACTGCTGGAGCTGAGTATGTTACAATGCCATGTTTTAAATCCCATTTGCAGCAGGAAGAGAGGGGGTGGCATGGGGTACACACAACTGAGAGGTCCCCGGGCCTGTTGGCTGATGACTCTGGCCTCTCATGTCTCTCCCAAATCCTCAGAACTTGTGGGACGGGAGTTCTGCAAGGGAGAAAAAACCCATGACCCCGATGGGAAAAGGTAGGAGAGGCTCCCTTCATATGGACTCTGGGGGGGAGGGATCGCTCAGTGGTTTGAGCATTGGCCTACTAAACCCAAGGTTGTGAGTTTAATCCTTGAAGGGGCCATTTAGGGAACTGGGGTAAAAATTTGTCTGGGGTTTGGTCCTGCTTTGAGCAGGGGGTTGGACTAGATGATCTCCTGAGGTCCCTTCCAACCCTGATACTCTATGATTCTATGTGGGTTTCACCTCAGGAAAGGGTATATCCAGCCCTTGGGTTTAGGCCGCTTCCAAAGGGAGAGCTGTTGTAGATATTATACAGATTCGGACTTAAACCCTTTGCCTGCACAATTCACTGTGATCAACTAGTCTGACCTCCTTCATAACACAGGCCATAGGACTTCCCAGACTTAAGTCCTTTCTGAACTAGAGCATCCAATCTAGATTTAATAGTGGCCAGTGATGGAGAACCTGCCTTGGTCAGTTAATTACCGTCACTCTTTCAAAAGTTGTACTTTATTTCAATTCAGAATTTGTCTAGTTTCAAATTCCAGCCATTGGATCATGTTAGACCTTTGTCTGATCAACTGAAGAGCTCATTGTCAAAGTTTTCCTCCCTCATGGACTGTAATGAAGCCACCCCTTCACCTTCTCTTCGTTAAGCTAAATAGATTGAGCTCATTGAGTCTCTCACTACAAGGCAGGTTTTCTAATCCTTTTATCATTTTCTTGGGTCTTCTCTGAGCCCTCACCAATTTATCAAACATCCGTCTCTACCTGTGGACACCAGAACTGGACACAATATCCCAGCAGCGGTCGCACCAGTGCCAAATACAGAGGTAAATAACCAATCTGCTCCTCCTCAAAATTCCCGTTTGTACATCCAAAGATCACATTAGCCTTTTTGGCTACACCCTCTGACTAGGAGTTCATGCTCAGCCAATTATCCACCATGAACCTGACAACTTTTCCGGAGTCACTGCTTCTCAGAAGTGAGTCCACCATCCTGTAAGTACGGCCTGCGCTCTTTGTTCCCAGAGGTATACATTTTCATCTGGCTGTATTAAAATGCATATTTGCTGGATCCATTGTACCAAGTGATCCAGCTTGCTCTATACCAGTGATTTGTCCTCTTGATTATTTACCACTCCCCCAATCACTGTATCATCTGCAAACTGTATCAGATGATCCTATGTTTGCTTCCAGGCCATTGACAAGAAAGTTCACTGATGTTGGGTCAAAAACTGCACTGGAAACCCCGCTCAATGAGGATTCCCCATGTACATACTTTGAGACATATCGGCCGTCCAGCTAGACTGGCCCAGCTAAATGACTCCTGCAATGACCCCAGTCATGCAGACTGTGCGTTAAGCTAAAACTCTCAGTGTTGCTTTTGTATTCAGTAGAATGGAGGCGAGAGGATGCTGGTGCATTGTATCTCTTGCTCTTTATTTATTTAAATATCCCACCAGCTGTAGCTAACATACCCTGGTGATGCCAGGGCCAATATTCAATAAAATCAATGTTGTTCTTGCCCTCTTTCACTTTCCTGAGAGGCTGCCAAACTCTTATGTAGAGAAAAAATGTACTGGGTAGGAAACAGCTACACACACACACACACACACACAAACTTACTTTCATTCTCCTCCTTAAAATATGTTCCTATTCTGGTCCACACCAAGCACCAGAGCTCTTACTGCTTTTGGGGCATTTCCAGTCCAGTTTTGCCAATCCATAGAGATCAGTGTGAGGAAGGATCTAACCCAGGGGTCGGCGACCTTTCAGAAGTGGTGTGCCACTTATTCATTCTCATTTAAGGTTTCGCGCGCCAGTAATACATTTTAACGTTTTTAGAAGGTCTCTTTCTATAAGTCTATAATATATAACTAAACTATTGTTGTATGTGAAGTAAATAAGGTTTTAAAATGTTTAAGAAGCTTCATTTAAAATGAAATTAAAATGCAGAGCCCCCTGGACCGGTGGCCAGGACCCGGGCAGTGTGAGTGCCACTGAAAATCAGCTCACGTGCCGCCTTTGGCACACGTGCCATAGGTTGCCTATCCCTGATCTAACCCCACATTTGGACGAGCACCCAGATGATGACAGGCTCAGCCCACACCAGCCCATTGCTAACCCGCCTGACAGAAACAGGGCATCCCGAGCTGCAGTTGCAAGTGTTCCCCTGGCCAGAGCTGTGACACTTCTAAAGGGGCTGCTCCCGCTGCTGGGAAACATGTCCAGGGCTGGGGTCTAACATGGCAATTTTAAGAATAATTTAATAAAGCTTCTTCTGGACACGTGTCTGGTAACTGTCCCCATCTAACGGAAATGTGTGTATTTGCTTGCGTGGGATTTACGTAACAGATACCCAGGAAGAAAGTCTTTTACATTTGTTACAGCATTGAGCTGTTGATAATGCAGTTCAGTCTTAAATGTATTAAGGATTATTATGGCTATGTGCTTCAAGCACTTTTTAACTGCAAACCAGGATAAAAAGTTGAGCTGGTATAAATAAGAAATGATTTAGAGGCATTATTAATAGTAACGGAAATCACTTAGTTTGTACAGAAACACAAAATAATTGATATCAAAGAGGTTTGTTACATAATGATCCACTAACTTCCTGGGTAACATGCTCATGGAAAGGAAATTAGTTTGTGTAGGGCAGTGGCACTCAACCTTTCCAGACTACTGTACCCCTTTCAGGAGTCTTCCATACCCCCAAGTTTCACCTCACTTAAAAACTACTTGCTTACAAAATCAGATATAAAAATACAAAAGTGTTCCCAGCACACTAGTACTGAACCATTGCTGACTTTCGCATTTTTACCATATAATTATAAAATAAGTCAATTGGAATATAAATATTGCACTTACATTTCAGTGTACAGTACATAGAGCAGTATACACAAGTCAGTGTCTGTATGGAATTGTAGTTGGTAGTGACTTTGCTAGTGCTTTTGATGTAGCTGGTTGTAAAACTAGGCAAATAGCTAGATGAGTTGATGTACCCACTGGAAAACCTCTGCGTACCCCCGGGGTACACGTACCCCTGGTTAAGAACCACCGATCTAGTCCAGTCCCCGGCACTCAAGGCAGGACTAATATTATCTAGACCATCCCTGAGAGGTGTTTGTCTAACCTGCTCTTAAAAATCTCCAATGATGGAGATTCCACAACCTCCCTGGACAATTTATTCCAGTGCTTAACCACCCTGACAGTTAGGAAGTTTTTCCTCATGTCCAACCTAAGCCGCCCTTGCTGCAATTTAAGCCCATTGCTTCTTGTCCTATCCTCAGAGGTTAAGGAGAATCATTTTTCTCCTTCTTCCTTGTAACAACCTTTTAGGTACTTGAACACTGTTATCATGTCCCCTCTCAGTCTTCTCTTCTCCAGACTAAACAAACCCAATTGTTTCAGTCTTCCCTCATAGGTCATGTTTTTTTTAGACCTTTAATCACTTTTGTTGCTCTTCTCTGGACTTTCTCCAATTTGTCCACATCTTTCCCAAAATGTGGTGTCCAGAACTGGGCACAATACTTCACTTGAGGCTTAATCAGCATGGAGTAGAGCGGAAGAATTACTTCTCGTGTCTTGCTTACAACACTCCTGCTAATACATCCCAGAATGATGGTTGCTTTTTTTGCAACAGTGTTACACTGTTGACTCATATTTAGCTTGTGATCCACTAAGACCCCCAGATCCCTTTCTGCAGTACTCCTTCCTAGGTAGTCATTTCCAATTTTGTATGTGTGCAACTGATTGTTCCTTCCTAAGTGGAGCACTTTGCACTTGTCCTTATTGAATTTCATCCTGTTTTCCTCAAACCATTTCTCCAGTTTGTCCAGGTCATTTTGAATTTTAATCCTATCCTCCAAAGCCCTGGTAACCCCTCCCAGCTCACATAAAAGGAGAGGGATAATCATATAATGAGGAACAGTAGCATCTGCCATGATTGGCATCATATTTTGGTATCACAAGTGAGTAGAGAGTGGGTAGCACGAGGAAAAGCATCCCTCATTTTTATCCAGTCTGACTCCAGCACATCACCATAGTAGCTAAGCACTGAAACACGGTAAAATAAGAGCAGCAGACATGCAAATTATCAGGGTATTACACCTGCTTCAGTTTGGACTCCTTATGGAGAATAAACAGCAGGCCAAACTCAAACTCCACTCAGGGCAAGGCTCAGCCCGGCTGGGTAAGAATGTTTGACAATGCACTACCAGGGAATGAGAATCAACAGAAACACTTACAATTAATTAATGCTCTAATTATGATAATTCAGACAGACTATGGCTGACATTTCCTCTCTTACTGTGAGGGTTATTGGATTACCTTGCTAAGAACTTTTTAGCCACCTGACACGTAAATAATTGAATGACGTATAAGCCTTGAAAGTCTGTGTCTCCTCCAGAAAGCACTACCATTGTTCAAAGTACAAATGGTATTTTATGCCTACAGTTGCTAATATCATTAATTTAATGCCGTCCCTCAAAGGCACCCTTTTTGTCATATGATATATTAGGTAAGATTTGCATATTGCCTATAATAGACTTCTCCTCCATAATGCTATACAATACCGCAGTATTCAAGGAAAAGACTTCTATCCTGCAATGTTGTACAGCTCTATTTAGTCAAGTATCTCCTTTATGTCTTAGAAAGCTTCCCGCCTACATTTTTTACTTAAATTATCCCCCTTTTCAGGCACTTGGAGTTGACCACATGGCAACAGGTGCCATATTGCTGCTGCCCAGCTGCCTGGAGGCACCCTCCCTTGTAACTGACTTCACTTAATAATAATAATAGGAGATATCCTATCTCCTAGAACTGGAAGGGACCTTGAAAGGTCATCAAGTCCAGCTCCCTGCCTTTGCTAGCAGGACCAAGTACTGATTTTGCCCCAGACTCCTAAGTGGCCCCCTCAAGGATTGAACTCACAACCCTGGGTTTAGCAGGCCAATGCTCAAACCACTGAGCTATCCCTCCCCCCAACTTGCCTTGTGCCTACTGTGAACACATATCAGTAAGGGCTAATATGCCACATATTTTATGCAAAGAACATCTGAACACAGTGGAAGATAATTATTTCTTTTAAATATTTCACAGAATTTTTTGGTGATACAAAAATTGAACTTATTTTTTGGGAGGCGGGGGTCAGTTTTCAAAACCTCTTTTTCCCCCAGGTTCCACTCTTTTCGCTCCATTTTTTTACTACTGGAAAAGGGGGAACATAAGAACGGCCATACTGGGTCAGACCAATGGTCCATCTAGCACTGTCTTCTGAAAGTGACCAGTGCCAAATGTTTCAGAGGGAATAAACAGAACAAACAATCATCAAGTGATACATCCCCTCTTGTCCACTCCCAGGTTCTGGCAGTCAGAGGCTGGAAACACTCAGAACATGGGGTTGCATCCCTGACCATCTTGGCTAATAGTCATTGATGGACGTGTCCTTGCTGAACTTATCTAGTTCTTTTTTCAACCCACTTATACTTTTGACCTTCACAACATTCCCTAGCAATGAGTTCCACAAGTTGATGGGTGTTGTGTGAAGAAGTTTATGTTTGCTTTAAACATGCTGCCTATTAATTTCATTGGGTGACCCCTGGGTCTTGTCTTATGAGAATGGGTAAATAACATTTGCCTGTTCACTTTTTCCATGCCATTGATGATTTTATAGATTTCTATCATATCCCCCCTCAGCTGTCTCTTTTCCATACTGAAAAGTCCCAGTCTTATTAATCTCTCCTCATATGGAAGCTGTTCCATTCCCTTAATCATTTTGTTGCCCTTCTTTGTACTTTTTCCAATTCTAATATATCTTGTATGAGATAGGGTGAGCAGAACTGCATGCAGTATTCAAGGTGTGGGCATACCATGGTTTTATATAATGGCATTATGATATTTTCTGATTTATTATCGATTCCTTTCCTAATGGTTAACATTCTGTTAGTTTTTTTGACTGCCACTGTATATTGAGCAGATGTTTTCCTAGGACTATCAACAATGACTCCAAGCTCTCATTTTTGATAGGTAATAACTAACTTAGACCCCATCATCATGTATGTATAGTTGGGATTCTGTTTTTCCAATGTGCATTACTTTGCATTTATCCACACTGAACTTAATCTGCCATTTTGTTGCCCAGTCACCCAGTTCTGTGAGATCCCTTTGTAACTCTTCACAGTCTGCTTCGGACTTAACTATCTTGAGTAATTTTGTACCGTCTGCAAACAGGTCATTTATGAATATGTTGTACAGCACCGGTCCCAGTACAGCCCCTTAGGGAACCCTGTTATTTACCTCTCTCCACTGTGAAAACTGAGCATTTATTCCTATCCTTTGTTTCATATTTTTAACTCGTTACTTATCTAAAAGGACCTTCCCTCTTTTCCCATGACAGCTTACTTTGCTTTAGAGCTTTTGGTTTGGGACCTTGTCAAAGGCTTTCTGAAAGCCCAAGTTCACTATATCCACTGGATCCCCCTTGTCCAAGGGCTTGTTGACCCCCTCAAAGAACTCTAATAGATTGGTGAGGCATGATTTCCCTTTACAGAAGTATGTTGATTCTTCCCCAACAAATCATGTTCATCTATGCGTCTGATCATTCTGTTCTTTACCATTGTTTCAACAAATGTGCCTGGTACCGAAGTTAGGCTTAACCTCCTGTAATTGCCAGGATTGGTTTTGGAGCGTTTTTTTTTTGTTTGTTTTTTAAATAGGTGTCACATTAGCTCTGCTCCAGTCACCTGGCACATAGGGTACAATAGCTTACGTACCATAATTAGTAGTTCTGCAGTTTCATATCTGAGTTCTTTCAGAAAACTTGGGTGAATAAAATCTGGTCCTGGTGACTTATTATTGTTTAATTTATCAGTTTGTTCTCAAACCTCCTCTATTAAATCTCCACCTAGAACAGTTCCTCAGATTTGTCCCTTAAAAAGAATGGCTCAGGTGTGGGAATCTCCCTCAGATCCTCTGCCATGAAGACAGATGCAAAGAATTCATTGAGCTTCTACACAATGGCCTTGTCTTTCTTGAGTGCTCCTTTATTACTTGATTGTCCAATGGAGCCACTGATTGTTTGGTGGACTTCCTGCTTCTGATGTACTTGGGAAAAATTGCTGTTAGTTTTTGAGTCTTTAATAGTTGCACTTCAAATTCTTTCTTGACCTGTCTAATTATACTTTCACACTTGACTTGTCAGAATTTATGTTCCTTTCTATTTTCCTCAGTAGAATTTGACTTCCAATTTTTAAAGGATGCCTTTTTTGCCTCTAACCCCTTCTTTTCCTCTGTTGTTTAGCCATGGTGGCATTTATTTGGCCCTCTTACTTTTTTGTTGTTTTTGTTTTTTATTTGGGTATATATTTTGTTTGAGCCTTTATTATGGTGTTTTTATAGAGTTTCCATGAAACTTGCAGGCCTTTCAGTCTTGGGACTGTTCATTTTAATTTCCATTTAACTAGGAAGTAGCATTTAAAAAGCAGTTGGGAGAACACAACCCTGAAGCCCATAAATTGTTTAGTTTTTGGATTTGCCACCCAAAAAGGGGGGGAATATTGATAAAATTGTAAATTTTCCATGAAGGTTATTGTTTCCATAAAAAATGTTTCTTTGTATTTTTTTTAATAAGAGCTCAAACTATGACCTCTCTGAATTCACCACGAGTGACCTCTCTTGCCTGTGGTCTTCTATAACATTCTTTACTAGCTCTTTGTTACACCTGTTGCTATGGTTAATTACTTGCACCATTAAAATTTACACCTTATTTCTAGTCTGAATTTCTCTAGCTTCAACTTCCAGCAGTTGGATAGTGTTAGACATTTCTCTGCTAGACTGAAGAGCCCATTTTAAATATTTGTTCCCCATGTAGGTAATTATAAATTGTGATCAAGCCACCTCTTAACCTTCTCTTTGTTAAGCTAAATGCCATGTCAACACAAACTAGGTAGCTTTTACAGCGTGTCAGCCCAGTCTACATGGGGCAATTAGAGTGCAACTCATTAGAACACTTTACAAATCACCTCCCTCCCCGGCACACTGTGTAGACAATCCCTTAGTGGTTCTAGGAAGAAAAATAAGATATGAGAATGCTATTGTGTAGAATTCAAAGGCATCTGAGTTCTCCAACATTCCATTAGAGAGAGTATCTCATTAACTGTTTCCCCAGGTAGACACTGAACAACCTTGTCTGGTCTCTAATTAGTAAGAAATCATTTTGGGTTAAAAGCATGTTATTGCAAAGCTGCTAAATGCCTGAATTAAGAATCATTACTGTATCTGTGTAAAAATAACGAAAGACACAGGCCTTGTCTACACTACACAGAACAGTGGAGGTGTACACACCGCAAAGCTACTTTTGGTGGCAAAACTCTGTTGATTTGCCGACAAAATAAACCCCCCTCGACGAGAGGCAGGGAGCTTTCTGTGGCAAAGTTAAAGTGACAAAGCGTCAGTGCAGACGCTGCCGTTCATTATGTTGCCATAACTGGCTTCCCCCAGTGTCCCACAATGCTGGCACTGCTGTTTGGAAGGTAGTGGCCCTGCAAACATGCGCCCTTCCCCTTTCACAGCTCGGGGAAACTTTGCCATTCCTCAGCATGGAGAGCTCACCCAGCTGCTGAGGAGGCTGTGGGAGACCTGGCAGGGAATCAGAGCCATAGGGAGGCAGGCAGAGCGGGCTGCTGCTGCAGGGGGTGGAGGGGAGAGACTGCTGTGCTGTGCAAAGCCAGGAGCTGGTGTTGGGGAGTGTTGCTCAGGCTGCTGTCTGAACTTAGAGACAGCATGACAACACACACTGTCTCTCTCATATATACACTCCCCCCCATGCTCTCACACACTTCCCCAACACTCTCTCTCTCTGCCTCTCCTGCCCCCAACAAACACACACACTCCCCCTCCTCCTCTCCATACACACTTCAGTTGAAAAGCGGCTGGCAATGGAGTAGGATGCCCATGGAACAATGGGACTAAGAAACCTGCATCACGTGACACTGTACCCGTCCCATGATGCATTGCAAACTCTCCCCAAAGCACCCTGTGGCCAGTTGCACGGTGGGATACTCTTGCTCTCTGTATGGATGGCAGAGCTGCTAGTCTGCCGACACAAGGAGCATAGTGTGGGCATGCAACAACAGGTTAATTAAAGCAGCATAACTTCTGTCGATCTAAGTTACGCAATTTCAGCTACGTGAATAACGTACTTAGATCTACTCACCGCGGTGTCTTCACTGTGGTAAATCGATGGCTGACGCTCCCTCGTCGACTCCGCCTGTGCCTCTCTCTTCGGTGGAGTACCGGAGTTAACGGGAGAGCGCTCGTGGGTCGATCTATCACATCTAGACTAGATGGGATAAATTGACCCCCGCTGGCTCAATCACTGCACGTCGATCCAGCAGGTAATGTAGACTAGCCAGATAAATCCAACCCTTGTTCTACTGATTGAATTTCAATTGCAAGCTTAATTTGCTCATCGCATTGTGTTATATTGAACTATTTTATGGAAATTAGAAGAAAATTAGTTAGTGATTTATTTGCTCAGCTTCATATTTCTTTTAATAAATCCATAAAACCACATTAGACTTGTTCCTCTCTTAAAACTTCAAAGCAGGAAAACACCCTATTTAGAGATAAATACACTGAGTTGCTCCTGGACCTGTATTTTAATTATTTGATTAAAATCCTATAACCATTACACAGTACTGCCGGAGTGGGCAGTATAGATGCACAATCATGAACCTGCTACAGCCCACAAAGTAATGCTAACGTATACTAGTATTATTTTAGCATTAGGAATATTAAAGTATTTCTTTGTCCTTTTCAAATCAACAGTCAATTGGTTTAAATGTGACTTTTGGGTAAGAAAGCTCCACACTCCCCAACACAAAGGGTCAGATTCGCCCAGGATGGGTTGGTGGATTAGAGACAGGTGTTCGGCTGTACTATAGATTAATCTGGGCCAGCACATTTAACAAAGGACAGCCTCTCATTTCAGCGATATAAGGAGCACCTGTGATCACAGTCTGTAGGTATCAGCTTCAGCACTGGGAACTGCTTTGCCATCCTACAGGTCTGCTGATTCACTGCGTAGAGAACATATTGCTTTCACTCCTTCCTTCTCCTCTCTCCCACATATATTGTTCTTCAGCTTCTGCTACTAAAGATCGGTGCTGGGACAACACTGGGGTTTACCCATTGTGACAGTGCTGCCCGTGGGAGCCAGCTGAGGTCACTCAATTAGGGTGAACTGCAAACAAAACGGGGCAGACAAACCCCACACGATGGTGGATATTCCAATACTTAGATTTACCAACCAGCACAAAACAGCTTCTATAGTACCTCACTGGTTACTCAGAAGTCCAAACAACACAGCTCCCTTAAAGTGCCCAGCCTCAGGCCTCCGTCCAGACACACCTGTCAGATATGATGATGATTATTGAGAATCTTATCTCATCATAAAAAAGAAAAGGTTCTTCCAACCCCAAAGGATCAGCCACATACCCAGGTCCAATTATAACTTAGATCTTACCCAAAATACACACTATAGTCAATTCTTATTAACTAAAGTAAAATTTATTAAAAAAGAAAAGAGAGAGAGTGTTGGTTAAAAGATCAATATACAGACAGACTTGAATTCAATTCTTGAGGTTCAGATACATAGCAGAGATGAGCTTGTAGTTGCCAAAAGTCCTTTTAGAAATAGTCCATAGGTTATAGTCCAATGTCCATATTCAGGGGGGCTCCAGTCAATGACTGGGGATCTCAATTCTTATGGCTTAAGGTTTCCCCCTCTTGAAACCCAAAGCAGATCTGAGATGAAGCAGGATCATGTCCCAAGGTTTTTATACATTTCCAGCAGCCCTTTGGCCTGAGAAAACAATAGGCTTAACTCTCCTTCTTCCAAACATCATGCAATTAGCACAGGGTAATTTATCCATCAAACAGTTCAGATACGGGTTACCACAACCTTCAAAGGGACATATAGACAATAATACTATTTCACTCAAGTATCTTCCTAAATGTTAATATTCTTTTTTTGATCTTTGAATCAAAGCTATAGCAATAGACAAGACTTGTTTGCTTATATCACAAGACCTGAGCAAACATCTACTCTTCTATCTCTAACAATGCAGACTTGCATTTCAAAGCTCTATTCATTTATGTATCTTCCTAACCAGTCTCCCAAGTTCGGCCATGGGTTAGGTCAGTCTCGGAGGTAGTTAACTCTTTTTGGCCCTGTCATCTTTCAAAGAGATATTATATTACACCCATAATGTCACACCCATGCTCTGCAATGAAGCTGTCAGTGTGGTTAAGCACTGGAATAAATTGCCTAAGGAGGTTGTGGAATTTCCATCATTGGAGATTTTTAAGAGCAGGTTGGACAAACACCTGTCAGGGATGGTCTAGATCATAGAATCATAGAATCATAGAAGATCAGGGTTGGAAGGGACCTCAGGAGGTCATCTAATCCAACCCCCTGCTCACAGCAGGACCAATTCCCAACTAAATTATCCCAGCCAGGGCTTTGTCAAGCCGGGCCTTAAAAACCTCCAAGGAAGGAGATTCCACCACTTCCCTAGGTAACCCATTCCAGTGTTTCACCACCCTCCTAGTAAAAAGGTTTTTCCTAATATCCAACCTAAACCTCCCCAACTGCAACTTGAGACCATTACTCCTTGTTCTGCCAATACTTAGTCCTGCCACGAGTGCAGGGGATGGGACTAGATGACCTTTCAAGGTCCCTTCCAGTTCTATGATTCTATAATTCTGTGATTGCCCTGCCTTAACGGGGACTGGGAGGATAAACACAGTTGGGATTGTGAAACGCTCCGATATTATGGTGACAGAGGCCCTACAAATAACTCTGATTAGATACACATGTGACTAAGCATTCTTAGAAAGACTCCAAAAGATTTCACTTGTGTTTTTGGGAAATAGGTAAATCAGCCCCAGTGAGCGATCTGCCCCCTTTGAATTGGGACGTGTTTCTCACCCAAAGCATACAGAGAATGTTTGTCATGGGTGGCAATGCATGTTTGGATGGGTCTGTAGTTTTTCTGTTAATGCAGTGTCATCGGAAGGTTCACCGTCCTTGATGCTACATCCCATCAGCTCGTCGATAGCTTTAATTTTCACTGAACCGGCTGAGCGCTGGCCCCAGAGTTCTCCTCAGCCGGGTTTAAAGATGGACTTGTTTGGTATGAGCTGTGTGAGCAAAGCAGGATGTTCTCACACACAGACCAGCCCTCTCAGAGACGCTCCAGGGGAACACAGCACCATCATGTAGCACCGTAAGGGAGGAGCAGCACGGCTGCCTCTCTGCTCCGTGCAATCTAGACCGCTGCAGACACTGAAGCTAATCAGAAATGTACATTATTGGGATAAGCTCACCAATTGCACCAGCTTCACATTAGCATCAGAGCACCTCAAGACAGGCCTTGATAACTAGACTGAAACGAGCTGAATTTCCAGCATGCCGAGGATAATGGAAACGGAGCTCGGCTACTGTCAGAAGCAGCTCACCTAGAGAGATGATGGTGGAGTTTATCTGCAATGGCTGGAGGCTGAAATAATCAGCTGCCTCGTCAATGGTTATTTGAAGAGTTACATTTTATACAGTGCTATTGTTTTCTTAGTTTGGTGTCTCTCTCTCTCTAACCCTGTGCCATGCTGGAAAGCCCATCTTAGCGCGGCTCTGGCAACCAGCAACATTTAGCTGGGGTCGGAGTACTCACCACTTGCAACCTTTGTTATCTGAGCCACAGGCTCCCATCCTGCCCCATTCACATGATAAGAGTGTTATTGAAATCTTCCTCTGTCCTCCAGCTGGGCATAAAGCAGAGGGGGAGAGCTCTGCTGATGAGACATGTGGAACTGGACCCACTGCTGGTATGTGTGATGGGGTGTCTCCTCCACACAGGCATAGAAGGGGTTAATCATGCCCTGCCCCAGAATCTGCAATGGAGGTGAGTCCTCCGAGTGGCCAGAGAGGCTGCATGAAGCACAGCCAATCAGGGAGGAGTTGCAGGGAGCAACCAATCCGGGGCTGGCAGGCTCAGATAAAAGGGAGCCGCAGGGCAGAGCAGATCAGTTGCTTCTGGGAGCCCAGGAGTAAGGACTGCGTCCCTGGAGGGCTGAGAGAGCTTAAGCCCCTTGGACAGAGCAGTGGCTGGCTGCGGGACTGAGCAGCGGAGGCCCTGAGCGGAGGGTGAAGAAGGTGCTGGGGGCATGGAGAAGTATCCCAGGGAAATAGAGCAGCATTGACAGAGGTTACAGAGGAGCCGCAGGAGGCTACTATATACAGGGTCACTGGGCTGCCCCCGGAACCCCCCCCCAACTCTCCACTGGGGAAGTGGATGGACTATTGGACAGAGACACCCCCACCGCCCGGAAAGGGGATACTCAGACGACAACCCAGTCGGAGGGCTAGGTTGCAAAGAGGGTGCTGCGGTTCTGGGAGCTGAGCGAGGAGCTGTAGGCGGGAGCAGAGACAGAATGCCGGTGTGCAGACCACAGACGAGGGTGTCGGCCTCTAGCTAATCCCCAGCATGACCAGGAGGAGACGCCACTCCGGCAGGGAGGGCTGCACGCCCTGGCAGTATGGTTTAGTGATCACAGGAGGTTTCAAGCAAGACTTTAGAAAAGACTTAATATAAGCAAAAAATCTCATCTGTAACTTTACAGCACTGCTGCCCTATCAGCCAATGTGTTCATTCTGAGCTGCCTTTGCAGTCGCCTGAGCGCAGCCCTGGAAGGTGCTCAGATGAGTGAGGAAGAAAACCCTGCACAGCACAGAATAGAACCGAACAATTGTTTTGTAAACACTCTGCTTTAGCAAAGGGGGAAAATGAAAACGTACCTTTTGCCTGCTCAGAAGTGCCGTCTCTGGAAGGTGGGACCCATTCAGCAATTTCACAGATTACGGTTTGTTTTTTTCAGGAATAAAGTTTCACTGATTTGATGTTGAGAATTTTCTGTCTCACTTCTGGCCGACGCTCCGCTCTGCTGGGCTGGCAGGGAAGCGATTTACAAGCTCGGGCAGAAGGGATAACTGGAGATCTAGGTCACCTGCCAGTACCGACCGTTAGCTAGTTAGCGATTCCTAAGGCTGCTTTACTGATTTCGAAGCAGAAAGCACCAAAACTTGGAATGAAATTTTAACCACATAGTATTACGTAGCAAACTCTTGATTAAAGACAGATTTAATATAATATTGAAGACTATGGACGACACTCAGTATTGAACAAGTGAAGTAGAATAGGATGGATTTTGCTAGTGGAAACAGAGAGATGTCAGCTACATAAAACAGAAGCATGACATACAGCATCTCTGACCCCCCTGGTGCTCCTCTCTCTGCTATAATATTCAGAGGAGATGAACATTTGATGGGAGAAGTACAGTAGAAAGGACCAGCAATCAGATCTGAAGGGATTTATCCGTTTGTGCTAATAAGGCAGGTTGGAAAACATAGTTTTTCATAGATTCCGAGGCTGGAAGGGACCACTGTGATCATCTAGTCTGACCTCCTGCATAACACAGGCCCATAGAACTTCTCCAAAATAATTCCTTGAACAGATGTGTTAGAAAAACATCCAATCTTGATTTCAAAATTGCCAGCAATGGAGAATCCACCATGATCCTTCGTAGGTTCTTCCAGTGATTAATTACTTGTACCATTAAAAATGTACACCTTATTTCCAGTCTGCATCTGTCTAGCTTCAACTTCCAGCCATTGCATCATGTCATATCTTTGTCTGCTAGATAGAATAGCCCCGTATTAAATATTTATTTCCCGTGTAGGTACTTATACACTCTAATCAACTCACCCCTTAACCTTTTCTTTGTTAAGCTAAATAGATAGAACTCCTTTAGTCATTCACTCTAAGGCAGGTTTTCTAATCCTTGACCTTTCTTGTGGCTCTTCGCTAAGCCCTTCCCATTTTTCAACCCGCTTCTGTAATTGTGGACACAGGACATGGTATTCCAGCAGCAGTTGCACCAGTGCCAAATACAGAGATAAAATAACACTCCTGCTTGAGATTTCCCAGTTCATGCATACCAGAATCACTCCTTGTCATCTGATGATAACACTCTCTCTTGGAGTGTTTCCATTACTCTTGGTGTCCTGCATCCTACTGCAAAATGTTCCATTTTGTGATATCTCCTGCTGGGCATTGCTGCCAGCTATGGCCTGGTGTCTTGCCACATCTTCCACAGCTTTTCTAAGGGTATGTCTACACTACCCGCCGGATCGGCGGGCAGCGATTGATACAGTGGGGATCGATTTATCGCGACTAGTCTAGATGCGATAAATCGACCCCCAAGCACTCTCCCATCGACTCCTGTACTCTAGTGCCACGAGAGGTGCAGGCGGAGTCGATGGGGGAGCGGCACCAGTTCACTCACTGTGGTGAAGACACCACGGTAAGTCGATCTAAGTACGTCGACTTCAGTTACATTATTCACTAGCTGAAGTTGCGTAACTTAGACCGATCCCGTCCCCTAGTGTAGACCCGGGCTAAGCTTCCTTCCTATTAATGTTCTTTGGCCTCCCCCCGTCTAGCCGTCCACTGCTCTTGTGAATTTGGTCCAACTCCTCCTTTTGCATGTGTCTTTCCTTTTTGCTGTATCAGTGTCCTCTGACGCAGTCCCCTGTGCGGCTCGCATGTAAGTCACGTTGTTCTTTCCATGTGGTCTCTTGCATTCTCGCTTTTGTCACCAGGAGAGCTGGGTCTAACTGAAGCTGTGCGGATAAACTGGTGTGTGTTATACCAACAAGTGCCCCGTCTCTTATTAGTTCTTTTACCATTCCACATTTGCAATGTTCAGCAAGACTATGAACTGCAGTAATAACAGGGTCAGCTGTTTCCCCGGCACCTCCCATTAACGTTAGCGCTTCTGTATATAATATTCTGTCTGCCTATGACAAGGGCATCAAAAGCCTCTTTTGCTTTGGTGTATTTTTTCTTTTCCTCATCAGTGAGGGGTCCATCAGCATCACCCATGGGCATTTAACTGGTATTAGGACATTTAACTGGTAAAATATAAGAATGGCCACAGTGGGTCAGACCAAGAGTCCATGTAGTTCAGGATCCTGTCTTCCGACAGTAGACATTGCCAGATGATTCAAAGGGAATGAACAGAATAGAGCCGTCATCAAGTGATCTGTCCCGTCATCCAGTCCCAGCATCTGACAGTCAGAGGTTTGGGGACACCCGGGGTTATATTGCTGACCACCTTGGCTAATAGCCATTGATGGACCTATTCTCCAGGAACTTATCTAATTCTTTTTTTAATCCAGGTTATAGTGTTGGCCTTCCCAACATCTCCGACAATGAGTTCCACAGATTGACTGGACATTGAATGTGGTACTTTTGTGTTTTCTGTGCTACACCAGAAGCCATTTGGAATTGCTCAACTCTCCAGATCTAGTGAGGCCAGCCACTTGAGGTGCCAAAAAATCAAACCAGAGTTATTTGTGCTCCTGCCACACTGAGATGGGGCTCTGGCTTCTACCTTCTTGCTGCTGCTTTCACAGGTCTCCTTCTTGATTTTCCACTTTGCCACTCATGCACCACGCTGGCTGTTGGGGGGTCATTTCCTTTACTCCTTTAGAGAGAGGCAGTCACTCACTTCTGACACCATGGAGTCTGGGGCTATAAACACAAAGAGCCATGCATTAAGCAGCTGCTAGACAACTCTTTAAGTTCTACATGTTTCTACATGTATTAAGCTCCCCACTGTAACACATCCTGGTTCTCTCTGGTAACTGGAAGAGCAGGAACTCCATAACCACTCTGCACAATGCACAAAATACCGGAGAGTCCCTGCTCCAGGGAACTTGGTCCTCACACACAGATTTTCCAGCAGCAGTGATGGAGGGATTCACTGTGCATGTTACAAAACACTGTGCAGTGGGCAGACTGGGGAATACACAGTAGTGGGTGGTTTGTGAGCATCAGAGGTCTTGGGATATTCCCAGCTCAGTGGCCCGGGTATCCTGCCAGTTGCACATATATCAAAAGCGTTGGGCGTATGCATGTGACAGGATGAGGAGGCTTCTGATAGTCCCTACACGTCCTCAGCTAAGCTCTGATTTTAAAGACTGTAAACATCTCTCAGCTGACATATTCTGTATCAGGGAGAAGGCCACAGACATCATCCTAAATATACAATACAACTCACATTCAGTTCTACGTTCTCCTGAACCATTTTCCTTAAAACTTCAAAGCCCTCTGACAATACACAGAAGGTTTCAAAGCTAGCATTGTCCTGGCTTTATGCCAGCACCACCTGTTCTTTCTCAATTCAGCCCCATCTTCCACCAGCCTCTCCATCTCTGGCTCTGCCCTAGGTGCAGCCTATCAGGTTAATTGACCTCACATAGCCTGTGTGGGGTGAACACCTCATCACACAGACCAAAAAAGAACTAGAAGAGCAATTAGCAAAAGACACAAAAACTAACAGCAAAAACATATTTAAGCACATCAGAAGCAGGAAGCTGCCAAACAATCAGTGGGGCCACTGGATGATCTTGGTGCTAAAGAAGCACTCAAGGAAGACAAGGCTGTTGCGAAGACGCTAAAGGAATTATTTTCAACTGCAGAGGATGTGAGGGCAATTCCCACACCCAACCTATTCCTTTCAGGTAAAAATCTGAAGAACTGTCCCAGGCTGGGGTGTCAATAGAGGAGGTTTTGGAAGAAATTAAAAAATTAAACAGCAATAAGTCACCAGGACCAGATGGTATCACCCAAGAGTTCTGAAGGCACTCAAATGTGAAATTGCAGATGTACTAACTATGTTATGTAACCTATCACTTAAATCAGCATCTGTAGCAGATGACAGGTGGACAGATAATGTGACACCTGTTTTTTAGAAAGGCTCCAGAGGCGATAACCGCAATTACAGACCATTAAATCTAATTTCAGTACCAGGAAATTTGTTTGAAACTACAGTAAAGAACAGAATGTTAGAGACATAGAGGAATATGATTTGATGAGGAAAAGTCAACGTGGCTTTTGTAAAGGGAAATCACGCCTCACCAATCAGAATTCTTTGAGGGAGTCAAACAAACATGTGGAGAAGGGTGATCTAGTGGATATAGCATGCTTGGACTTTCAGAAAGCCTTTGATAAGGTCCGTCACCAATTACTCTTATGCAATGTAAGCTGTCTTGGGGTAAGAGGGAAGGTACTCCTATGGAGCAGGAACTTTAGCAAGATAGGAAACAAAGGGTAGGAATAAATGGCCAGTTTTCAGAATGGAGAGAGATAAATAGTGGTGTCCCCCAGGAGTCTGTACTGGGACCAGTGCTGTTCAACATGTTCATAAATGATCTGGAAAAAGGGGTAAACAGTGAGGTGGCAAAATTTGCAGATGATACAAAACTACTCAAGACAGTTAAGTCCCAGGCAGACTGCAAAGAGCTACGAAAGGATCTCACAAAACTGGGTGACTGGGCAACAAAATGGCAGATGAAACTCAGTGTTGATAAATGCAAAGTAATGCACATTGGAAAACATCATCCCAACTATACATATACAATGATGGGGTCTAAATTAGCTGTTACCACTCAAGAAAGAGATCTCGGAGTCATTGTGGACAGTTCTCTGAAAACATCCACTCAATGGATGTAAACAGTGAGGTGGCAAAGTTTGCATGATGATATTGCATGATGAGATGATATTAATTGCTCAAGGTGGTTAAGACCAAAGCAGACTGTGATGAACTTCAAAAAGATCTCACAAAACTAAGTGATTGGGCAACACAATGGCAAATGAAATTTAATGTGGATAAATGTAAAGTAATGCACATTGGAAAAAATAACCCCAACTATACATACAATATGATGGGGGCTAATTTAGCTACAAGAAGTCAGGAAAAAGATCTTGGAGTCATCGTGGATAGTTCTCTGAAGATGTCCGTGCAGTGTGCAGAGGCGGTCAAATTAGCAAACAGGATGTTAGGGATCATTAAAAAGGGGATAGAGAATAAGACTGAGAATATATTATTGCACTTATATAAATCGATGGTATGCCCACATCTCGAATACTGCGTACAGATGTGGTCTCCTCATCTCAAAAAAGATATCCTGGCACTAGAAAAGGTTCAGAAAAGGGCAACTAAAATGATTAAGGGTTTGGAACGGGTTCCATATGAGGAGAGATTAAAGAGGCTAGGACTCTTCAGCTTGGAAAAGAGGAGACTAAGGGGGGATATGATAGAGGTGTATAAAATCATGAGTGATGTGGAGAAAGTGGATAAAGAAAAGTTATTTACTTATTCCCGTAATACAAGAACTAGGGGCCACCAAATGAAATTAATAGGCAGCAGGTTTAAAACAAATACAAGGAAGTTCTTCTTCACACAGCGCACAGTCAACTTGTGGAACTCCTTACCTGAGGAGGTTGTGAAGGCTAGGACTATAACAGCATTTAAAAGAGAACTGGACAAATTCATGGTGGTTAAGTCCATTAATGGCTATTAGCCAGGATGGGTAAGGAATGGTGTCCCTAGCCTCTGTTTGTTTGTTAGAGGATGGAGATGGATGGCAGGAGAGAGATCACTTGATCATTGCCTGTTGGTCCACTCCCTCTGGGGCACCTGGCATTGGCCACTTTCGGTAGACAGGATACTGGGCTAGATGGACCTTTGGTCTGACTCTGTATAGCCGTTCTTATGTGCAGCGGCAGTCAAAAAAAACAAAACAAAAAAAACCAAAGAGAATGTTGGGAATCGTTAAGAAAGGGATAGATAATAAAATAGAAAATATCATGTTGCCTCTATATAAATCCATCACATGCCCATACCTTACTACTATGTGAAGTTCTGCTCACCCCATCTCAAAAATATATATATATTAGAATTGAAAAAGTACAGGGAAAGACAACAAAAATGATTAGGGGTATGGACCAGCTTCCATATACAAGCAGAGATTAAAAAGTATAGCCTTTTATTTTATTTTTGTCAAAACTTTATCAATGTTTTGAAATTGAAAACCTTTTTATCACCCAGTTTCAGGAAGTAAATTGTCCCCATTTTCCTCTTTTCTAAATTCAAATTGTCACCTTAACTTTTCACCAAAAATGTGAAAATCCAAATAATAAATTCCCTTGGTGGAGAGAAACGTAATTCTGGGAATGAGGATCTGTTTACATGTGATGGCCAGCATGACCTCTTTCAAATGTTTTACCTCTCAACCCAAAGAAAAAGGGACAGTTTGTTAAATTTTCTTTTTTACCCTATTTCATGAAGAGTTGGTAATCAAGCATGACACAGATCTTGTCTCTCTCTTCAGGATTGTTTCTTTGCTGCATTATTCATGGCTTGTCGGAAAGAATAATTATTGTGGAATTGGTTTATCTGTGCTGCTGGCTAATGAAGAAAACACCAACATATGTAATGAGTAATGCAGATTAACTGTTTCCTTAGCAGTTCACGCCTATTTCACAGGAAAGAGCAATTTGTTGATTGCATTTAAAACACAAGGGACATTGCCATCCTCTTTGCTCAAAGACGCTTTTCCATTTGTATTGAACAATATCAGTACAATACAATTTTATAAAAAACCTTTAATGCATAACTACACTCCACAGAGTTGCACAACTTCAGAAAATTCCACCTGCAGATTTCCGGCCTGATATAGAAAGCAGTTGTTTAGGGATCATATACCCTGGCAGCATATTAAGAATTAAATCAAGACATCATTATTATTAATCATTATTTGTATTACTATAGAAACCCCAGACATGGAGCAGGACTCAAAAACACAGTCCTTGCCCCAGATGTAACTTTGTCATTCTAATGTTTCCAGTTATTAGTAATTATAACCCTCTCGTGCCAAATTTTCAAACAGCATCTGTTTGGATTGCACAAACTGCCACATCTGGGGAGGGGATAAAATATTCAGTTCTTCCGTCAGCCATTTATATCGATAATGAGAACATCCACAATTCTGTTAGAGAGGAAAAAAAGAAAAATAAAGGATGGAAACTCCCATCTTTCAGGGGATAAGCCGACCAGCAACTGTCAAGGGTCAGGAAAAAAACCCTTATAGTTGGATTATTCCATAATTGTGCTTCTTGCACTTTTCTCTGAAGCAGCTAGTGCCAGCCTCTGTCTGAGACAGGCAACGGGGCTAGAGGAACCGCTGGAGAGTTCTAAGTGCTATGCGGATTCTCATGTGCCAGATTCAGAACACCCTACCAGTGTTCAATCTACGGAAGGTGTCCCAGTTACACACCGTAGCGTTTCAGAAACTGCCGGCTTTCAGTGAAAACCAAACCCCAGATTTTTAAGACATTGGCAGACCTTTTCTATGGGGAAATGACTCTGGCCCTAATCCTCAATAGGCAACCAAGGAGTGTTCGGTTCCACACTCATTCTAGAGGGTCTGAAGGGCAAGGAGAGAACTTTCGTTTTAGGTGAAGGGTTAGGAAAAGAAATTGTAAATAGTACGTGGTGGCATTTCATAGCCTCTAAACTCTCCCCCAATGGAGGGCCAATCGGCACACAGGGCTGACAGGCCTGAGCCCTGACATTTGCATGACTATTAAATCATTTCCTGTGACTCATTCACTGCTGTTAAACATCAGTGGCCATAGTCAAGCGGGAAATGAGGTGTGAGGCTATAAAACACCTGTGAAACCATAGATCCCAGGTAAAATAATGGAGTGCCTGATAATGGGACTTGATTAGTAAAGAATGAAAGGAGCGCAATAGAAATAATGACAATCAACATAGATTTATGGAAATTGAGATCCTGTCAAACTGACTTGGTATGTTTTTGATGAGGTTTCAAGTCTGACGAATAATAAAGGTAACAGCGTGGATGGGTTTCAGAGGGGTTGCCGTGTTAGTCTGTATCAGCAAAAACAACAAGGAGTCCTAAAAGCCCACGAAAGCTTATGCCCAAATAAAAGTGTTAGGCTCTAAGGTGCCCCAAGGACTCCTCATAGTTTTTAGTGCTGCTGGAGTATATTTAACCTCTGTAAGACTTGGTGCAGCAGAACACTATTAAAAATAGGAATAATCTGTAATGCTCTGGGCTCTGTGACAGAGTGTTGGGCAACAGCAGCTGAGCCGGCACTCTGGTCACTGCAGCTCTAATAATTTCCCCTGCGTAAACCTCATTAAGAGGAGCTGTATCTAACTGATGGATGGGGATGGGCTGAGGAGAACTAGGAGGCTAACTAGCCCAGTAGGGAGATGATACAAAAGGCACAGGAAGGAAGGGAAAAGGAAGAAGCAGGCGAGAAAGACAGAAACTCCCCTGCTTGCCTGAGGAGCTCGTGGGTTCCTGGATTCCAGGGGTCAGGCTGCACAGAGTACCAGGGTGGTGGAAAAGAATATTGTAAATAAATCGCACGGGGTGTTTTACCGGCAGAAGGTCTGTTGCCCGTTTGTGGGCTTGAAAAGAGGCAAGAGTGAGTCCGGCCTGCCACAGGCATGGGATAAATCAATGGATTAAAAACTGGCTAACTGACAAGTCTCAAAAAGTCATTGCGAATTGGGAATCCTCGTCAAGCGGGTGTGTTTCCAGTGAGCTTGTGCAGGGATTTGGTTCTTGGCCCTACAAGTATTTAACATTTGTATAAATGACCTGGAAGGGAAAATAATCTGGTCACTGACACAGTTTGTAGATGACACAATGATTGGAGGGGTGGTAAACAATGAAGGGGACTGGCCTTGATAGAGCGATCTGGATCACTTGGCAATCTGGTCTCAAGCAAATAAATATGCATTTTAATAGGGCCCAATATAAATGTGTACATCTAGGCCCAGAGAGTGCAGGCCATTCTTACAGGACGGAGGACTCGGTCCTGGAGAGTAGCGACTCTGAGAAGGATTTTGGGGTCGTGGTGGATAATCAGCTGAACATTAGCTCCCAGTGTGATACTTGGCCTAAAAGACTAATGTGAATGACTAGGAGCCAGAAAGGTTCTATTACTGGGGGAGGGATAGCTCAGTGCTAAACCCAAGGTTGTGAGTTCAATCCTTGAAGGGGCCATTTAGGGATCTGGGGCAAAAAATTGTCTGGGGATTGGTCCTGCTTTGAGCAGGGGGTTGGATGAGATGACCTCCTGAGGTCCCTTCCAACCCTGATCTTCTATGAGTCTCTGTATTTGGTACCGGTGTGACCGCTGCTGGAATCCTGTGTCCAGTTCTGGTGCCCACAATTCAAGGAGGATGTTGATAAATTGGAGAGTGTTCAGAGAAGAGCCACAAGACTGATTAACAGATTAGACAACCTGCCTGATAGTGATAGTTTGAGCCTCTTCAGTCTATTTAATTTAACAAAGAGGAGGTTAAGGGGTGACTTGATTACAGTCTATAAGTATCTACATGGGGAACAAATATCTGATAATGGACTCTTCAACCTAGCAGAGAAACATACAACACAATCCACGGCTGGAAGCTGTACCTGGATGAACTGAAAATGGAAATAAAAGGCAATTTTTTTGATTGAGAGTAATTAATCATTGGAACAATTTATTAATGGTCATGGTGGATTCTACATCATTGGCCATTTTTAAATTAAGATTGGAAGATTTTCCAAAAGCTCTGCTCTAGGAATTATTGTGGGCCAGGTCTCTGGCCCGTTTTCTGCAGGAGGTCCGTCTAGATTATCACAGTGGTGCATTCTGCCCTTAGAATCTATAATCTAGGAGATGGCGAGGTCTCAATAGCAGGAGAATTGTGCCCCACTAACCCAAGAATTCACTGATTCTTTCAGGAAAGTAGGAGATAGAACTAGTCGACATTTTATTTAGATTTTCAAAAGGTCTTTGACGTGGTCCCACAGAAGTGGCTATTAATTATTATTATTATTTGTGTTGTTCTAGTGCCTAAAGGTTGCAGTCACATTGTGCTAGGCACTGTATAAAATCTATAATGGAGAAAGTCAATTTTTATCCATAGTTTTCTCCCATCCTCCATTCTTCTCTTCTTCCCCCCTCGTCACCCGTGCCCCAGCCAGCCCTTCCCCGCCCTATCTTTGTCTCTGTTTAGTGAATCCCCTCAATACAAAACCCCAGCCACAAAATAAACAAAAGAAATGTAAGAACATAAGAACGACCATACTGGGTCAGATCAATGGTCTATCCAGCCCAGTATCTTGTCTCCTCACAGTGTCCAATGCCAGGTGCCCCAGAACGAGTGAGCAGAACAGGCGATCATCAAGTGATCCAGCCCCTGTCATCCATTCCCAGCTTCTGGAAAACAGAGGTTAGGGACACTTCAGAGCATGGTTTTGCATCCCTGCTCATCCTGGTTAATAGCCATTGATGGACCTATCCTCACTAAACTTATCTAGTTCTTTTTTAACCCTGTTATAGACTTGGTCTTCACATCATCTTCTGGCAAAGAGTTCCACAGCTTCACTGTGTGTTGTGTGAAGAAATACTTCCTTTTGTTTGTTTTCAACCTGCTGCCTATTCATTTCATTTGGTGACCCCTAATTCTTGTGTTATGAAGAGTAAATAACACTTCCTTATTTACTTTCTCCACACCAATCATGATTTTATAGACCTCAATCATATCCCCCCTTAGTCATGTCTTTTCCAAGATGAAAAGTCCCAGTCTTATTAATCTCTCCTCATATGGAAGCTGTTCCATACCCCTAATCATTTTTGTTGCACTAGGAGTGCTAGTGACAATGCAGGATTCAGACTTATATATTCACCTGAGATAGACTTTTGGGTCTTGTTTGTCTGTATGGTTTTTGATACACTTACATCCTTTACTAATATGTGTGAACAAAGACACGGTGTGTGTTGCTTCTGCCTGGCCAGATGGGTTTGTTAGTATACTGGGAAGAGATAAGAGCAGTTAAAGTGTTACTGGGCAAGGTGGGAGTATAATATGCGAGCACGCACTTGAGGACTGCCTCAGCTCCTATCTCAAGTCAAGCAACCAATCAGGAGGGACGAGGGAGGCTTGGGGGGAAAGCATAAGAAACACTACGTCCAAAGAAATGCCTGTCCCTGACTGTAGCACAGCCTCACTCCTTACTCCTCCCATGGGGTACAAAAGAGGTGAGACAAAGACCCCAGACTCACGACCCTCCAAACTGGAACATGACCATAAATTGTAAGAGGTGAGACCAAGGGCATGTACTACAGGTATCATTATGCCTGCTAAGGAGGAGGGTGGATGGGACACTGGGAAACAAAGCTCTGATGTGTCAGAGCTATAGTTATGCTGGCTTGAAATTAAACCCATATACACATCGCATTGCCGGCACTTCAGACTTCCGGTCTTCTGCTCTCTGACTGTGTGACAAGAACCAGGGGAGGGGGTGAAGGGAAACCCCTCTAACATTGCCATTTTCTGAACTGCTTCCAATTCTATATATATATTTTTTTTAACATGGGGCAACCATTTTCACACAGTATTCAAAATGTGGGCGTACTATGGATTTATATAGAGGCAACATGATATCTTCTGTCTTATTATCTATCTCTTTCTTAATGATTCCCAACATTGTTAGATTTTTTTGACAGACGCTGCATATTGAGTGGATGTTTTCAGAGAACTATCCACAGTGACTCCAAGCTCTTTCTTGAGTGGTAACAGCTAATTTAGACTCCATCATTTTATATGTATAGTCGGGATAATGTTTTCCAATGTGCCTTACTTTGCAGTTATCAACACTGAATTTCATCTGTCATTTTGTTGCACAGTCACCCAGTTTTGTGAGGTCCCTTTGAAACTCTTCACAGTCTGCTTTGGACTTTACTATCTTGAGTAGTTTTGTATTGTCTGGAAATTTTGCCACCTCATTGTTTACCCCTTTTTCCAGATCGTTTATGAACATGTTGAACAGCACTGGGCCCAGTACAGACCCCTGGGGGACACCACTATTTACCTATCTCCATTCTGAAAACTGACCATTTATTCTTACCCTTTGTTTCCTAACTTTTAACCACTTACTGATCCAGGAGAGGACCTTCCAATTATCCCATGACAGCTTACTTTGCTTAAGAGTTTTGGTGAGGGACCTTGTCAAAGGCTTTCTGAAAATCTAAACACACTATATCCACTGGATCCCCCTTGTCCACATGCTTGTTGACCCCCTCAAAGAATTCCAGTAGATTGGTGAGGCATGAAATAAAACAATAATAAAATCCATGGCAGTGTCATGCTGTTTGCAAACTGTCACTTTGCTAACTTGTTATATTTTCTCACCCTTAACCCAGGGTGCAGGCCCATTGAAAGACATTTGGGGGTGTGGTATGTCATGGCTGTTGGTGCCCCACCCCTCCCATTCCACCCCTGTTTCACCCCAGTTGCAGGCAGTTTGCAGTGCTGTTTTAAGGATGCAGATAGCTGTGTTCACTATCATGACACATACTGGAGCGTGGTTAGCTACAGAGGGGACACAGAGGGTTACAGCAGGTGGAGAAGAAGCTGAAGACTTGTGTGTCTTCCTGATGAGTTGTTTCAGAAGCGATACCAGGACGGGCTATCCGAAGGAAACAGATGAAGCCTCCAAATTCACAGAAGTTTGCTTAACAGAGAAGTGGAAAAGGTGGATGAAGCAATTCTATGGCTGTGCTGCAGAGAGAGGTGGAAGCTACAATGTGCCACACTCCAGCAGCATGGAGAAAACAGGCCTCTTTATTGGTTTTGCTAGGGTCACATTTCCAAATTTTGCGGGATTTCTGTTTGGCTCCAATAACTTCTTGAACCTGCCATTTTGCCAGGAAGGATTATTCTTTGCCTTCTTTCCCTTTTTGTCCTGCATTACGGATGAGAATTTTATTCGTGACTATTTAAGTAGGATTCATGTGGTTAAATCTTGCCCTCTCTCAGCACTGTGCATTCAACTGATTTTCTTGATGCAGAGGCTGGTATTTGCATTTTGGCCTCTGGGATTTGTAACCCTAGATACTACTGTATGGTCCTATCCACTCAGAATTTGTATCTCACTAGATGCTGTGGACTCCTTTAGATATAATGCCCTTCCCCCAAGTCTTCAGTGTGGTCTGTCTTTCCTGCAAGAAATGGAGGATTTGATTTTGCTTTCCATGAATTTAAGACAATACTGTGCTTTGTTAGGCGTGGGAAAGGGTCTGACCCAAGAGGAATTAGATTGTAACTGAAGGTGTGTGTGGGGGGGTGGCAAATGGAGGGTATTTCCCAGCTCAATAAACAGCCCAAACAGAAGTGAGCCCCACCCTGGCACAGGCCTAACCAGCTGTTGTGCACCATGGCACCTGCCGAGGCCCACAGAACTCTGATTTTGTGGATCCAGCTGTCACTCCCCTGTGGTCAGACCCAGGAGCAGCTAAACTCCTGGCACGTGAGTGCCGGAGAGGAAAGGACTGGAAGGTTGCGTGGGGTCATTTCTGTCTCTCCCACAGACTCTGCGTATCACCCAGTGGGTTCCCCTGGTTCTCTGGGTGAACAGCTCCAGGAATGGGATTTACATTACCAAACCATCATTTCGTTTTCTATCAAATATCTTTGGGTGAAGCTCAGCTCACCACGAACGTGTCTGCTTCTGATTGCTCTGAATTAGGTATTCTGCTAATAAATTAAGGAAAACTACTTTGTTCATTCAACTCACACATCCAATTAACACCTCCTTAAAACTGCAACCATTATGGCCGGCAGTCTAGGGCCTGTACCTTTAAGATGGGCTGCCTTCTAGTCCACTTCCATTGAGGTTTATCGCTATATTATCTTGCCTGTATTTCAAAGGTTATTAGCTCATTTGAAGTCACAAGGTCACTTACTCTAAGTGTAATTGGTTTTTATGAATACTAATCATTATGCAAATTCATTATTTGCGGATCCCATTAGGCTAACATGGCTGTGAGGTACAGAGTAATAGGGACTGTGTTTTTGACATGAGGAAAAATATATGACAAAAGATTAATTAGAGCTTAAGCAAATGAGTGAGAAGTAACTTGGCATATGGCAAAGGTGGGGTATTTTCTGGCTCAGAAGCAACATACAGAGCACCAGGAAAAAGCCAGGACTGAAAATGGGACTAGAACATGAAACCGTGAGTTTGACAGACTTATCTTGTAGCCATTCCAGCCAAGTGTGAAACGACCAGCCCCTTGCAAACAGAGGCCCCCGTTCAGGAGAAAACTCATGATGGCATTTCAACATATGCATAATTGTTGACCCTGAATCGGGATGCTAGCAGTCCTGCCCTGGGGCCAGAGCTGGTTGAACTATTGGCTGTGACTGTTGCTCCATGGGAATTTAGCTCTCCCTTTTGGTGAATCATCCACAAGCTGCTATGACACTTGCAGCGCTAGCCGCGATCCACAACTACGCACTGGGGCGTTTGGGCCATCAGCCGTCAGCTGAGGAGATGTTTGCAAACTGTTTGTGTTGACTATTCTCTACTCCCAGAGTGCGAGTGTTCACATGAATCCCAGGACATTATTTCTGCTCCTAGACTGGATGGCTGAGACTTTTCACACTGGAGAAAAGCAATTACTGATGGGCAGGTGTGGAATGCCAGCTGGCCTGGGAATATGGGGCTTTGTGTGCAGCACAACTGGTTCCCAAATATCCAGGCAACCAAGAACTCTTCAGACAAATGTTCACAACTAGCAGGCAGCAGGAATGGTCCCAGAGGGGGTTGGGAGAGCCACGTGCAGCCTGATGCGGGTCCTTAGAGATGGGGATGAAAGCTGAGAAAAGGAGTTTAGAGAGGAGGCCCGGGTAGTGCTAGACAAGACAGACATTAGATAATGCTGCACCCGTCCTTCCTGCACTGAGCTGGAGATGTACATTTTAGCACTCTCCTCCCTACCGAGGCAACATGGAAACCATTAAATTAAATTAATTTATGGGAGCCTTTAGTTTCATGGTCTGGAAGCTTAATTAGGGTTTCCAGTCCTTAAAGCAAAAATGTGTTGCTGTTCTAACTGACACTTATCTAGTTCTTGGCTTCTGATCTGTTTTCTCTGGGGAACCAGAATAAACCTTGCTAATTCACTGGGTACCAAAGTAGCACCTTGAGACTTGCGAACAAACTGCCAAATGTTCAGGCTGTGTTTTCCCCTTGCATTGTGCTTGCCATTATGAAATCCACCCCCACACAGAGAGATTAGATGAGCCTCAGTGTCTCGTTCACCCCATGTTAAGACGGTGCATTGTGAGGACCCTCTGCACAGGGGTAATTTTCACCATCAACCATTAGTGGAGCCTGCACATTGGTGAATTACACTGTGTCACTAGACTGAAAACAGTCAGCTCTGGAGATGTTCTAACATTGCTTTGCATTGTGCTATCAGTGCCAGCCCCAGGTCCTTAATCTGCATGCACTGGAACGAAGGACCAGCTTCTGGACTGCCCCTGGGATTAGATATTAGATATTCATGTAACGCCATAAACTGGCACACTGCTTTCCACAGCCTTGGCTTTCTCTTCTGTGCCTCATGAGACACTTTCTCGGGTGTGAGACAGGCCATTTGCTCAGTCATATATATCATAGTTTGTTTCTTATTGCTACTTGATTTATGTACTTGTTATCATGCAAGTAATATCGTAGCTACTGATTTATTGGTCCCAATGGCGTCGCTGCATGGTGGACTTGCCAGGCCCAATATACCAGTTTGTTCTATTAATTCAATAGATAGGGCACGTAAGATTATTTATTGCTGGTGTTCCTGGCTTTGAGTGTATGTTGGTCCACGTTTTGGTTGATTCACAGAGCATGTGGGTCAGTAATTCACATTAATTCTGAATGCCTCTCAGTCTGTTTGTTATGGACCATCGCCTCCACTTCAGACATCTAATGAATGAATAAAGTTGCTCTTTATAAACTAGTATAAAGATGATAGAATTGTTGATTATTGCCTGTTATTAAATCCATAATTAACTGCAGAATACTTTTGCCTTGGTGGCTGTTAAATTGCTAGAAGCAGCAGATGCCTTTTCTCTGTGCCAGGAACGCCCACATCATCACCCAGGAAGGGATTAGGGTTCATAACGTAGAAGAGATAATAAAAAGCACCTGACTCCAGCTTCCATTTTATTTCTAGGGCCACCTAGGGGAAAACCCCCACCAAACCCACAGGATCACAACACAGAAATGCTAGAGAGTTTGTTTCCTTTCATTCTTTTATGATGCCTGGAAAATCTAGATGTCAGCATGCAAAGCAAAAGGAAAGCTTGGATGATGTAAGCCCAAAATGCTATAAACCTGACAGCAACACTGGATCTTGAAAAATGTAAATTCTCTTCCTGGCAGGATGTGTGCACCCAGCTGATGTACTGTGCTGTGTTGCACAGGTTCACAAACGTTCTGGAGGCTGAAGGAAAGACTTCATTTTATTTTTTAAAGCTAAGGAGAATGGTCAGGCTGCTCTGATGGGGGACAAGCAGCTGTGCTCAGTCTAGCCTGGAGCTGTGATGCTAGTCCAGGGGAGGCTAGGAGGCTCCGGGCTGGCCCAGAACTCTGGGACACAGGAGGGAAGCCCAGCAGTGGAGAGGGGAGCAGACGTCTGGGAGGAGCTGGTGTGGCGCACAAGGCAGGCAGAGGGCTGTGCAAGACTCCAGGAGGAAGTCCTGGGAGTGGCAGCTCAGGAAAGAGCAGCGAGCAACCCAAAGGACCCAGGTAGGCTGAGGGGAGAGATGGAAAAGAGCCCAGGCAGGGCGAAATCTGAGCCCAGAGGGTGGGCCGAAGAGTGCGTGGATCAGAGGAAGCAGAGCCCACGGGAAGGAGGCAGTTGGAGACCAGGGCAGAGATGCCGTGTTGTTTATTTGGGACGTAGGGATCCCAGAATGACTCAGCCAGGGGGCCTAGTACCTGCAGCAAGTCACTTACATGGCAGAAGTAGGGCAAAGCAAGGCAACGCGTCTCAGAGTCCAGGTCACCTGACTTGGGCTCACATGACAGGGCTAAAAATAGCAGCATCACGGTTCCCAATCGCCCCGGAGCCTGGCGAAGGGGTGGGGCTCAGAGCTGGGCTTCAGCCCAAGCGGGAACAGCTACACGGCTGTTTAATCCCTTAGCACAGGCCCACCTCCACGGACCTGGGCTCTGAGACTTGCTGCCCCTGGGGTATTTTTTTGCTGTGTAGACGGAGCCACAGTCTCTCTACGATGGCTGCCCAGCCCTTGGCACTCGCATTCCGCTGTTTGTCCCCTAGGATTCAGAGACCCTCAGCTAGCCTGGCACAGGTCTGTGTGTGCACCTGTCCCCAGGACCAGGTGAAGGACTAACCCCCGGCCCCGCTACATGGCTGTGCAAAGGGGGTTCTCTTGGTCTCCTTCCCCACAAGCCATGGGCTGCAGAACAGCTCCCTCTTGGCCAAGGATTGGGCTGGCAGATTTGTGTGACTGTGGGTCTACTGGCCTCACTCTCGTGCCCCATTCGGCTGCTGCAACATACAGGCGGCAGGGATCCCCTGCAGAGGCCTCTAAACCTTCAGCTCTGTGTATCGGGAAGCACNGGCGGCAGGGATCCCCTGCAGAGGCCTCTAAACCTTCAGCTCTGTGTATCGGGAAGCACGGCCAGGTCCTTTGCATTCAGGGCTTTGGGGCAGCAGAATTCGGTGTTTGACGCGGGCCCTGGAGTGAGGGAAGGTGGAGCTCCCTTGCAGTGGGGAGCAAGTAGAATCCATTTTTTCTTTAAAATATCAAAAATTAACATTTCCATGGGAAGTGAAACACCTTCCATCGTCGTGGCTCAGCTTTGGGCAAAGGCTGGCGGTGCCAACAAGAGAGAACATACAGCCTTCCACGCGGCTCTTCAAATCAAGGCCATGGACAAATTCACACACAAACTAGGACTGGAAATAAGGTTTAAGTTCTTGTAATAGGGTAATTAAGCATTGGATCAACTTACCCAGGGACATGGTGGATTCTCCATCACATGATGTCTTGATATCAAGATTGGATACTATTGTAAAAGATATTCTCTAGCTCTACCCAGAGTTCTGAGCTAGATGCAGGAATCACTAGGCAACAAGTTCATGGAGCATAGGTCCACCAATGGTTATTAGCCAACATGGTCAGAGATGCAACCCCATGCTCTGGGTGTCACTAAACCGCTGACTGACAGATGCTAGGACTGGATGACAGGGGATGGATCACTCAATAATTGTCCTGTTCTGTTCATTCCATCTGGAGCACATGCCTCTGGCCACTGTCGGAAGACTGGACACTGGGCTAGATGGACCATTGGTCTGACCAAGTATTGCCACTCTTATGTTCTTAATGGTCCCTTCTGGCTTTATAATGAATTGATGCATCTGATACTGCAAACAGCAGCAGTAATCTTTCACACTACATACCACCACGTTCTTTCAGGAAAAGCCCATTTGGCATGAATGGAATTGCTGACAAAGGTTGAGGCTAGAGCACACACCCTGCCCTGGGCATATTTTAGCTCAGAGCTGCAAAACTGCGTCTTCTCTGTGAGCTGGTGCATTTCTGCGTTGGGGTGCTAGCCAGCAGGAGGGGGTTAGGGAGCAGCAGAGCCTCTAGGCCTGTGAACTGGTGCCAAGGAGCACCTCTTGAGCCACCCTCCTCTCCTGAAGTCTCTGTGGCTGTGTCTCCAGTGAGGGCCAGTGACTTTCATGCCAAATCCAGTCCTTGGCTGGGGTGGACAGAGCTGTGCCAAAGGCACCTCACAAGCATCGATGTCCCCAAACCTTTGGAACAACACTGAGCCTCACTCGTGGCGATGTATTTGGTAACATCAGGTACACGCGGGAGTTCTGCACGGTTTGGATGTGATGCTTCGTGACACTCAACAGTTCCGTTGACTTTAATGCAACGGAAAGCAAAACATGGCCAGGAATGTTACCCATGGGTTTTGAGATCCAAAGCAGGGGGAACTTTACTGTTTTTCTCCAGGCAGTTTCAGGAATAAATCAGTGGGGATACAGTCCCTCTGTCTGATATACGTTTAATACAAAGCAGAGGGCTTTTACCCAAAACTGCTTTTTATTAGATCCTAAGCACGTGCGCACACGCGCACACACACACACAGTAGGTTCAGAACATCTTAAACTTTTATATTTACCAAAGTTAAGATGGCTTTGAGGAATCAACAGCCAGGCTTTCGGGGGGGTGGGAGAGGGGGAGGGGGAAGAGGAGGGCACCTTCTGTCTAGCTGCTGGAAAACTTAGGTTTCAAATCCTGGCCCAAGGAAAGCTTCCTCGGACTGCTCCAAAGCACATTTTCTAATGAAACTTTTTATAAATTGTCACGGAGTGTGGGGGACACAAGGCCCTGCACCCCCGGCTTCCTGCGATTCACCATGACTCTCAGCCAGCCAGTAAAGCAGAAGGTTTATTTAGACAACAGGAATACAGTCCAAGACAGGTCTTGCAGGCACAGACAACAGGCTCCCCCTCAGTTAGGTCCATCTTGGAGTCCCAGGGCACCACAGCCCCCTTGGGGGGGTCAGAGCCCCGTCTGCCTCCCAGCCACTCCACCAGCCAGCTCTCAAACTCTCTCCCACAGCCTTTGTTCAGTTTCCGGGGCAGAGCTGTCACCTGGCCTCTAACCCCTTCCTGAGTTCTCATGTTACATGCTCAGGTATTCTCCATCAGTGAGTCTCCCATCCCGCAATGCAGACTATCCTAGCCACACTCCCCTGTCAGCATTCAAAGACCACATTAAGAACAGTCCCAGTTCGTCACATCAATTTTCTCCAAACAAAGCATATAACTCATAATAGCCTCTAACAGGGTATCAATTTCCCTAGCAACAGCCAACAATATTAATTAATTATTCTCCTTATCAGCAAATTTTCTAGTCATAAAAACAACAAAATGTGCATGTCAGAGGTACCTAAAACCAAGGCTGTCCAAAGATTCCTTCTGTTTTCATGGAATCTTACCTCCCAGCCCCCAGCCTCCCATTCGGATAGCAGAACTGCACACGTGCTCTTGACCAGCCTGGCCTCTCTATTTCTATCTCTGTGATGTTTGGGTTTTTGCTGGGAGTGACGGAACACACAGGATGACTGACTGAAATACTGTCAAATTCTGTCCCAATCTACTTTCAAGTCCCTGCCCTCAAACACCCTTCAATTCTTATCCCCTCTGTATTTGAATCAGGTGGCTTCCTCTTCCACTCTATACGGGAGCCAGTGGGCAGGGGAGGAGGGGTGAGGGAGGGTCATTGAGAACACATGAGACAGCAATCATGTCCCATGCCTGGTGTCACAACAGCACCTGTCTGACAAGGGCAGTAATTGCAGGGAAATTCCTGCTCAGCCCTGCATCCCCAGGTTGGAGCATGCTCAGTGCAGATGCACTCTTCAGAGAATTTATCTGCCAAACTCTAACAAGTCTCTACCGAGTGTGTGCAAACTTCAATTTTCCAAAGGTTCATAACTTAGTCAAATTTGAGTTGATTTTCACAGGCTTGGCAAAAGGCACATCCCTGATATCACGACCACTCCCAGCCAAATTCCAAGTCCAGGCTCTAAATCATGAAGTTACTATAGCTTCTCAATTAAATGTTGTAAACTGTAGCGATGGTTAGTTACCCTCAAACTATTAAAATATATCTTATCTCTAGTCTGTTTTTGAACATTTTTGGCTAAATGAAATGTTATCAAAATATGCTGTTTCATCAGAGTCAAAATATTTTGCATAGATGTACTGGTTTTGACAAAGATTTTGTCAGGAAGGGTTTTGAGATCCAGTGTCACTGATGAGAGAGAGAGAGAGAGAAATTGAAAAGCTAGGTTTCTGATCCAAAACCCACTGTTTGACAAAGGTCCATTGCTCAAAAACATCAGAAAGGTTTTTTTTCATTACAATATGAAATTAAATCAAATTTCAAAAGTTGCTGTAAAATGAAACTGTCAAAACAGACCTTAGCAAGATGGTTGAGGTGTTTAATGACTGTTTTGCTTCAGTCTTCACAAAAAATGTTGATGGTGACCAGATACTCAACACAATGAATATTAAAAAGGGGAAGGAACACAAGCCAAAATAGAGTAAGAACAGGTTAAAGACTATTTAGGTAAGTGAGATGTTTTCAAGTCGGCAAGGCCTGATGAAAGGGTACTTAAAGCAATCTCGGAACTGTTACCAAAGATTTTCAAGAACTCCTGGAGTACCGGTGAGGACCCAGAGGACTAGAGAATGGCGAACTAAGACCTATCTTTAAAAAGGGGAACAGGGGACCCAAGGAATTATAGATCAGTCTGCCTAACTTTGATACCTGGAAAGATATTATAGCTAGTTATTAAACCATCCATTTATAAGCACCTAGAGGGTAATAGGGTTATAATGAATTGCCAGCCTGGATTTGACAAAAACAAATCATGCCAAACACACCTAATTTCTTTCTTTGACAGGGTTACTGGCCTAGTAGATGGAGGGAAGCATTATACAGAATAGCTTGATTTTAGTAACGCTTTAGACACAGACCTACATAACATTCTCATAAGCAAAGTAGCTAAATGTGGTCTAGATGAAATTACTATAAGGTGGGTGCATAACTGGTTGAAAGACTGTACTCGAAGAGTAGTAATCAATGGTTCACTACCAAACTGTGAGGGTCCCACATGTCTAGTGGGGTCCCACAGAGGTCATTCTACTGGGTCTGCAACTATTCAATATCTTCATTAATGACATGGATAATGGAGTGCAGAATATGCTCATAAAGTTTTCAGAGGTTGCAAGCACTTGTAGGACAGGATTAGAATTCAAAATGGCCTTGATAAATTAGAGAATTGGTTTAAAATCAACAATATGGAATTCAGTAAAAACACATGCAAAGTAAAAAGAACAGGAGTACTTGTGGCACCTTAGAGACTAACAAATTTATTAGAGCATAAGCTTTCATGGACTACAGCCCACTTCTTCCATGAAAGCTTATGCTCTAATAAATTTGTTAGTCTCTAAGGTGCCACAAGTACTCCTGTTCTTTTTGCGGATATAGACTAACATGGCTGCTACTCTGAAACATGCAAAGTACAGCACTTAAGACAAATCAAATGCACAACTACAAAATGAGGAATAACTGGCTAGGTGGCAGTGCTGCTGAAAGAGGTCTGGGGGTTACAATGAATCACAAATTGAATATGAGTCAACAATGTGAAGCAGTTGCAGAAAAGGCTAATATCATTCTGGGGTGTATTAACAGGAGTTCTGTTTGTTAGACTCAGGAGGTAATTGTCCTGCTCAACACGGCATTGGTGAGGCCTCCATAGGACTACTGTGTCCAGTTGTGAGCACCACACTTTAGGAAAGATGTGGACAAACTGAGGGGATGCAGAGGAGAGCAAGAAAAACAAAATAAGGTTTAGAAAACCTGAACTACGAGGAAAGGCTGAAAAAAAATGGGCATGTTTAGTTTTGAGAAAAGAAGACTAAGGGGGCACCTGATAACAGTCTTCAAACCTGTTAAGGGCTATTCTAAAGGGGACTGTGATGAATTCTTCTCCATGTCCTCTGAAGGTAGCACAAGAAGTAATGAGCTTAATCTGCAGCAAGGAAATGTAGGTTAAATATTAGGGAAAATGTTCTAACTCTAAGGATAGTTAAGCTCTGAAACAAGCTTTCAAGGGAGGTTGTGGAATCCCCATCACCGGAAGTGTTTTTAAGAACAGGTTGAACAAACGCCTGTCAGGGAGGGTCTAGGTTTACTTGGTGCTGCCACAGCACAGGGGGCTGGACTTGATGGCTTCTCAAGTCCCTTCCAGCCGTGCATCGCTTTGATTCTGTGATCTCCCAGTCAGCTCCAGTTACTGTGCTTGGTTTGGTGGTGGTGTATAATTTATGCAAGGAAACGGCTTAGATCCTTTCTTGTATCACATGCACAAATTCTGACACCTCAGGAAAAAAAATATCACACCCAGACTGGAACATGAGGGAGACTGAGGTATGGCCAGTAAGAGAAACACGCGAGTCCTTGACAACAGCTGCCGTAATCTCTGCCTGATAGGTTTGTCAGCAGGGGTAACCTTCACTGTTAAAAGCCTGAGCCCCTACCCCTTGAACTAAATTACCTGGGAGCAGCTCTGTTAGCTAGTAGCAGTGGAGGCTGGTGTCCTCTTATGTGAGCCAGACACTAGACGGAGACAAAGACACACACTCTGTGTCTGGGTGACAGTAGCACTTATCAGGAAGTTCTAGTCAGCTATTTAGGAATCACACATATTGGATTTCCAATAAAAATCACACATATCCCACTGAGATGGGACGGACACAAAACCACCTCAATCCTGTTAGTTTATGTCCAAGAAGAAGCTGTATTTGTTGTTGTTGTTTTATAACATGCATGTAGTCAAACAGTATAAATAAATAATACTCTCATTTACATCCCTATAAATAATTGTAATTGGACCCGGTCCTAGGACCCTGCACAGAGACGATTCACCATGTCAGACCAAGTGGATCTCATTAACACTTATCTAAAAGCACAGAAGAGTTTGAGTTTCTCTCTCAGAGAAAGGGAATTAGGGGCAAGGACAGAGGAGATCCTGGAGGGAAGAAAAGCAGGAACAACCAAGCTCAGAGGGAGGGTCAGTTATGTGAAGGTTCATGCTTTGCTGTTATTTAAGTTAGCTATAACTTCAGGGAGTGGGGGAGTTTGGGGCAGATCCAGTGCGTGTGAGAGAGAGCACCACAGCTTACCCTGTTACACCCGTTTATTCTTCCATGGCACCTCTCCTCATAAAGGAGCCTCAAGTCCGTCAGTCCAGCGTGGAAGCTGGCAGGACACAGCTTCTCTAGGGCTGGGTGGGAAAATCGGGGGGAAAACCTCTCACACCAAGTGCTCTGAAACCCTTGCTATCCACACAGAGCAGACATTGCTTCTGTTTATAGGGTCTGAGAACTCAGAGTGTCTGTGCTGGCACAATGGAGGGTGAGGGACGCCTGAGAGGGTTTGCCCAGGTGGCTGAGTGTTTTCTCCTGGACAGCAGGTTTCCTGGAGCTTCTTCCCTAGCCAAGAAAAAGAAAGAAGCAGAAGAGAGTGAAGTAATGTGAAGGGAGGCAGATTCTGGCCTCCACTTTCCAAGCAATGGTGAGCTGAAGCCAGCACTTCTCACCCATGGGACCAGTAAGTTGAAGAGGAGCCCCTAGCGAGACACCAGCAGTTTCATACACCAGCCCCATCCCCAACAGAAGTCCGGTTTTTGCTCCTCTTTCTTTACCTGGCCCGAAGGTCCTTTGAATCTCTACAATTCCTGTCATGCTCGCCAGTGTCATCATATTCCCGTGCTATGGGCTGATACCCAGGACTCCGCAGCTCCGTGGCTATAGAGATTGTTCAGTCTTTCCCTTCTGCAGTGTGCAAGGGAGCGTAGAGGCACAGAGGCATTGCATAGGCCTTCTGCTAATTAATATTCATGAACACGAGGTGTGCAGAAGGCAGCAGCAGGGACGTTTGGTGCCATGCGCATGGACTCACACACAACGCTCCCACTGCCTTCCTGACATGCTGTCAAAGCTGTTCAACTTGCAGGATTTGTTAACAGAAAGCCTGACAAGGCCCTTCCAGTGTGGTGTTCATTAAACCTGATAGGAACCCTGACAGCTGACTCTGACTTGAATGATCCTGTCATCGGAGCTGTTCATTAGGGGACTTCCTTTACTTCTCAGAGGTCATCATCAATGTCAGCAGCCTAGGCCGGCTCATTTTATTTCCTGTCTTGGAAAATTAGCTGAAGAGAAAATGGCTACCAGTAAATCACTGTAATTGCGCAGTCTGTGCTATGCACTGTCCCTGTGTTACAATCCCCGGAGCCTCACAGGAGCATTGCTGATATTCGCAGAGACATGAAAAGCTACTTTACATGTTAATGCAATTTTGCACCTTTAATTATGATTTTGGGCATGAAAAATAAATCTTTTTTATCACTATCTTCATAGTGCAGCAGATTTAGCCACTGTAGATTTTAATATACTGTAATTGAGTGCAGTGCAAGTGTAATTACAAAATGTAATTTTAGTTAGAAAGTTCAAAGTTTTAGTGGCACTGTTGGATTTAATGTTGCAGTATTTGGGTTATAATGTTCTGGTGGGTGAGTGTCTTCTCCTCCTTAGACACACACTATGTTGATTACTCGTACACTACTTTTATCTCCTCTTAAGCTTCATTTTAGGGATTCCCAAAATTGTGAACAGCCTTCTAGCAACACACTGATGATCTGAAAACAAGAGTGGGGAGTTCCCTATTTAGACACTACCAGGCCATTTCTAATGATGGGGAAAAGGAGGGAAGGCAGACAGGGGAGCAAAGAGCACACGGCTGTCAGAACCCACCGCCAGGATGTGGAGTGTTGCTCTATAACAACTCAAATGTCCTCGTTCTATTTGGCTATTGGCTAGAAAAATTTGTTTTCGACAGAACTATCAATGCTGGAGTTGATGCCCGAAATAAAGCTGTGTTGCACCTGCCTGTTTCATCTCACAATTAACCTCATTTGTGCGCTCTCTGGGGTAGGGACTGTGGTTTTACTTCATGTCTGTAGAGCAATTAGCACAATGGGGGCCCAACTCCTAATACATAGTGTAATATCGGCCATGGTACCTTTACCACAGTGTTTGCAATTTTTAGTATTTAGAATGAGAAATACCACAACTAACAAGGGGGAAATTAGTGAGGGGTGTGTAAATACCCAGTTTTTAATGGTGGCCACTGTGAGTGATTTTAAAAAGAGAAAAGAGAAAATAATGTTAATAAAAAGCAGAAGGGATCCATGAAGACAGTCTCCTTCATTCAGAGCCATAGATCACATGGGCCTCTCTGATGATTCTGCCAAAATATTTGACGTAATTCAAAATCAGCTCACACATTCGTTTCCAAGTGTATGAATGAGAGAGCAAGAGATACCAAGCCCCGACTGCACTCAGCAAGCCACATCATCTCGGGACTGAATGTAATTCCAGCATAACTTTAACACTTACAGGGGGGGGAACTGTATCCTGGAAAGCAGTGAAGGCCTCAGGGGTCACAGTAGGCAACCAGCGGGGTATGAGTTCCCAGGGCAATGCTGTAGCTAAGAGGACAAACATGATCCTTGGACACACCAGCAGATGAAGATCAAGTAGGAGTCAAGAGGTGGTATTTCCTCTGGATACAGGATTGGGGAAACCATGACTGGATACTGTAACCAATTCTGGTGTCCACACCACAGAAAGGATGTTGACAAACTGGACTGGGTTCAGAAAGAGCAAGGAGAATAATTTGAGGTCTGGAAAACCTGCCTTATAGTGAGAGTCTAAAGGATCTCAGTCTGTATTTCAGATTGCTGCATTGCAATTGCTCATTGATTCATTTGTTAAACGTCTCTTAATACAATAAAATTAACTAGGGAGCCCACAACAGCCAGCAGGCAAGTGGGCATGACAAAAGACCACTCGCTACTGGCTTTTGTGGAGATTGAGATCCTTTAGGCTCATACTATAGAGCTGGGTTGGCTTCTAAGGATGCTGCATATAATCGGATGCTAAGCTGTATTATAGTGTCAGCCAGTACGTAGCCCTGTCTTTAAAATACGTTATTTAAGCTGCCCTTAGCAATACCTTGCAGGAAATTAAAGGATTTTATGAGGAACACATTGGGTGTGTATCTATTCAGAAATAAGCTACGTAGACAGTTCATATCTGGTGTCAGATGTAAACTAGTCCCAGACAAGAACAGAAACAGAAGGAAAATAGCAGCAAAGGTTGTAAACAGAAGAAAGGAAGCAACAAAGGTTGCAGGATCTCATCAACATGCCACACTTCAATGCCCTAGAGAACTTCAGCTTTGACAAAGCTTCACAGTGGACAGATTGTATGCAGTATTTTGCAATATTTCAAACTGCAAACAAGCTCCACAAGGAAACTGGAGATCTACAGGCATCTTCTTTAATCTATGCTATGGGGAAGCAGCAAGAGAATGTGTTTAAATCCTTTGACTTTACTGAAGACAGTCACAAAGATGACTACAAAAGGGTTCTGGCTATGTCTAAGATATACTTTATACCTCAGGAAAAGGTGTTTTTTGAAAGAGCATGTTTTCACCAGATAATTCAAAGACTAGGGGAAACTGTTAAATGTTAAATGTAAAGAGCTTGGCATACATTGGCTGAAAACTGTGATTTTGGAAATGGAAAACATAAGGCTGATTATTGGGTTAACAGATAAAAATATTTCACAGCAGTTACAGTTGAAGACAGACTATAAAGGGATCTCACAAAACTGGGGGACTGGGTGTAATGGGTTGCCACACTCACACACTCACCACCGCAGCGCCTCCAGCTGGTTGCTCCAGGAATTAGCTCTGTCCAGCTGTGGAGCTCCCTCTGCAAGTTGTTCTGCCCACCCGTTGTTCTGCTCTGGGACCCGCGTGGCTCCCTGGCTTGCCGCGTTCTCTTCTGGACACAGCCCTCCAGCTGTGCTCCACTCGGTTCTCTCCCTTTCCAGGGGTTATCAGTAGTCTTCAGTCTGCACCTGCCCTCATGACCAACTGCAGCCCTAGAGTCTATCCCCTTGTCTCGGGGCAAGCCACAGTCTGTATCGGTCAGGTGCAGTGTAAGGGGGGAGGAGGGGACCCAGGCCCACCCACTACTCAGGGTCCTGGCTCAGGGACACTCTGGTGGCAGCCATGTCCTGCCGTCCTTCTCTCCCCTTTACTGCTCGCGCTCCCTGGGCCACTTCCCTTTGGCCCTCGCACCTTCTTGGCCCTTCCTTTCAGGGGCCTCAGCCTGGCAGGTATCAGGCTGGAGCTTTCCCTCCGCTCCCCTGGGTCTGCCCAGCGCTGTGGTAGCCCAGGTGCTCTGTCTACAGGGAGCCAGTCCTCCTCTGCTTGTCAGGAAGAGACTGCTGTCGCCGCTGCTTTGCAGCCTTTATATAGGGCCCAGCCTGGCCCTGACTGGCTGCCTTTCTGCCCTTCTCTGATTGGCCGGGTTCTGAACAGGCTCCCTCCAGTCTGCTTTAACCCCTCCTCTGCCAAAGGGGGCAACTGCCCGACTACACTGGGCAAGAAAATGGCAGATGAAATTCAATGTTGATAAATGAAAAGTAATACACATTGGAAAACACATAATCCCAACTGTACATATAAATTAGCTCTTGCCACTCTAGGAAGATTTTGAATCATTGTGGATAACAATGAAAATATCATCTCAATGTGCACTGGCAGTCAAAAAGCTAACAGAATGTTAGAAACCATTAGGAAAGGGATAGATAAGAAGACAGAAAATATTATAATGCCACTATATAAATCCATGGTATGCCCATACCTTGAATACTGTGTGCAGTTCTTGTCTTCCCTATCTCAAAAAAGCATATATTAGAATTGGAAAAAGTACAGCGAAGGGCAACAAAAATGATTAGGGATATGGAACAACTTCCATTTACGAGGCGAGATTAAAAAAACGGGACTGTTTACCTTAGAAAAAGAGAGCCAACTGAGTGGAGATATGATAGAAGTCTATAAAATCATAAAAAAGCAAATAAGGAAGTGTTATTTACTCTTTCACATAAGACAAGACCCAGGGGTCATCCAACAAAGCAAACAGGCATCAGGTTTAAAACAAACATAAAGAAATATTTATTTACACAACGCACAGTCAACCAGTTAAACTTGTTGCCAGGGGATGTTGTGAAGGCCAAAAATATAAGTGGGTTAAAAAAAAGAAGTAGATAAGTTCATGGAGGATAGGTCCATCAATGGCTATTATGGTCAGGAAAGCAATTCCATGCTCTGAGTATTCTTAAATCTCTGATGTCCAGAAGCTGGGACTGGATGAAAGGAATGGATCACTCGATAAATTGCCCTGTTCTGTCCATTCCCCTTGAAGCATCTGGCACTGATCACTGTCAGAAGACAGGATACTGGGTTAGATGGACCATTGGTTTGACCCAGCATGGCCATTCTTATGTTCCAATGACTTATCCCTAGCCACAGCTATTCAGAATGCAAAGCAGTCTGTATTAGTTAAACCACCGAAAACAAGGCAGGAGCAATTTGAAAAATCATAGAATCATATAATATCAGGGTTGGAAGGGACCTCAGGAGGTCATCTAGTCCCACCCCCTGCTCAAAGCAGGGCCAATTCCCAACTAAATCATCCCAGCCAGGGCTTTGTCAAACCTGACCTTAAAAACCTCTAAGGAGGGAGATTCCACCACCTCCCTAGGTAACCCATTCCAATGCTTCACCACCCTCCTAGTGAAAATGTTTTTCCTAATATCCAACCTAAACCTCCCCAACTGCAACTTGAGGCCATTACTCCTTGTTCTGTCATCAGGTACCACTGAGAACAGTCTAGATCCATCCTCTTTGGAACCCCCTTCAGGTAGTTGAAAGCAGCTACCAATCCCCCTCATTCTTCTCTTCTACAGACTAAACAATCCCAGTTCCCTCAGCCTCTCCTCATAACTCATGTGCTCCAGCCCCCTAATCATTTTTGTTGCCCTCCACTGGTCTCTTTCCAATTTTTCCACATTCTTCTTGTAGTGTCGCCCAAAACTGGACACAGTACTCCAGATGAAGCCTCACCAATGTCGAATAGAGGGAAATGATCACGTCCCTCGATCTGCTGGCAATGCCCCTACTTATACAGCCCAAAATGCCGTTAGCCTTCTTGGCAACAAGGGCACACTGTTGACTCATATCCAGCTTCTCATCCACTGTAACCGCAGGTCCTTTTCTGCAGAACTGCTACCTAGCCATTCGGTCCCTAGTCTGTAGCAGTGCATGGGATTCTTCTGTCCTAAGTGCAGGACTCTGCACTTGTCCTTGTTGAACCTCATCAGGTTTCTTTTGGCCCAATCCTCTAATTTGTCTAGGTCCCTCTGTATCCTATCCCTACCCTCCAGCGTATCTACCATTCCTCCCAGTTTAGTGTCATCTGCAAACTTGCTGAGAGTGCAGTCCACGCCATCCTCCAGACCATTAATCTGAAACTATGTAGCTGAAAAGTTATAAACAGATACTTGAGTGTTAAAAGTCATTATCCTAAAATCCCTGAGGTAAGGAGGGAGAACTCCCAGGCCAAGAGGGATAGATTTCAGCGGCGTGCACAAGGTGTGGGGAAAAGTCATATCCAGAAAGATGATGCATGTTCAGCCGGAGGTACACAGTGTAATAAATACAGGAAATATGGACATTTTGCAGCTGTTTGCAGCACCAAAGCCATCAGGAAATTGAGTAATATTATGGAATATGAAGAGCCTTTGCTTCTGGGATCTATGACACAGAGCCCGCCTGGAGAGTGAAGCTGTGAAGAGTCACGGCAAGAGTATTTACTTTAAAATGGAGTCAGGAGCAGATTTCACAGTCATCTCAGAAGCGACTTACAATCACCTTCAACTCCTGCTAGAGCTGAAGGCACCTGACACTGCTTGGATGATCCCTGGAGGGATTCCGAACTACATGAGCCAGTTCACCACAGTGACAACTTACAAAAGCTGTGCATTCAGAGTGCATGTGATGAAAGGGTCACAGAACAACAGCCGTCTCAGCTGCAGTGTGGTAGTCATGGTGGGCTTAGTGAGAAAGGTGGGAGAACTTGATGGAGTAGGTGGTGATATTGGTCTTTTGAAAGGAGATCCAGTACAAATAACCCTAAGAGATAATGCTGAACCATATAGTGTACATACACCTCACAGGTCTCCTATCCCATTACTTCATAAATGGAAACTGAATTAAAGAGAATAGAAGGGACTGGCATAATTGAGAAAATCTGAGCCAACAGCCTGATGTGACACGTTCAAATTCCTTTAGCCAAAGAAAGCGCTAAACTGACTATATATATCACATTCCTTGGGAGATTTTGCTTTTGAAGATTAACTTTTGGGATTACTATAGTTCACCTGAAATTTTCCAAAGAAAGATAGGAGAACTGTTATGGACACAAATGGAATTGTAGTTTTCATGGACAATATTCTGATATATGGATCTTCAGTGGAAGGATAGAAAACCCTCAATGAAGCCTTAAGCCTAAGCCCAATCAGATACTCTGGAATGAAGCAAAACAAGGAAAAATGTGTTTTCTGCCTATTCCAAATTGAGTTTTGGGACAGACAATAAATGAAGGTGGAATCAGTCCTAGCCTGGAGAAAGTAAAAGCAATCTGAGAACTGATGCACCAAGTAATGTACCAGAACGGAGATATATGGACGGGTTGGTAAATTACCTGTTGTGGCAGAGCTCCGACCTTGTCCCCGTGGGTCCCGCGCTTCTAGGTGGTATATGCTAGCCTCAGAGGCTCACTGTGACCCTCCACGTAGCCCTTCTCTCTCTAGGGTTACAGTCTACTGAGCCCTTTTCATCATAAGCCAGCAAGGAGGTTGGTGAGAGAACTCCCACAGTCTCTGTTGTCTCTAGGGCTTATTTCAGAACAGTTTAGCCTCCTGTCCTGTCAGGGGCCTGACTTCCCCTCCCAGGAGGTGTTTCTGTAGTGGCAGGTTGAGGGGAACCCGGGCCCGCCCTCTACGCCGGGTTCCGGCCCAGGGACCCTAATGGTAGCAGCTGTTGGAAGCCAACCTTTCACTGCCAGAGTTGCTACATTTCCCTGGGCCACTTCCCCACAGCTCTCCGACTTCTCCCTTCTTCACCCTTACCTTAGGGCTCCCTTACCAATGGTTTGAGGGTGTCTTCATTAACCAGCCCTTCAGCCGCACTTTCTCTCCTCTGGCTCCCTGGCTCTCCCCAGCCTGACTGGAGTGAGCCCTTTTATAGTATCAAAAGGGCCTTAATTAGAGTCAGGTGGTCACATTACCTTAATGGGGGGAGGAATAGCTCAGTGGTTTGAGCATTGTCCTGCTAAACCCAGGGTTGTGAGTTCAATCCTTGAGGGGGCCACTTGGGGATCTGGGGCAAAATCAGTACTTGGTCCTGCTAGTGAAGGCAGGGACCTGGACTCGATGACCTTTCAAGGTCCCTTCCAGTTCTAGGAGATAGGATATCTCCATTAATTTCATTTCAATTTCAATGGCCTCCCCTGACTCTTTGCAGGTTAGTTGGAGTCAGGTGTTCTCATTAGCCTGGAGCAGCCCCTGCTCTGGTCAGTCAGGGAACAGAAAACTGTTAATCCTGTGGCCAGTATATCTGCCTTCTGCTCCTCTGCTGTACCCCACTGGCCTGGGTCTATCACACTGTGTTGATAGGTACAAGAACTTCGTGCAGTGACAAAACCACTGAATGAATTGCTAAAGTCCAACACATCTTCATTAATGGTCTGGATGATCGGATAGATTCCAGCCTCAGCAAGTTTGCGGATGACACTAAGCTGGGTGGAGAGGAAGATACGCTGGAGGGTAGGGATAGGATACAGAGGGACCTAGACATATTAGAGGATTGGGCCAAAAGAAACCTGATGAGGTTCAACAAGGACAAGTGCAGAGTCCTGCACTTAGGATGGAAGAATCCCATGCACAGCTACAGACTAGGGACCGTCTGGCTAAGCAGCAGTTCTGCAGAAAAGGACCTCGGGATTACAGTGGACAAGAAGCTGGATATGAGTCAGCAGTGTGCCCTTGTTGCCAAGAAGGCAACGGCATTTTGGGCTGCATTAGTAGGAGCATTGCCAGCAGATAGAGGGAAGTGATTATTCCCCTCTATTCGGCACTGGTGAAGACCTGGCTGGGATGATTTAGTTGGTGTTGGTCCTGCTTTGAACAGGGGGTTGGACTAGATGACCTCCTGGGATCTCTTCCAACCCTGATATTCTGTGATTCTATGATCTTGACTATGGGGCCAAATCAAGAAATGGCCTTCAAAAAGATAAAATAAATTATCTTAGCATCTCCAGTTCTGAAGTACTATGATATGAACAAACCCACAATGGGAGTTACTGCGGATGCAAGCAGCAATGACCTAGGTGGTGTATTGTTGAGTCAGAGTAGAAGTCAGAGTAGAAGTCAGTTGCAGTTTGCTCTCACATATCAGAAGCAGAAAAATGAAATGCACTGATTGAAAAGGAGTGCTCGCCAAAGATATGGACATATGAGAACTTTTACAAATATCTGTGCGGACTGGATGTGTTTACACTGATAACAGACCATAAACCACTTGTAAACCTGATCAATGGAAAAGATCTGGATCAAACCAACGACTATTGATAAGATTAATGCAATTTAACCCGATTGTTAAATATGTTCCTGGGGAAAATTCGGTAGTAGCAGACTCTCTGTCATGGAGTCCAGCATTGCACTCAACTACTTCTGAGCTCAAATATGACGCAATGGTATATGTGGATGCTGTGGCCACATACTGACCAGTTTCAGAAAAGAGATTTCTCCAGCTACAAAAAGCAAATCTCAAACAAACATGCGACTTCAGGAAGTTTTAAGTTACATTAGTGCCGGCTGGCCCAAATATCTGAAGGACACTGAGTGACAAGAAATACTTTGTGATGCATGGACAATTAAGTGAGTCAAATGGACTCATTATTAAAGGCAATTGCATCTTAATTCTAAACAAAATGAAAAGAGAAATCCTAAACCTCAGCCATGAAGGACATAAAGGATTAATTAAATCACACAAATGGACCAACCAGTCACTGTGCTGGCTGGGCATCAGCAAGGACATAAAGAATAAAATAGCTGCATATGGACATTGCAGAACTAACAGGCAACACAACATGAAGAACCTCTAATAACAACACCCCAACCAGAGAGAACTTGGAAAAGACTAGTTGCAGATTTATGCAAATTCAGAGCACATCATTACCTGGTCATTGTGGACCATTTTTCCAGGTGTGTAGAAATAATGTACTTGAAAGACATAGCATGGCACAGTGTTCTTGAGAAACTGAAGTGCACTTCTGCTCATTTCGGTATTCCAGGGCAGCCAGTGACAGACAAGTGACCTCAATTCCTGGAGCGGAATTTAAGCCATTCCAAAAGAAATATGATTTTGATCATATTACTAGCAGTCCATGTTACACACAAATGAATGGAGAGGCTGAAAGAGCTGTACAGACAGCCAATAAAATCCTACAGCAGAGACATCTATTCCTTGCTCTCCTGAGTTACAGATCAGCAACAATAGCATCTACTGGATACAGTCCAGCATAACTCCTGATGGGAAGACAATTCAGAACAGCGGTTCCAAATTTGGAAAAGACTATCTCCAAAGTGGGCAGACATGAAGAGAGTAGCCAAATCAAATAAAAAGCCAGCAAGAGCTTACAAATACTTTTACAATGGATGTCACTCAGTTATAGCAGTGGTTCTCAAAGCCAGTCCGCCGCTTGTTCAGGGAAAGCCCCTGGTGGGCCGGGCCAGTTTGTTTACCTGCCGCGTCCGCAGGTTCAGCCGATCACGGCTCCCACTGGCCACATTTCACTGCTCCAGGCCAATGGGGGCTGCGGGAAGCGGTGCGGGCTGAGGGATGTGCTGGCCCTGTATCCATGTATCTGGCCATGTGCACTTCTTTATCCCTGTTAGAGCTCTATGAAAAATGAGTTGAGCAAAAGTTGAAACCTTCTCTCCATATTAGTTCAGTTTTGCTTATTTTTTCAGGTAGCCAAGATAAACTTATACACAAAGTGCACAGGGGAAATGAAAGTGACATGCTGAAATGTAGTTAAAGTGACACCATCAAAACAGGGAGAGCTTTCGTAAGAAGGTTGCTCCTAGGTATTTTGAGGGAAAATAGAAATTCAAGTGGTTGTTCAGAAAATTTCAGATGCCTAAAGTTGATTTAAGAACAAATATTAAAAACTTGCCTCACAAATTCCATCATTTTTCCATTTTTCCCACTTAAGTTTACCTATGCAAAACCTGAGATTTGGTGGAAATTGGAGCTTCAGAGATCTAAGTATTGCATATGTGTAATGCCAGCAGGTGGAATTGAACCTGGAATCTCTGAAGCTTAGCGTATGAGTCTCTTGAATACGGCGTACAGATGTGTCACCCCATCTCTAAAAAGATATATTGGAATTAGAAAAGGTTCAGAAAAGGGCAACAAAAATTATTAGGGGTATGGAACAGCTGCCGTATGAGGAGAGATTAATAAGACTGGGACTTTTCAGCTTGGAAAAGAGACGACTAAAGAAGGATATGACAGAGGTGTATAAAATCATGACTGGTGTGGAGAAAGTAAATAAGGAAGTGTTATTTACTCCTTCTCATAACACAAGAACTAGGGGTCACCAAATGAAATTAATAGGCAGCAGGTTTAAAGGAAACAAAAGGAAGTATTTTTTTCACACAGCACACAGTCAACCTGTGGAACTACTTGCCAGAGGATGTTGTGAAGGCCAAGACTATAACAGGGTTCAAGAAAGAACTAGATAAGTTCATGGAGGATAGGTCCATCCAGGGCTATTAGCCAGGATGGGCAGGGATGGTGTCCCTAGCCTCTGTTTGTCAGAAGCTGGGAATGGGTGACAGGGGATGGATCACTTGATAACTGCCCTGTTCTGTTCATTCCCTCTGGGGCAGCTGGCTTTGGCCACTGTCGGAGGACAGGATACTGGGCTAGATGGACCTTTGGTCTGACCCAGTCTGGTAATTCTTATGTTCTCTGCTCTACTGCATGAGCTAAAAGTCACTAGCTATAGTGTAAAGACAAGTCTCACTGTGTCAGTTTTTCCTTAGTTTCAGTATAATTGCTTACACGCAAGAGACCTCGCTGAATTGCCAGAAGTCGCCCATACGCATGCTGGCAGGATGTTTCAAACAACAAATGACAGCCACAAGCCAGGAATAGTGTGAATCTCTTGTCACTGCACAGCCATACATGTAGCAACATCAAGGGAAGAATCATCCAGGCTTGAAAGCCGTAGGAAGCACATTCATATTGTACACTGCAATAGCATAGTAACATCTAATTACCGTTAGAAAAACTTTCCATATAGAGATAAGTGGATAGTTGTCAGCACTGTTGAAACCAAAAGGCTGTTAAGTCTTTGCAATTGAAGTAATTTGCCTTATTTTCCTCTGTCTATCTGGTTGTTGAAAGGAGTTGGACCTACAATCATGCTTGTCTAATAGGCATGCATCATCCGTGTGCACGGAGATACTATGGTGACAGCAGGTTTAGTTTCTAATTTTCCCCAAATAAACACACCACAGCTGAGCATTTTCAAGCTATTTTCTTGTCTTTTACCTTTCTGAGTGAATTAATCAACCTAGTCGAGTGTCTCAAAAGCTATACAATGCCTTTGTTCTTTACAGCCCTCAGAAATGTCTGCTTGTTTGGTTGTTGCGTGTGTCAAATCAATGGTTTACAGCTAGATGTGTAGCACAGCACAGTACTCCTCCACAAACAGGTACACTGTTCGTTTCTCTTATCAGCAACCAACATTGGAAAGAGGAAGATTAAAAAGTGATACAAGAAAATAGGATTTAATTTCATTACCGCAACAACAGGTCACACAAGAATTCCCAGATCCTTGTCCATGTGCCTTTAGATTAGACTCATAGATTTTAAAAGTAGAAGTGATCACCTATACTGACATCCTGCATAACTCAGATCAAAGAATGTCACCCAGCCATTCCTTCAATGGAGGCAATTATTCTTCACTAATATATATGAAAACTATATCAAGTGCAGTAACTTCTTGGAGAAGAACATATCTTTTTAAAAGACATCCAGTCTTTAAATAAAGACTCCTAGTGATGATGAATGTACAACCTCCTTTAGTGAGTTGTACCTTCACCATTAAGAATTTGCAGCTCATTTATAATTTGTTTTTTAGCCTCTATTTCCAGCCTGTGGCTCTTTTTAAATCACTTAGTGTATGTTATGGTGGCTTACTATTTCCCAACTTTGACTGAGTAATGATTGCAAGATCAGCCTTAAATTACACAGGGAATGTGCCCCACTCGACTCCAGTTGAGGCTACATCAACTCTACGAGTGAGGGGTGTGATTCTGCTGCTGGTAGATATGCTAGAGGGTAGGGATAGGTTTCAGAGTGACCTAGACAAATTGGAGGATTGGGCTAAAAGAAATCTGATGTGGTGCAACAAGTGCAAGAGCCCTGCACTTAAGATGGAAGAATCCCATGCACTGCTACAGGCTGGGGACCGACTGGCTAAGCAGCAGTTCTGCAGAAAAGGACCTGGGGATTACAGTGGATGAGAAGCTGGATATGAGTCAGCAGTGTGCCCTTGTTGCCAAGAAGACCAATGGCATATTGGGCTGTATTAGTAGGAGCATTGCCAGCAGATCGAGGGAAGTGATTATTCCCCTCTATTCAGCACTGGTGAGGCCACATCTGGAGTATTGCGTCCAGTTTTGGTCCCCCCACCACAGAAAGGATGTGGACAAATTAGAAGGAGTCCAGTGAAGGGCAACAAAAATGATTAGGGGTCTGGAGCACGTGACTTATGAGGAAAGGCTGAGGGAACTGGGATTGTTTAGTCTCCAGAAGAGAAGAATGAGGGGGGATTTGATAGCAGCCTTCAACTATCTGAAGGGGGGTTCCAAAGAGGATGGAGCTCGGCTGTTCTCAGTGGTGGCAGATGACAGAACAGGGAGTAATGGTCTCAAGTTGCAGTGGGGGAGGTTTAGGTTGGATATTAGGAAAAACTTTTTCACTAGGAGGGTGGTGAAGCACTGGAATGGGTTACTAGGAAGGTGGTGGACTCTCCTTGATGAGAGGTTTTTAAGGCCAAGCTTGACAAAGCCCTGGCTGGGATGATTTAGTTGGGAATTGGTCCTGCTTTGAGCAGGGGGTTGGACTAGATGACCTCCTGAGGTCTCTTTTGACATTCTAGGATTGTGTGATTGTGTGATTGTATACACATCCTTGTGGTAGCTCTCAGGGAGCCAGCATGAATCTAACTATCAGTGTAGCCATGGTAGCACGGGTAGCAGCAGCGGCGGCACAACTGAGCCATGCTGAGTATATAACCAATGGATATAGTTGGCACGATTCACTCCCCATGCTACCTCAGCTACACTGATAGTTAGACTCATGATAGCTTGATGAGCTAGCAGGGGACTCATACTCAGTGTAGACGGAGCCTTAAGCTTTACTTGGAGCGATTTCTTTCTGCCTTTAGCACACTTGAAACTTTTACGTACAGAACATTTATAACTACAGACAGGTTTTAAAAATAGTGTCAGTATGATTCATGGCAAATGACGAGGTGACCCGAGTAAAGCATCTGCTACTTTGAAGCTCTAGGAGGGTCTCTGTAAAATGCCTAAGGGATTAAAAGTCTTTCATACAGAAGATCTGAAAGTGCTTTGCAGTCTGCATTGTAAATCGGGATGATCAAAATGCATAATTAAATGAGAAATCTGATATAACGTGTCACTCTTCTCATTGTTTTTGTCATGCTGTCCTTTTAAGTTTAAATGCCAACATAAACTGTTAACTTGTTACTTATCCAAGGCTTTGACATCAGTAGCTAGGATCTACATAATTGCAGCCATCCAGTTTTGAAACATGTAGCTTGTTACATCTTTTATTCCAGCTTTGCTGCATTAACTTTCCAAACGAATAGTGCCAAGACCTGCCACAGCTGCAATATGGATTTTTGTACACATGAAACGAAGAGAAAATACTGTGGTTTGATGCTTTGATTTTGCATGCATCAATTACTTCATAGCAAAAAGCCTTAGAGCCGCTATTAAACAGTGTATTTACAATAATGCCTAAAATCCTCATGCAGATAATGTAAATGTTTTCTACACACTGAGAATACTGTAGGTTTCAGAAAGTCCAGTGAGCAACTTTGGTTTTCTTCAAAACCAATCTCTTCTAGGTTAAAGAGATCAATAGCCTTTGCTATAAGCCTTAGAAGTCTAGAAAGAATTTGATACATCTTTTTGAATGATTTTTTTTCTATTAGTGGCAGTGTGTCTCTAAAAAAAATTAGAACAAAATAAGCTCTTGCCGAGGGTAAAAATGACTGGGGAGAAGAAAGCTGTCTTGGCGAGTGTAGCCATCAGTACTCTCCACTGCTATTAATTTTACCCAGGCTGGTACATTATGAGGGGAGAGACCTGTGTAGGAGGCTAATCTCACTGAGCCAAAAGTCAATCACTTGCGTTGGTATTTGATGGAAGTTACCTTGATACAATAAAAATGTGGGCCGTTTATCTCTGTTTCATCCCCACTATGCTCAGCAACATTCCTAAAGAGGGAAAAGATCTTCAGGCTTCACAGAACATATTGAATTTATGTAGGCGGGGGCTTTGCGGTGTCCGAGGTAGGTCTGGTTGATGGCAGAAAGCTAGCTAAAGTACTTGGACAGGTATCGTACATGAGAGCAAACAATCCTTCCAGGGTTACAGTGCTTAGAGAACATTACTAGTACAGCCACTTCTCTCTTTGACGTTACAGTTCCGACTACAGAATGGTCTTCTCCACTGCAAGTGTTGTATTTATATTCTGGAAGGACAAACTATAACACAATTCACCACTTGTGGGCCATTTTAGCCTATTCAAGACCTAGAACTTGGGATCAAGGAGCTTCTGGTCGCCAAGTACACAAGGTTACATCAAGGATTATAGAAAGTTCTTCGAGTTCTGTGCCTGTACCAAGAAACCACAATCAAAGGCCTAGGTATCCTCCAGCTCTGCCCACACCTCTGCAGCCTTCGTCTATTATAGCAATGGACTTTAATGCAGAACTGCCATGCTTCCAGGGACACTTGATAATCAACGACCGCCTAACAAAGATGGCACACTTCATCCCAAGCTGTACTCTTCCTCCTGCACGGGAGATGGCTCGGCTCCTCCTGGAAAATGTCTCCCACTACCACAGGTTACTGACAGCCATTGTATCAAACCATCAACCCCAGTTCATTTCCTGACTCTAGTGGGAATTTCTCAGACTCCTTGGCATCGAGTCCCTCACCTTGTCTGCTTACCATCCGCAGACTGATGGGAAAACAGAGAACCCATCACATCTGGGAGCAGTATCTTTGCTGCTTTCTGAGCTACCAACAGGACAACTGGCTCCTGCTGCTGGGCTACGCTGAGTTTGCATATAACACGCAATCCAGGCCTTGACCCAGCATAGCCCGTTCTTTGCAAACCATGGCTTTCACACCCGCTTCCACCCAGACTTTCCTGGGAGCTTTCCAGCACCAGCTGCTGTGGATTTATCCTCCCGCCGACACCGTGTGCACCAGGAGCTCATGGAACACTTGCAGTCTGCCAGAGACGCCTATAAGTACCATGCAGATCGAGACTTCCAGGCTGCCCCCAATCCAGGCATCCGGGACAAGGTGTGGCTCTCTGCCCAGAACCTCACGTTGAGCTGTCCATCTGCCAAACTAGACTACCAATACCCGGGCCCCTTCAAGGTTACAGAATGGGTGAACCCAGTGGCCTCCAGGTTACAGCTGCCCGCATCCTTGTAGATCCACCCCATCTGTCACATCTCACTTTTAAAGCCCAACACTAAGAACCCATACCCACGATGCTCCCACCCACCACAGTCCGTCAGCAGGGGGAGTATTTGGTCCATGAAATCCTCGGCTCTCAGCGAGTTAGGGGAAGACTCCAATCCCTGGTGGACTGGGAAGGCTCCGGTCTGGGTAAGCCTTCTTGGGAACTGGCAGAGAACTCCCATGCCCCAGACCTGTTGTGAGAGTCCCATCAGAAGTACCCCAAGAAACCAGGCTCCAAGGCCCCTGCGAGGTGCCCTGGGGGATGGGGGGGGGATTAATGTCAGGAATCAGGGGCGGCAGAAGATCCCATTTCTGAGCAACCTAACAAGCACAGCTGGCCAGCAGGAGGCTGCCTGGTTGGCTACACTGCCTGATTCACTGGAAGTGTCAGCAAACCAGCTGCTAAGCCCAGCAGCAGCGGTTCAGTGGCTGCTCAAACATCTGCCCACAGCTGCGATATCGCCTGTGCCTGCTCATTCCCAGCCTTGGACCCAGCCCTGCCCATGCCTTGCCTCACCCCATGTAACCCAGCCCTGACCCTTGGCTCCTGATCCCTGACTCTAGGTCTGCCCCGGGCTCCTATTCTTGAACACTGACTCCCACTCTAACCACTAGGAATGGCTGCCCACATCCCGGTCACTGGCCTTGCCTGAGTACGGTACTTTACACTTGTCTTTACTGAACTTTGCCTTTTGAGTTCAGACCAATTCTCCAATTTGGCCAGGTTAATCCCGTCCTCCAAAGCCCTAGCAGCCCCTTCCAGCGTGGTGTCCTCCGCAAACACTGTAAGCATCCTCTCCACTCCATTATCCAAGTCATTAATGGAAATATTGACGCATACTGGACCTACACAAGGCTTTATACAACTAATCATTAGATAAAACAGCTCAAGCCCTGACATAAAATCAATGGGCAACAAAAGCTAAATCACACAGATAAGTTTTCAGTCTCAATTTAAAACCAAAACACACTCAGCTCCCCCTTCTGGGCACGAGACAAGGCCAGAGATGAAGGAACACCAGTGTAGAGACACCCGCAAGATACTCGGGACTAAACTCATGCAATGCCTCCTAACTAAAGAGAGCAAGTTTAAAAATCAGTGAAGTATTTGACCAGCACCCAATGCCTTAGCATGTCACCTGTCTTTGTGCGAAACCCAGCAGGGGCATTCTGCACTCACGAGTATTTATGCTAAGTCCTATCAGGCAAAACAGCTGATAAGGCTCAAATTCTGTCTTAAGGTTAAAAGGAAAATACCTAATATTCTTAAAGCAGAATTGATAGCAACCTAGTACGAATCTTTTTGTGGGGGTAGGTTGTTCTAAGGGTACCAGTGGAAGGATTCTGAAAGGTCACAAGATTTTAAAGTAATCCCTCCTGTTTCTTTACTGCTGAAGGGCAGAAGAGTGAAATCATTAAGGGAGGGAGAAACCAACGGTAATATTTAGCAGCGTGAGCCTGATCCACGAAGGCACTTAGAAGCCTAAACATGAGATTTGCCTAAGTCCCAGGTTTGGCTCCACTGCAATCCGCAAAACTCCCACCAAACCCTGTAAGTACTTGAACTCACTCAGCCCCTAAGTTTTCTGGGGAAACGGCACCTGAATTCTTGACTCTGGGTATGCGCACTGCTGCCTCCTGTGTCATCTCCTGCCTAAGCCCCAGAGAATCCACGAACCGGGGAGAGGTAGGCGTTCCTCCACCTAAGGCACTTGCAGGGCCTGATCCGGTAAGTGTGCTCAGAGACTGCCCACCTGATCGGGTCCCATGCCAAGTCCAGCTGGGGGAGGCGGTATGTCTAGCCCGGTGGGTACCACACTCGTCTGAGATGTGGAAGACCCAGGTTCACTTCCCCCCTTTGCTGGGGATGGTGTGAGAACATGAAAAGGGGTCTCCCATCTCTTAGGATAGTGCTCTAACCACTGGACTACAGGACATCCTGGTGTGGGGATCCTTCCCCCTCTCCCACTGAAGCAGTTATACTGTGGATAACACTGCACCTGGGGTCTCCCGCCTCCCAGCAGGGGCCATAACCACTGGACTACAGAGTCATTCCTGCTCTCTCTCGCCCAATGGCTGTTCCATCGTGGACAAAGACTTAAACAGCCATTGGGCCAGAGAGCGCGCGTGGTGAGACACTCTCACTGGCTGAGCATTGCCTCTGCAATGGATAACAGCTTGTGCCTTTCTTCGTCTGCTGTTACAGACTCTTGTCTCTCAGCCCCTGGCTCCCCTATCCAGAGTCTTTGTCAATGCTCAAGCCTGCACCAGACACCACACCTGCAGCTGGCTCCGTAGACAGCGACTGTTCTCAGTGTTGGTCGCGTTAACTCTCCCACTCCCCGGCCTCAGGTGACAAGTTTCACGCCCAGCAGTTTTGTAACACAATATCAGACATGTTGCATGAATCTAGAATTGTTTCCCATACAAACATCCTACAAGAACAATGACATCAACATTAGTTTTTAGCTTTCAGCAGAGACCCCACATGACCCCCTTCAGTGAAATATATAGAGGATGGTCAGACACAGGGTAACAGGCCTGGCCATGTGTGTGTCACACCTTGTTTATAGAATTTAATCGTAGTTGCCAGACAGAAGTCACATGGATGCTCAAATGCAGGAGGTTAAAGTGGAGCATATCGATAAACTACTGAACATTAAACAGAAGAGCAGCATCTGAAATCAAACACAAAATGGATTAGAAATAAAACAGTATTTGGGGAAAATAATGACAGGGCCCAATGCAGAGCTCTGCAGACTGACCCGTGTCTGAGCAGTGTCCAGCAAAGGGCTTTGTGCAGCTGCCAGGATCCATCCACGCAGACCCCATTGCAGGATTGGTGCCCACGTGCTCAGCTGAGTGCCCCCAACACATTAAAGAATCCAGTTTGCTCCTATTGAAGTCCTTGTGAAGAAGAGACTCAAAGCCAATGAGAGCTGAGAGCATTTGGCCCCTCCTGGGAACAAGTGCCAGGTTAGGTCAGCATGAAAAGTTCAAAAGATGCTGGAGGTGAATGAACAGCCTTTCACTGGAGGAAGAAAACAAAAGGACACAAGTTCTACTGATAAATTGAGCTGGTTAAAAGCTGCATGAGCAGCAGGACAGACAGCAACAAGAATAAGTAAATCAATAGAAACCCCAGAGGCAGCGATTTCAGGCAGCTATGCCCAGGCATGAAGTAAGGGCATATTGAAATTTCCCAAAGACTAATTATTAATGAGAGGAGAGAGCAGCTGTGTAGTATAACGAGTAACCAAAACCTCTGCCAAAAGGAAAGGCAGGAGACTGGAGAACAATGGAAATGTTGTGTACAAAAATGGTAACCCAGGGATGGGGTTCTCCTGTGGTCCACACAGAAACAGACAGTCTGTGGCACATCATCTCCAGAGAACAGCAGAAGAAGGAAGGGTGGACCAACGTACAAAGAAAAGTCGGATGCGATTAAGGAGCCGTTCATAGGAACATAGGGCATAGGACTGGAAGGGAAACCTGGGTCAATGAGTCCAGTGGGACGGACTCGAGAGGCGTAGAGCAGAAGCCCAGGAGGCTGGCACACAAACGGTGTTCCCACAAAAGAGGGGCTGTAGAGTTTGATCCTGCCAGGTCCTGAGCACAGTGGCTGAATCGCTCCAGTCCCACCAGAGGCTGGTCTCCGAGAGAGCTGAACGTACAGCGCACGTGGCTAGGCTGTGACCTTTGAGCCAGAGGCCTGGCCACCCCGATCCTGCAGATGCTGAGCACCTCTCAGCCCTCTCCAACATCGGTCTGGAGTGGTGAGACGTGCACATCTCGGAGGTCAGGGCCTGGAGGCAGCAGGGCTTGAAGGATCATCTCCCCAGCCGCACAGAGCAGCAAGCCAGGCAGGTCCGTGGTCTGGAGCCCTGATCCAGGAATGGTGTTACTAGGTGCAACCACAATACAAACAACAATCGTTTTCATCTATCACCCTTGCTAAGGCTTCCTGATAAAATGCCTGTGGACTGGCACTGCGGTGTCCCTGAGCACTGAGACAGTCCCCCGAGAATCTTACAGCACTAGTGACCTCTGCAGCAGGAGGTATGTTGGAGTCACCACTCGTGGCCGTGAAACTCGCCAGTGATGGCTGGAAGACGTTGGAGAACAGGAGGTAGAGAGCGTAACGCTGCCCTGAGTGGTGATGGCAAGCGTGGAACAAGCAGCCAGTGCAGTATAATGAAGGGAAGGGAATACAATTGAATTGAGAGATGAGCAGACGTGAAGATCTCACCACATTGCTTCGGCCAAGTCTGTAGGGTGCAAGCCAGCATATTTCACATCAGCATGCTAAAAAAGGGCTAAGTCACCACTTTTGATCTCAATATGTACTCGCCCGTGTAGTGTACAGCAGACCCTAACGATGCTTGGAAGCTATTTTAAAAACATAATATTTATAAACCTGTAACTGGGCCAACCCAGGCTCATGCTACAGGCAGCCTACCTCTGTTTCCCCTCTTGGACTGTTAAAACTTCCGGCTTTTTTCTAGTCAAAAATACCCCTGTCTGAGGACCGGGTATATTAATAGAAAATAAACTGCAAATACGACTCTAAATCCCCACACAAAGTCCATTCATAAGTCCATACAACACAAGGTTTCTCTTCGTCGTCTCAGCCTTCCTGCCTGGAGCCTTTCCTGCTTTGGGAGGCTACCCCCAGTCCGAGTCCCAGCGCCCAGCACTCTCGGCTGGAGCCTGTTCACTCCTAACAACCTCTGGTCCTGGGGCATGCCCTCCTGCTGCCCCCAACAGGTCCTGGGGCATGCCCTCCTGCTGCCCCCAACAGGGCAACCACCGGATCTCTCGCCGGTGCAGCTCATTCGGTTATCAGCCCCTTTAGTGATGGAGCGAGCTGGCTTGTAACATAAGCCAGTGTCAGTGCAATCCCAGCCGTCAGCCATTGACCAGACAACTGACAACACTGAGCCCGGGGAATGGGGACGACTGCTGTTGCTTTTTCACATTGGCTGTTTTGGTTAAAAGACGCTTGGGAAAATGGGCAACTTTTCTGGCAAAAAGTATTTCCAGTTTTTCAAGAAAAGTCCCTGACCAGCGTTCCCTGGAGCTCTTGAAGTAGCAAAGGAAACACATCCACTGGGAATGGTTAAGTCAAACAAACAGGTCTGGATTTTTGTCACAAGTTGTGCGAGTTTGAACGAGAAGGGGCCAAGACATCACAAATGCCAGAGGAGCTGGCACCAGGTACCAGGCTCGCTCTACACTGACAATGCAGCCACGAACAGAGCGAGCTTAATGCACAAGGCATCCTCATGCCAGCTTCACATGAAAACACACAATTAATGGGCAAGCTGCCAGGCAGGGGATGAGCCACGGCACTTCTTTACCAATGTTTGGAGTTACACCCCTTTCCCTCTTCTGCACAGGTAGCCAAACTGCCCTTTTGGGGAATTAATACCAGATCCCATTGATGCTGTGTGGAGAGATTTCTGTGATTACAAAAAGGATTAAAAGGTTGAGTTAAATTAAGAGTTATGGCCAGAAGCAAAGGAGGCCTAGAAACACCAGAAATCATGGGGTGAACTTGTGGGGACTGATGAGTAATAGCCTCTGGAATAAGAGCTCAGTGCAGTTTGCTAAGCAGAAGAAATACCCACACAGGATTAGCATGAAAGGTTCAGAAATGTTTGGGGATGCTGATCCGAAGCCCCCAATTTGCATTTCACGTACAGGTCCTGTTGTATTAAGTTAGATGGAGTCAATGCGCTAAGGGCATTAACAGAACCCAGTCACAGTATTAAACAAGGCTGGGGCTTGGAATGCGGAGAATTCTGCTTGCTTAGCACCATTGCAAACTCACTGCTGAAAATCCTTGGAACCTCTTCTTAAAGACACCAAATAGAAGGAAAAACAGTTCAAGCATTGAAATGTAAAGCAGCACTTCTCAAAGGTTAGCAACCTGAGGACTCCCATTTTGACTTATAACTTTTCAGGGACCCCCAATCCCACCCGCTCAGCCCCAGGCCCTGCTCCCACTCCACCCCTTCCCCCAAGGCTACACTTCTTCCTGCACCACCTCTTCCTGCCCCCCCTCCATCCACCCTCCCTCTGTCACTCGCTTTCCCCCACCCTCACTCACTTACACCAGGCTGGGGCAGGGGGCAGGAGGGGGTGTGGGGTGCAGGCTCTGGGAAGGCATTTGGGTGTGGGAGGAGGTACGGGGTGTGGGAGTTTGGGTGGGGGCTCTGGGCTGGGGCAGGGGGTTGGGGTGCCCTAGGGGGTGTGGGGTGCAGGCTCTGGGAGGACGTTTGGGTGTGGGAGGAGGTACGGGGTGTGGGAGGAGGTACGGAGTGTGGGAGTTTGGGTGAGGGCTCTGGGCTGGGGCAGGGGGTTGGGGTGCCCTAGGGGGTGACAGGTGCGGGCTCTGGGAGGGAGTTTGGGTGCGGGAGGGGGTGAAGGGTGCTGACTCCCTCGGGTGGCTCCCGAAAGCGACTGGCACATCTCTCTGGCAGTGGCTCCAAGGCAAGGAGCCAGGGGGTCTCTGCGTGCTGCCCCTGCCGGCAGGCACCACCCCCGCAGCTCCCATTGCCGCAGTTCCTGGCCAATGGCAACTGCAGAGTTGGTGCTCGGGGGGGGGGGGGCAGTGTGCGGAGACCCCCAGGGGCCGCAGGGACATGCCAGTCGCTTCCGGGAGCGGCGTGGTGCCAGGGCAGGCAGGAAGCCTGCCTTAACCCTGCTGTGCTGCCGCAAATCTCCCGGTTTGGCTTCAGTAGCCTCCGGGAGATAGAGGGAGGGAGAGGAGGTGATCAGAGGGGCCAAGGACCCCCTGGAGTACCCTTGGGGCCCCCAGTGATCCTCAGACCCCCGTTGGAGAAACCCTGATGTAAAGCATTAAATGGGCTTTCACTTTAAGGACATCCCCAGTTCCCTTTGCCTTTAGCTGGAGGCAGTTTTTAGGAGGAAAAGCCTCTGTTGTCTGACAGCCTCTGAGATGGTCTGTAGGATGGGACATCGCGGCCGTTCTAGGTGGTGGTTGGGATTCATCGGCGCCGACTCCATGGCTGCTCTGGGGCTAGAGCACCCACGGGAAAAATATAGTGAGTGCTCAGCACCCAC
>NC_048301.1:996767-1056218 GCF_013100865.1 Trachemys scripta elegans | reverse complement strand
GCTCTCATAGACTCATAGACTCATAGACTTTAAGGTCAGAAGGGACCATTATGATCATCTGGTCTGACCCCCTGCATGCTGCAGGCCGCAAGACCCTTCCCTGGACTCTGCCGTTGAAGTCCCCAATCCTGTGTTTTAGTGACTTCAATCGCAGGGGGCGTTGCTCTGTCCTTCTCTCCCTGTGCTTCCCCCCGCACGTTCGGCCACCCTCCCTGGCAGCTGGGTGGGGAGCGGGACGGAGCCTGGCTGAGAGGCAGCGGTGACCCGCTCCCTGCCCGGGCCAGGGCCAAGGGCCTGCAAAGCAGAACCCCACTCATGCTTGGATCCTGTCCCCGGCCGCAGGGCCCAGGCAGGGGGCAGGCTAGAGGGGCTCCATCCCACTTCCCTCCCAGCTGCCAGGGAGAGCGGCAAACGTGCCAGGGGAGAGGCTCAAGGAGAGAAGCACAGAGCCCCTCTCCCTCCCCGCCCCTGACAGGCCAATCGGGCGGGGGTACTGATCCCCCCACACGTCACCTCTGGGTGCAATGGGGTGTGTTCTGGAGGCATCACACCCTCCCTGCAGAGCTTCCCCTCTCTGCGCTCAGGGCTCCCCAGCTGCCAGGCTCCCAGTGCAATCACGCGGCCGACATGCAGCAGGTCTCAGGAGTACTCAGCACTTCACCCCACGGAGCCCTACCAGCCAATGTAAGCGCTGAGCTGTTGCAATCAGAGCAGATGATTCCCAAGCCCAGAACGCAAAGCAAGACTTCGTCTCTCCAGCTTGCTGTACTTTCTGGCTCAGCTCCACGCAGCACGCCCAGCGGTTCACCCCGCCCAAGGCAGGTGGGACCCTCCTGCTGGAGGATCAAACCCTGCTCGTGTGGGACAACGTGAATTGTTCTGGAACGTGGGGGCGCGTCTCCAAACACTGGGCAGAGAGGTGCGCCCGCAGCGCAGCACAGACTGGGTCACAGGCCTAGCATGGTGAAGGGCTGGGACTAAGGAGGGCTTCACTAACAATCCAATACCCTAACGAGCGCATCTGATGAATATTTGTTGCCTCATCTGCATACTTGAATTAAACCATTGGTTTCTGCTGTGACCCCAGCTCCCAGCACTGGCTCTGATACAATAGGCATGTGCAAAAGGCACAACTGCTCAAATACCCCGACTAGACGTTCAGGTGCCGTAAAGTCACAGAATCCCAGAATATCAGGGTTGGAAGACACCTCAAGAGGTCATCTAGTCCCACCCCCTGCTCAAAGCAGGACCAACCCCAACTAAATCATCCCAGCCAGGGCTTTGTCAAGCCGGGTCTTAAAAACCTCTCAGGAAGGAGATTCCACCACCTCCCTAGGTAACCCATTCCAGTGCTTCACCACCCTCCTAGTGAAATAGTGTTTCCTAATATCCAACCTAGACCTCCCACAATGTAACTTGAGACCATTACTCCTTGTTCTGTCATCTGCCACCACTCAGAACAGCACAGCTCCATCCATCCATCCCGGTAGTCCTGAAGAAACTACATGACTCCACGTTGCCAATTGTGTAGCTTCATTCTCAGCTGCCGATCTGACAACTAAACAATTGCGCTGGCTACGTCGCTCTCATCTTCTCCAGCCTGCAAATCATTTTTTTTGGCACTGTGCTAGACCCGCTCCAATAGTTCTCAAAGTGTGGACACCAGCCCTGGACACAGCAGCCCCGTGTTAGTCTGACCAATGCCACATGCAGAGGTAAAATCACCTCCGTGCTCCGACTCCCCAGGTTCTGCGTCCCAGGATCGCATTAGCCTTTTTTGTCAGAGCACCACCCTGGCAGCTCATGTTCAGTTGCTTGTCCACTGTGCCCCCAAGACCCTTTCCAAAGTCGCTGCACTCCAGGATCGTCCTCTCTGTAGGTATGGCCGGCATGCCTTGTTCCGAGATGTTTCGTTTTGCATTTGGCTGCACTAAAACACATGATGTTTGAATGGGCCAGTTTACCAAGCTGCCCAGCTTGCTCTGTGTGACTGCCTGGTCTTCATCGTTATTCACCACTGCCAGTCTTCGCCTCAGCATCTTACCGTCTGGGCAGAGTAACAGTCATTGTCACCTAGTGCAACTCTTACGCCCCGGTGTGTGCACAGATCTCAGAGTTAGTTCTCTGTGGGGCTGGGAAGTAATGCAACAGCCTGCAGGGGGATGAGACTGGGTATTAAATGCTGCTTTAAAATCTGCTCTGCCCTGCCCTGTGTAGGGAGCATTTTGCAGGATAACATTGAGTTCCTGTAGAAGAGACAGAATTAAGTCAGGGAAATCCTATGATCTGTGTTGTACAGGAGCTCAGACTAGATGATCACAGTGGTCCCTTCTGGGCTTGGAATCCATGAATTAGAGGGGAATAGCTAATGCAAGTGGCGCTTAGTGTTGGTATTAGAAAGGCCCCTGTGGTGCTGGGGCCAGCACAAAGGAAATGAAGCAGGTTATGCAATAGGACGATCAACATTAGTCCAACGGAATGAAACCACTTCAGTACAAAGTACCAGCAAACTACGGATGTGGGGGCATTAAATGCTCTCCATGTAAACAGTCAGAAGAGTAGATTAAATCCTTTACATCTGTCTCAGTGCCAAGCATCTCCTAGAGCAGGTGCGTTTTCTGCAACGCTTGTTCCAGGCTACACAAGAGACAGCAGCTGGAGGCTGCTCTCTCCCTCCTGAATAGCGCCCGTCCGTTGGCAGCAGCAAGGCACAAAGGCGTCGGGGCAGCACCTACACGGCGGCACCTGCTCTATCAGCAGAAGTTAAACCATTGCTTTTTAAGGTGACCACCCGTCAAAGAAAAGAAGCCAAACGCCCCGGGCATTGCTTGCCACATTGCTGAGCGCGAGGCGGGATCCTGCCCAATGGGCCAGCCCTGGAGATGCCCCCAGGGCCTCGGGCTGGGGCTGCCCACACAGCAGAGCAAAGGTGGGGGAGAGCAACCTCCCCTTCCACCTGGGCCGCTCAGCCTGGGCCTCCAGGAACTGCCAGCCCCTGGACTCTCCCTGCTCTGGGCTTTCCCCTCCTGAGCACAGGACCTTGACTGACCTTTTTGGCTGGGCAGGAGCTGGAGGGGAAGCTTTCCCTGAATGCTTTTGGGTGTTCAGTTTATCAGTATAACCCAACGGGGATGTGTGCGAGGGCGTGCATGGGGGAGGCTCCCCACTGTCAGACAGACCGACCGCTTCATGACCCCAAGCCTTGTTTGACCACTGGCCTCCTTTCCTGGCAGGCCTCCAGCTACGCAGAGACTTTGCTCACCGTCACGTCCCCCACAAAGACTGAAACTCCAAACCCACTGAGCCCACGGTTAAACCCCTTCCCCAAACATTTCTGTGGGGTCTGGGACGTGATTAGTTCTTACTGATCACTTGTCACTCACTGGCCCAGGCAGGAAGTCGTCTCTCTCAGTCAGAGGTAAAACGCCAATGGCTTCTTTCAGTGGCCCTGAGAGATCCAATCCCAAAGGGCAGGTTGGTGACACAGGGATCCCTTCATTACTGCCCAAGTTTACTCCTTTTTCCAAACTGGTGCAGAGGATTTGCCCCTGCAATGCACTGGCCACAGAAATGGCTGCCCGTCACTCGGACTCAGAGGGCTCCAGATGCTGAGGTGCGCAGACATCTCGTTAGCAGCACATTTCATGAGGCTGGCAGAGACCCAGGTCACGTAGAAAGGTGAACAACCTTTCCTTGGAGCGGGCGTGGGCTAGCATGCAGCATTTTCATTTGCTCCTACTCTCTCTGCTCATAGCTGTGCAGCTGTAAAAAGCCTCATCCTAATTTATTCCTGACAGTTATTCAGCTGGAACAGTTTAAGGAGGAGAGAACGGCAGATCGCTAGCTGTTGTACTAAACTGCATCTCAACGGAAATACAGATTTCCGCATGCATTAGTGACTCGGTGTGTGCCTGAAGTTACACTGTGGTTCAAAAGTCTACTGCGTAAGTGGGGGTGGGGGGATGACAGGATAGGAATGACATTCCTGGATTGAGAAAGACATTCTATTAACTGACGTTATATGCCCAGAAACGCAGCTTCAAAATTCTTCATTGTCACCATCCTGAACACAAGTGGGAACCGAATAGTGCCTCATGAAATCTAAGGCACACCACAATGAGCAGTGGCCAGTCACACTAAGCCAGTTCAAATACTGGGTCACTATAGAAAATTGAAGATTATTTGATTTCCTCTTCCTAGGTGCCCAGTCTGAATGATGTACTACAGACACTTCAGCTACATTCACTCCATCCAAATCAAGTCCAATCCTTAACATGCAACTAATTTTACTTTTTCATTAGTAACTAATACTGTAATGAAATTAAGTGCCAGGGCTGTTTGAGGCATATTCTGTACTTGCTCAATTTGGCAGCAAAAAAAGATTTGCAGTTTTCAGTTAATACAATATTCATTATCTTGTGTAAACCAAATATACGCTTGGAAATGCTTGTTGGTAAATATTAATGATGTATTTCTCAGCTCTCACTTAACCCTTGTCTTGTCCTGTGATGTTGGAATCAATCACCTGCACCTACTGCACAACTTCTCTCTTGCATGGTTTCTAAGGGCAAAGGGTTCAGGGAGGTGGGAGGTTCAGTTCTCATTCACAGTGTGAACGGGGGATTGCTAATGACAACTGGGATTCCTTTCCCCTTTACACATAGAGAACACCTAGCAGCCAAAGGTTGCAAATGAGTGTAGCTGGGAAGGGAACCAAGGAGACATGAGCTCCAGTCCACTGTTCTAGTCAGTGCAAAGGTCCCCACCCTGTTAGCCAATGTCCTGTATGAACCAGAATGCTTTGTACTTCTGCTGCATTGTGTAACTATGTACTATATTCCCAGAATACCTTGTATTCATGCTAAGATTCATTGTGGAAAGTTAGTAGTAGTTTAACTATATATAACCTCCATTCTTTATCAGTGTAAAATCTGTCAGAAACAATAGAATATGTCAAACAAGATGTATGTTCTGGTAAGGTTTGCCAAATGTGAACTGTGCGTTGGGTACAGTTAGTATGGAAGCGTCTACAATCTACTGACATCCTGAATATTATTGTGCATGGCTGGTGCAGTATGCTAGCAAGGGTTGTTCCCTGAAAGACATGAAACTAGGGAAGGAATGTAATAATGCAGTGGAATGTATGGAATTTTCTATCTCTTGTAAACAAGTGGGATATAAATATGAGCAAAATTGAGCTCATACTTTGGAATGGATTGAAATTTCTGCAAGCTGTTCTCCAGATTGGTAACTTACGAACCTAGAAATGAGACATCACTCTAAAATTGGATGGGCTTCTGAAGTTAACAGGCAAGAAACCATTGGTGATATTGATATCTGCACTAATGATACTGCATCTCATAGATAAGAGATGATTTCAGGGAACTCGGAAGTGTGCTGAAGAAGAATGGCCAACCGATCTTCTCTGAGATCCTTCCTGTCCCATGAGCAAAGGAAGACAAAAGATTAAGTGAACCACAGGCCAGGTAAATAGTGTAGGATTTTGGTTTTGTGGAACACTTGTCCACCTTCTATGGGGAGTGGGAGCTGGATAGTTTGGATGGCCTCCACCTCAGCTGAAGGGGAACCAATATCCTTGGGAACAGGCTTGGTAGAGTAGTCAGGAAAAATAGCAAAAGGGGAGGTGCGGTAAAACAAGAACAAAATCAAAGAACCAAAGGACAGGAGAAGAAGAAATTCTTTAATTGCCTCTACCCCAATGCTAGGAGCCTGGGTGACAAAGAAGAAGAAGAATTGGAAATATTTATGAGCATAAATTCAATCCAGCTGGTATTACTGACATCTGGTGGGATGAGTCACACAACTGGAATGTTACAATCAATGGTTATAATCTATTTAGGAAGGATGGAGTGGGCAAAAGGGGAGGGGATGGGGCACTCTGTCAAAAATGGCATTTCCTGTTTCTGAGTCACTGATAACTCAGAAGAAAATGATCTCCAGTGCTTCTGGCTCACGGCCCCAGGTAAAGTATAAGATGGGTAATAGCTGGTGTCTGCTACTGGCACCTAGCTATAACGTGTAGGCAAAAAAGCTGCATGATCACAAGGGATTTCAATCTGAGTGACACATGCTGAAGGTCTCATGCTGCCAGTACTAAAACATCCTTGCAATTTCTATGTATTATACACGACAATCTGCTAACTCAAAAAGGATTGCACCTGACACAGGGAAATTCTATATTAGACCTCGTCCGGAGAGGTAAAGAGGCACTAATCACAGGACTAAAATTAATGGCAGCTTAGGTCACATTTATAATGTGCAACCAGAGTAAAGTCCAGACAAATAATATATATAGTGGGTGCTGTAAGAGGGCCAGTTTCAGAAAACTGAAAGCAATGATGACCCAAGTCAGCAGGGAGGAAGAATTTAATCAGAAAAGTGTGAGTGATAATTGAGAATTGTTTAAGAACATTTTACTAGATTCCCAAGAAGCCAGAATCCCACAATTGAGAAGGAAGACCATATTGGTTAAAAAAAATGCCATTTGTATTTGTGCTGAAGAACACAAACTTACCAAAACTAAGATACAGGAAACTTGTGGAAATCACGCTGCACCTGGCTACTACAAAATACATGGAGCTAGTGGAGAAAACATTTAGCCAATATTACATATAATCTTACATATGTTTCTTGAATTGTCCCCATGTTAAGATCTTCCCCAAATGCTTTTACTTCTCTTAATCAAGGGGAGAGCTGACGTGTTAGGATTCCAGGACTAGGCACAACATACCATCAAAACAAATCCCTTTAAACTTTGCTAATTTCTAAAATACGATGCCTGAAATGCTCAGAAGATGATTCTCATCCTGTGTATGTCCATCTCTGTTTTACGTATAATTTTCAGGGTTGGTATAACTGTCAAAATATGAGATACATGTCATGTTGAAACTAAAAATATATGCACCACATACCAGGTGGAGGCAATTATTAGTGCCTGGTGGTCTGTGAGAAAAACATGTCCAAAAAGGATAGTTAAGGAAGATGTCTTAGGTTTAAGTGATACAGGAAAGATGGTGAAACTCCTCCCATTAAGTATAAAGCACAGTTAGGGGTAAGCACAGAATTTTCAGACAGTCTGACTGCTGCAGCTGCTGTCTTCCAGAGGGGATAGTGAGGTGCGTACTCTTTCCTTCTGTATTATTAAGTGATGAATACATTGATTAAACCTAGTTACTGGATATCTCTTGTTATTAATTTATGCTACACCCCTAGCAAAAGGGAAGTGAAGACATCTAAAAAAATAAACATAACAAATGGAAGAAAGAGGAAGTAGATAGTAATGAATATAAATCTGAAGCTAGGAACGGTAGGAAATTCATAAGGGAAGCCAGGAGACACAATGAGAAATCTGTGGCCAGCAGAGTTAAGGACAACAGGGAGGTTTTGAGTATATTAGGAACCAAAAGGATCCTGACAATGGTACTGGTCCATTACTTGATGGAAATAGTAGCATCATCAATAATACTTCAGAAAAAGGTGGAAATATTCAGTAAATACCTGTTCTGTATTTGGGAAGAAAACAGATACTAGAGTCGTATCATGCAACTCTCTTCCCATCCCACTAGTATCTCAGGGTCTGCAGAGGGTCAGTCAGGGTGCATAGGGAGTGTGTGAGCATGAGAACCATGGACCAGGGGCCTCTGCTCCACTTCTTCCGCTATCTGGCCTCTTGACCTCCTGCTATTCTGTATCAATAGCAGCTGTCATGTACGTTGAAGGCTAGCACTATAACAGTGTTTAAAAGAGAACTGGATAAATTCACGGAGGTTAAGTCCATTAATGGCTATTAGCCAGGATAGGTAAGGAATGGTGTCCCTAGCCTCTGTTTGTCGGAGGGTGGAGATGGATGGCAGGAGAGAAATCACTTATGTTCTTATACAGCACCATTAGCAGGGAAACATTTGACCTTTTTGGAACCTAGATGTTTTTGGAGTTAGATTGTGTAGCGATTTCATATGTCCAACAGGGACCAGATTAGCAAAAGCAAATCTGACACACATGCATTCAGCAGGATTTTGACCCATCTATTGAGGGACTCCCATCTACTGCACCTTTGTATTATCTCTGTGAAGTTAAACACCAAATGCAGGGAGGCCTGGATTCCTTTTAGCCTTTCTATTTCTAGTGCATGTTGTGTTCCAAGATTGTGCCTTCACACCCAGATGGAAAGCAGCATATGGGGGTACTCAACTCTTGCTCTCACCAGAAGAAGGGGCAAACAACTAGGTACATGAATTCCCTCCACTCTGCCTCACTCTTCCAATGCTGCACGTCCCAGAGAAAAGTGCAAGACCCTGCAGAAAGCAGTTGTGCCATAGCCCTGTAGATTTTATTGTTAGATTATGTCTGACCTAGTCTGACCTCTCCCAGCGACTCCTGCATCAAACACACAACAGATCTTGGAGACACCCAGCCCTGAACTAAAGATTCCAGGTGACGGAGTGTCCTTTTCATCCCTAGGTAAGCTGTAACCCACCCCTGAGGAAAGTTTCCTTGTAACCCGCAGGAGCTGGGGTGACTTGAAGCAGGGGGGTCTGTACCCCTCTCAAACCCTTGGCTTTTATTTCTTTATTTTTAGTATTTGCAATTGTGATATTATAACCGCATTCAACAGATTCCTCCCTAAGAGCTCAAACTGCTACATAATTACAGGGGCATGTTCACTGCTCTGCGGTAATAGCTGCTGGGACATTTTAATTATCTGCTCCGTTTCTAAGGGTTGGACGCATATGGAGGTATGCCAACCTGCCATTCTGGGAGGAAACCGGTTTGCAAGCTCTTGGCATTTTTGTTCCTAGTCACAATAAGCGTGTGGCTGAGCTACTGTGCAGTAAGCAGAAGCAAGCTCACAGGACAAAAGTGTGACATTAGCCATTCAGCACCTATTATAGCTCTAAATGGAGACATCTGAAAACTAAAATGTCATGAGAATTATCCTATGTGCCTGAGCCAAGGAGCCCTTGGTAGGCGCGGACTCAGGAGGGATGAGTTTAGGTGTTCTCTCCACACATGGGGGTAACTCAGATCTCCAGGGAAATCAAAGGGGGCTTTTTACCTCAGCCATCAAAGATGTAGCGGGCAAAGCCCACTCTCCAGTTCCCAGCATGTGCCATGGACACCCACGAGCAGGGTCACATTACAGAGGTTCATATGATATCTCCTGTTCTCTCTTCAGGAGGGTCGTGCTGTTCATTTTGCTTTGAGCATCATGGTCATGTGAACCCAAACTCTCAAAAGTAGAAGTCAGCGACCACCCCTCACCCTTCCTGGTTTCATGTCATGTGTCTGCTAGGCATGTTTTACTCTTCATCTTCTAAACCATGAGCAAATCACTTCCCCATGCAGAATGGCTAACACCCAGGGGACATTGCTTGCCCATCCACTCTGTGCCCTGGGGATGCAGCTGTCCTGTGCTGAAGACTCTCATGGAACCAGACGGGCAGGGCCGTCCTTAGGCATATGCAGCATACATGGCTGCGTAGGGCACCCGAAAATTTGGGGCACTCCTGGGTCTTAGTGTCCACCCTTCCGCCTCTTCCTATCCCTGTTCTGACCCTTCCTGCAGGCTCCCACAGCTGGCTGCTGCAGCCTGGTGAGTCTTACTGCGGAGGGGATCTAGTAACTTAAAAGTGAAAAAGCCTCCAGCCTGCCAGGCCTATCAGCACAACATGGAAACTGTGAAAGAGCCAGTCAAGGGGTAATGAAGTCATTTAACAGGCATTTGCCCACCCCCAGGTATAGACTGTCCGTTTCTGAATTTACTGACAAAACCAGTTGCACATGACTGTCATATTTACTCCAAACAGGTTAGTCAACAGGCCCGTAGTTTAAAAATTGCTTTAAAAATATTTCATTAGTGTGTTGCTGAAGAGGATAAAAATCACATCTCTAAAAAATCCTTGCATCGATTTTTAGATGCACAATCTGAGTATTCATCTTTAGCCTTAAATGCTTGGATCTTCAAACATAGTTTTTTAAATAAATCCTTCAAAAGATCACCCTTATCTAAAATACACATTTTAATTTTAATTACTATAGTAGAAAAAACTTGCTTCCAAAGTCTTCCTGTCCATCCCTTTCTCCCTTCACCCCCCTGTTGAAGAGGCCCCTTAAATGGACAACACCCTTTTCATGCCAGATAGCTGAACAAAGAGTTTCCCTTTCTTTACTTCTGACTATCTGATGAACTAGTTTTAAGAGAACCCTCTAGCAACATCAGTACCTAGTAAGCTATAAAATCCTTTGTTATGCCTAAAATCTTTGGAAACATATTTTTTAAAGTTGGTGAAATTTCATAAACATGTCTATGGTTATGGAGATTACACAAAGTAAATTAGTTTCCCTTTCCCTAAAAGCAATGAACATTGTTATGAACACACTAAACCTCTGTGACTGATTAATTTAAAATAATGTCTTTGTTTCAGTGAGTTAAATATGTAGTAATCTGGAATGATTTCTTTATGAAGGCTTAAGAGTACATTTAAAATATAAATCAGCTTAGAAATACTGATTAAGAAAATGTAAGACAGAGAACTGCGTCATGTATTCCATAATATTTAACGTTGTATTCAGCAGGACAGCTGACTTGTCCTCACTACAAAGTTTTTGCAAATAAATCTGACAAATTTCAGGGTATAGCAAAAAACCTGTGACTGACATTTTTATTCCCAAGTTTAGTGCTTTTAATTAGGTACCTTCTTCATGTCCCGTCTTCACCATCTGGCCTGCAGTGGAAAACATGATCAGGGATTTGGCTGGAACTGGGTGATCAGGGAGGGGGAGGGAAGAGAAGAAGGAGACAGTGGGGAGAGGGCGGGGCCTGGTCAGAGTGGGGCAGGGCTTGGGGCTAAGCAGGAGTGGAGTATGGGTGGGGCCAAAGGCAGAAGAGGTGGGCTGAGGACCTAGTGTCCCCAAGTGGTAGCTTCACCCATCACCCATGACAGCAGGTAAGAGTGGGTCGGTTCCTGCACACCCAGGGCGCACTGCAGTCTCCTTAGGGAGGGTCCGTATTCACAGAGCCGAACGCACCGGTGCCGTGCATTCTGCATGAGGGAGAGGGTACGGGACTCTCTGCAGGGAACTGTGACTCTTCGCCGATGTGAGGCCGGCTGGGCAGCTCCGTATCCTTTGTTGCCTCATCCCTCCCCTCCCGGTGTGCGAGCCTGGGCTGCCGTTGGGCATAGGGGCACCAGTTTATTAATGCTGTGTAGGGCCCCATAAATCCTAAGGGCGGCCCTGCAAATGGGACAGTGAGGTGTGCAAGGACAGCAGAACTGGTCCTTGGGGTTCATACTAATCGACCTGTGGAGGTGAATCTGATTGGCAGCCATGGCCAGCTAGGACTGGCTCCAACCTCGAGTCACAGTAAGTAAAATGTTGGAGAGCATTTCACTGAAGTGCAAGATGCTGGTTCTTTCCTATGATTCAATCAAGTGATGCCTAGGCCTGATACTCCAGAGAAGAAACTGCTGGCTTCTCTGCAGTTATTCAAGATTTGTAATGGTAAAAGTATTAGTAATGTCCAAACACTGTGCAGCTAGAGCACACACAACTTGAATATATAGAGTCAAAATTAAAACAGGTGTTTGCTTTTTATTTTTCAGTGCAACTGGTCAATTTATTTATATTCTAACAACCTAACTGAAGCCCACTTTATATTCCAGTGACATGTGGGGATGTGTGTTAAAGAGTAAGGCCTCAGCTTTTCAAAGCCTTCAAGGATCCTGCAATTAATTGGCAGAAGAATTAAAGGTCAAAAGGATTTTCCTCAAACACCATAATCCTGACTAAGATGGATATTTAACTGCTAATGGGGATAACTATATTTTTATGAGTATGGAGCTAAAATTCCCTAAATCTGGCTTTGGCATTGTATTAGTTTGCTGGCATTATAGTTTTACAGATTCCAACGCCAGAAGGGACCATTGTGATTATCTAGTCCGACCTGCTGTCTAACTATATTGTATTAGCCATAGAACTTCCCCAAAATAAGTCCTAGAGCAGATCTTTTAGATTCAAATATTTAAAACCAAAGACTAGTCTAAACTGAAGTAGCACCCAGCGCCTTCTGATAGACTCTCATTTCCACCAGCATTAACCTAGAGTATTTTCCATGGCATGAGGATGGATTTACTCCAGATTAGCAGTGGTGCAACTGAAAGCAGAATCTGGCCATGTCATGGCATCATCATATAAAAGCCACTTTGGAAGTGGTGGGAGATTCTGAGAAAGCCTGGGGAATATTTTGAGGATTTGCTGAGGAAACAACAACAACAACTAGAACAAGAAAAAAGAAGCATACTGAGATCAGCAAGAAGTGGATTTGCTGCAGTGTAGTTAGACTCAAGGATGAAATAAGGCAACTAAAAGAGGGGGATTTCTTTGTACTGGGTATGATTTTACAACGAGTTGAAATGTATAAATTCACATACGTGACACTATTGAGGGAGGAAAGTGCCTACAGAATGTCTAGCTGCAACAATACGGACCGGATATTACAGCCACTGCAGCCCAGCAGAGCACTGCTCTTGATTTCGGGAGAAGCAAGCTGCGTTTGCATTGTTTCTATCATTGCATTTGTTTTTTTATCTTGTAAACATCAAGAAACACACTTAAAAAGGCAGCCATTAAAAATACAATAAAGGTTCATTCATGCCTCCGGGGCAATCTATGGTGCAAGGGATTCCTATGTGGGAGAGCATGGCCAACTCTCCCTCTACCTCAGAGGCTGTGTGTCTGCCCCTTAGAGCTGGTTGAAAGCAATCCCACAAACACCCTGACAGGTGTGGAGGGTTTCCCGGTTCAGGCAGACTCGGAATCACTGAACAGCCATTTTGCAGAATGGTACCAAAAAGCTTCCTCAGAATCAGTTTTCATTTTATCTTCAAGTTACAGTTTGTTTTCACTTCTCTCCAAGTTACAGTATTTTACAATATCGCTGCTATTGATGGAACATCTTTTCCTCAGGCCACGTCCTCAGCAATTCCTTCCCAGGCATCTCGTTAATTCCCCATCAGGTCCCTCTTCCTTGACATTAGTGGGAAGTTTCCAGTCAGATATTCACCAGGTGGCTTTAAACCCCCATTCTTTGGTTCACTGTGAACAGTCACTTTCCATAGGCTTTTCTGGTGATCTGTGAGACACACATTGATCCTGGTGCTGCCAGTGCCGATTGCCACCTTCTCTCAGGAAGCCCTGTCACGTCCCTTCTCGGGAGCAGGATTAGTGTGTACAGGGCAGCCACGCTTGTTCACTGTGGCCGAGGGTCAGTCCTGGGCAGAGAGCTGGGCCATGCAGCCCTTCCATCTCATTGAAACCCGGCGTAACGCTGGCCCTACGCACGGGCAAACGGCCCCTCTTCCCCCAGGCAATGCCAGGGCACTGCTGTGTGTTACTGTGCAGGCTGGGTCGGCGCCTCCAGCATCCGCAGACAGCCCCTCACAGGGAAGGTGCCAACTCGGGAAGTCACCCTGAGAGTTCCACCCTGAACGGCCTGAGGGCAGCACCAGCACAGGGAGCACTAAAAAGGAGGGAGGAGGCCCGAGCCTGGCCACAAGCCTGCAAAGATGGCAAGTACCTTGATTTCCAGGGGAACTGAGCAACTTGTCAGATTGGGCCAAAGAAAACGAGATGACTGTAGATAAAGGATTTCATCATTAGCCAAATGTTGCACCGTCATTTCCACGTGCAACATCATTGCTCTGTTTCCTCTTGTTTGGGTCCCAATCTGGCGGAAGGAAACCCGTCAGAACCAAATTGGCATCCCTCTTCAGAACAAATTTTGCTTGGAGAAGCCATTCCAAAATGCACTGCTTTGCATTCACACTGCTATCCCCTGCACTACGTGCATCTTCGTTATTGTGCCTTGCTAGATTGTAGGCACCTTCGGTCAGGCACAAGCCCGCCTCACTGGTTTGTGAAATGTCAAGGATGCTGTTGGCACGCACAACATGTAAGCAACAGGAGCACGGCCCTTGGGCTGCTCCCACTTACTCTTGTCTTGTGTGAATGCTTTTTGCGAAGCTGCATACGAAGTGTTATTGTGGTGGTAAGTGCCACTTGGCAAAGCGAGGCCCAGAGACATTTGCCTAACTCTAGCCAAAGCTCCAACACAGGATTGTATACAAACACCTTCTGAAAGTGTGGCACAGACGAGGCTGGGTCGGGCACGGAGTACAGCTGGACAAAGATTATTAATACAGCTTTTACACTGAAAAGTTTTCCCAGGTCTTGGATGAAATTTCTGGTCAAAATGAGAGTGAGACACCCACGCCAGAATAACCAACAGCTATTTAGAAGAGCGACGTAAAACCTAGGTCTCCCAAGCCCCATGTGAGTGCTTTAACCACCAGTTTAGTAGATGTGCTAGGAGCTCATGCTGTCTCTCACTCTTGATGCAAAATAATTGGCAAGGGCTAGTTTTCTCTCATGCGGAACAAAAATGAATTTTGAAATGTCAACATTTTTCATGTAGCAGAATTGTTGTTTTCCTGCCAGCCTTATTACTGAGCGTGTTGCACAGAAACCAGCAGCCAACAGATTCAGTGTGATCCCATAAAGGCACAGTGAATAGGTAGGACTGGCAGCACGACCCCCAAGAAGATGCTTTGCCACGAATGAGTCTGAGCAAATCATTCATTTGGAGAATCGTCTGTTTTACTGTTCGTCATGTAGGTGTGAAAGGCAATTTTCCTGCATTTGCCAAGGAATCCGTTAGATAGAATCAGCTTTAAAAACTAACTCTTCATTTCACATATTTCAAGGCTTATTATAAGATTGAGACATTACGTGAGAGGTATATATAAAACTCAAACTGCATGTTTGCCTTATGAATCAGATATCCGTCTTTCTATATATATACACACACAATCTATGTGAATAATCTATCTTGTTCCTCTAATGCAATGTCTCATATCCATACATTGGATGGATAGGCTTGCAGAAGTATCCAGAAGTTTGACCACTGGAACTGCTAACTGATTTAAACCTATATTTTGTTTTCCCTCCCTTCTGGTTCTTAATTAACCTATAGGAGACAACAGGTTACTCTGATAGGACAGGGGGCAGTTACTCTTGTCTGTTGCCTGGCAGGGGTTCTCCTGTGCTAGACCAAGTGACGGAAGTCTCATCTGTATGCAAGTCTTAGGTATGGGAAGCTAACAGTTGGACAATTTCTGATCAAGCATTCCAGCTCTCCGGTCCTGAAAATTGTGTGTTTTAGCTTTAGTTTAATAAATGCTTCCCAGACAAGATGTCCCACCTGTTGGGATGGGCCCATTAACTCTCATTCTCTTTCGCTCCAAGAGGAAGTTTAGGATGAGGATATGCATAAGAGTGATCACAGCCAGAGAGTTAAAGGGGCAGAGAGAACGCTTGTCAACACATTTTCAAAGTGTATTTTAATGTCTACACCAGGTGGAGGCAACCTTTCAGAAGTGGTGTGCTGAGTCTTCATTTATTCACTTTAATTTAAGGTTTCGCGTGCCGGTAATACATTTTAACGTTTTTTAGAAGGTCTCTTTCTATAAGTCTATATTCTATAACTAAACTATTGTGTGTAAAGTAAACAAGGTTTTCAAAATGTTTAAGAAGCGTCATTTAAAATTAAATTAAAATGCTGATCTTACGCCACCAGCCTGCTCAGCTCACTGCCAGCCTGGGGTTCTGTTCACCTAGGCCGGCAGCGGGCTGAGCGCGGCCTGCGGCCGGGACACCAGCTGGCAAGGGGCCGGCAGCCGGGATCCGGCATAGGGCTGGGGTGTGTGTGTAGGTGCAGGGCAAAAGGCTGGGTGTGTGGGGGGTTCAGGGGTCAGGGCAGAGGGCTGGGGTGTGTGGGGGGCGTAGGGCAGAAGGTTGGGTGGGGGGGTCAGGGCAGAGGGCTGGGGTGTGTGTGGGGGGGGTGCAGGCCAGAAGGCTGGGGGTGGGAGAGAGTTCAGGGGTCAGGGCAGAGGGCTGGGGTATGTGTGGAGGTGCAGGGCAGAAGGCTGGGGTGCTCGGCTCGTGGGGGTGCTCCCAGCCCCCTGCCCTGAGCGGCTCATGACAGGGGGCTGGGAGGGATATGCCCTGTTCCACCCCCTTCCCCAAGGCCCGTCCCTACCTCTCTCTGCGTCCTCTATGGAGCTGTGAGCACGCTGCCGCTCTTCCCTCTCCCCCTCGCTAGGGCCATCAGCTGATCGGCGCAGGGACGGAGAGGGGGAGGGGCAGGAAAGCACCACGCTGGGGGAAGGAGCAGGGGAGGGGGGAAGCTTGGCTGCCGCAGGACCAAGCTTCTGTCTCCTGCCCCCGCAGGGGAAAGAGGTGGGCGGGGCTGAGTGGGGCTGGGGGCTGGAACCCCCCCCCCCCACCGCTCTCCTGTGGCAGCCAAGCTTCCCCCCATGTGGTGCTTTCCTGCCCCGCCTCCTCCTCTCACCAGGCAGGCAGCAGCGTGCCACTCAAAATCAGCTTGCGTGCCAAGTTTGGCATGTATGCCGTAGGTTGCCGACCCCTGGTCTACACCTTACAATAGATTCTAAGAGCACAAGGCCAGAAGAGATGAATAGATCATCTAATCAGCTCTCCTATATCTCACAAGCCATTAAATTTCACCCAGTTACCCTGGTACTGAACCTTGCTTGTAATTTCTCTGTGACAGATCAGTTCTCAAATTTATTCCCCATAGGAAATCATTTCCCAAGTCACTTTTGAGTGCAAATCATGGCCATTCTTATGAGACTTGCCACATTGGATCTGACCAATGGTCCATCTAGCCCAGTCTCCTGTCTTCCAACACTGGCCAGTGCCAGGTGCTTCAGGGGGAAATGAACAGAACAGGGAATCATCAAGTGATTCATTTTCCACTCCCAGCTTGTGGCAGTCAGAGGCTGGGGATACCCAGAGCGTGGGTCGCACCCCTGACCATCTTCACTAATACCCATTGATGGTCCTGTCCTCCATTAACTTATCTAATTCTTATTTGAACCCAGTTATACTTTTGGTCTTGACTGTGCATTGTGAGAAGTGTGTGAAGTACTTCCTTATGTTTTAAATCTTCTATTTATTTTATTGGGTGATCCCCTAATTCTTGTGCTATGTGAAAGGGTAAATAACACTTCCTTATTCACTTTCTCCACACCCCATTCATGATTTTATAGACTTCTATCATAGTTGGGTAAAGATGACTATGCAGTATTAGCGATTTGCTTCTTATGCCTTTTAGTCCCACATGTCATCTTCTGATTTCACAGAAACAATTTAAAACTTGTTAAAAAGAGAGGTCCTGTTCTCTCCTAGCCCAGGAGAATCTATTGTTATTAGAAATCAAGTTAAGGAATTCCAGCAATGACAAATGAGCCCAAATGCCATGTTCATTCTAGATATTGCTACTTCAATTCATGCAAAATCAAAGCTCAATATGTCTAGTTATGATTCCCAGACTCTGACAAGCTACATACACAGGCCGAGAAGCACATCTTCATGCTGAGTGGTTATATGCGCTCGCTGTGATAAAACAAGCTATCACAGGAAATATCAGCTCAGCCAATCCTGTGGAGATTGGAATATTTCTTAACTGGGTTTCCCTGCTTGGCTAGTAAAAGCTCGGAGAGCCTCTGAATTAGAATGGAAAGGCCAGGCAGAGCAGTGAGCTCTCTCCAGTTTAACATTTCTTGATAAACGAAAGTAATTGAAAGGATGGCATGAAAGATGCAGGGAGACCGCACAGTTCAATGAAGTCCCAAAGAGACAGACAGACAGACACCAAAGTGTGGCCTATAAGTTAAGTCAATAATGCAATGAGCCTACAAGGCCTGTAAGACAATAGCTTAGCTAGACTAATTAAGGCATAGGACCCCAAACTCTTTAAGCATAAGTGGCTAACCAAGAGCAACCCTAAATCACAAGACCTCACAAGGTAGAATGCTGTAATGACTAACTTGCTGATAGGAAGCCATGAGATGCTAGTCTATACCAGCTTGGTATATTTTAAGTTAGGGACATCAGCAGATGTCTGACCACAAGAATGCCATGGTAATTAATTGACATACATGCTAGTAAGTTTGAGGTAAAAGGATTAATAGCCTAGGGGAGAAGGGCATCTTAATGTCAGTAGGTTGAGGAACTACACATAAGGAAAAGGGGCTGAAACCCCTTCTGAATATGCATTAGATATTGTGGTGTCAGTATGACACGACCCCAGCCTGCCTGCCTTGGGAGATGCCAAGATGAGAATAGTTGGAGGTCGTGAAAATGGTAGGGGGAAGATGACGACTAAAACTTCAGGATGTTTCACAAGGAGTGCTGTAAGTGTACAGAACATAAGAACAGCCATATTGGGTCAGACCAAAGGTCCATCTAGCCCAGTGTCCTGTCTTCTGACAGTGGCCAGTGGCAGGTGCCCCAAAGGGAATGAACAGACAGGTTATCATCAAGTGATCCATCCCCTGTCGCCCATTCCCAGCTTCTGGCAAACAGAGGCTAGGGACACCATCCCTGCCCATCCTGGCTAATAGCCATTGATGGACCTATCCTGCATGAGCTTTAGTTCTTTTCTGAACCCTCTTATAGTCTTGGTTTTCACAACATCCTCTGGCAAATAGGTTGACTGTACGTTATGTGAAAAAATACTTCCTTTCGTTTATTTTAAACCTGCTGCCTATTCATTTCATTGGTGACCCTTAGTTCTTGTGTTATCAGAAGGAGTAAATCAACTTCCTTACTTACTTTCTCCACACCAGTCATGATTTTAGACTTCTTATCATATCCCTCCTTTCCTTAGTCCCAGTCTTATTAATCTCTCCTCATACAAGAGCTGTTCCATACCCCTCATCATTTTGTTTTTGCCCTTTTCTGAACCTTTTCCAATAGATCTTTTTTGAGATGGGGCAAACAACTCTGCACGCAGTATTTAAGACGTGGCCGTAGCATGGATTTATATAGAGGCAATATAATATTTTCTGTCTTATTATCTATCCCTTTCTTAATGATGCCCAGCATTCTGTTCACTTTTTTGACTGCCACTGCACTCACATTGTGCACCCGTGCAGTCTCATAGCAGTCACACTAAAGTTCTTGACACTCTACCCAATAATGCCATGTGCACAGGGTCAGGGACGCTCAAATCGACTCCAGTTGACTGACTCCCAGACCTATCGCACATCCAGCCTCAACAGATTAGAAGAGCTGCTCAGACATCTCGCTTACTTAATCACATCAATGCAAATATGACAATCCCACTGCACCACAACCTGCAGAACCCGCCAAAGATGAGATTAAAATTCTGCAACCCTCTACAGAACTATACCAAGATCTTTTCACCCAACTTTAATGCTAAAGCTCAATGGAGAGTCACGTGGAACACTTTGACTGCGCAAAACAAACAGCTCATCGTTGATCCTGTTGAGGAACCCCCAGGTTTTGATTTATGTCAGAAAGACTGGTGCAGATTGAATCGGATCAGGACATCTCATGGGAAAGGTGGGAAACCCTCTTTAAATGGAAAATGAGGCAAACACCTGTAGGCGACTCTGGTCACCAGGCACAAACGATGGAGCACGTCACAGCTGAGTGTCCCCTTCGTTCTTTCGCTGGGGGCCTGAAGGACATTCACCAGCTCGCTGCTGCGGCAATGTGCTGGCTAGCAAACTTAGATATATATTTGTGATCGTTGCTACCTACCCAAGCCATATGAACGAAGAACACTGCCGCTGCACATTGAGTGGATGATTTCAGAGAACTATCCGCAATAACTCCAAGATTTCTTTCTTGAGTGGTAACAGCTAATTTAGACCCCATCATTTTATATGTATAGTTGGAATTATGTTTTCTAATGTGTATTACTTTGCATTTATCAACATTGAATTTCATCTGCCATTTTGTTGCCCAGTCACCCAGTTTTGTGTGATCCTTTTAAAGCTCTTCGCAGTCTGCCTGGGACTTAACTATCTTAAGTAATTTTGTATCATCTGCAATTTTGCCACCTTATTGTTTATCCCTTTTTCCAGATCATTTATGAATATGTTGAATAGGACTGGTCCCAGTACAGACTCCTGGGGGACACCACTATTTATCTCTCTCCATTCTGAAAACTGACCATTTATTCCTACTCTTTGTTTCCTAACTTTTAACCACTTACTAATCCAGGAGAGAACATTCCCTCTTATCCCATGACAGCTTATTTTGCTTAAGAGCCTTTGGTGAGGGAGCTTGTCAAAGGCTTTCTGAAAATCTAAATACACTACATCCTCTGGATAGCCCTGGTCCACATGCTTGTTGACCCCTTCAAAGAATTCTAATAGATGGGTGAGGTATGATTTCCCTTTACAAAAACCATGTTGACTCTTCCCCAACAAATCGTGTTCATCTATGTGTCTGACAATTTTGTACTTTACTGTAGTTTCAACCAGTTTCCCCAGTACTGAAGTCAGGCTTACCAGCCTGTAATTATCGGGGTCACCTCTGAAGCCCTTTTAAAATATTGACTGTAGGATAGCTAATGTGACACCATTTGGTACAGAAGCTGATTTAAATGACCGGATACAAACCACAGTTAGTAGTCCTGCAATTTCACATTTGAGTTCCTTCAGAACTCTTGGGTGATACCATCTGGTCCTCGTGACTTATTACTGTTTAGTTTATCAATTTGTTCCAAAGCCTTCTCTAATGACACCTCAATCTGGGACAGTTCCTCAGATTTGTCACCTAAAAAGAATGGGTCAGGTTTGGGAATCTCCCTCACATCCTCAGCTGTGAAGACCAATGCAAAGATTTCATTTAGTTTCTCTGCAGTGGCCTTATTGTCCTTGAATGCTCCATTAGCACCTCGATCATCCAGTGGCCCACTGGTTGTTTAGCAGGTTTCATGCTTCTGATGGACTTAAAAATTTTTTTTGCTATTACTTTTTGACCCTTTGGTTAGCTGTTCTTCAAATTCCTTTTTGGCCTTCCTAATTATATTTTTACTTGTCATTTGCCAGAGTTTATGCTCCTTTCTATTTTCCCAACTGGGATTTAACTTCCACTTTTTAAAGGATGCCTTTTTGCCTCTCACTGCTTCTTTTACTTTGTTGTTTAGCCACAGTGGTTCTCTTACTTTGTTTTTTTAAATTGGAATATTCATTTAAGTTGAGCCTCTATTATAGTGTCTTTACAAAGTTTCCATGCAGCTTGCAAGGATTTCACTTTTGGTTCTGTACCTTTTAATTTCTCTTTAACTAACCTCCTCATTTTTGTGTAGTTCCCCTTTCTGAAATTAAATGCTACAGTGTTGGGCTGCTGTGGCATTTTCCCCACCACAGGGATGTTAAATTTAATTACATTATGGTCACTATTACCAAGCGGTCCAGCTCAATTCAACTCTTGGACCAGATCCTGTGCTCCACTTCGGACTAAATCAAGAATTTCCTCTCCTCTTTTGGGTTCAGGACTAGCTGCTCCAAGAAGCATTCATTTAAGGTGTCAAGAAACTTTCTCTCTGCACCCCATCCTGAGATGACCTGTACCAAGTCAATATGGGGAGAGTTGAAATCCCCCATTTTGATTGAGTTTTTTCTTGTAATAGCTTCTCTGATCTCCCTGAGCATTTCAGTCACTAGCACCATGCTGGTCAGCTGGTCGGTAATAGATCCTTATTGCTGTATTCTTATTATTAGAGCATGGAATTACTATCCATAGAGATTCTATGGTACAGTTTGGTTCATTTAAGATGCTCACTCATTCTGTATTCTCTCTACCTGCCTTGCTGGATCAAAGTGTTTGGGACTTGCTAACTGTATCAAAACAATTATAAAGACAATAAAAGCTTTGTTATCCAGCATGTTAGGAGAATGGGGGTGCCAGTTAGTAAAAAATTCTGGTTAACTAAGAGTTATATTTACCCATGGATTACCAATTTTCAAAGAATTAGAATACAATAAAATGAATAAACATTCTTATTCTCACCCTTTTCAAGATGTGTACAAATACCGATTTTCTGTTTTAATGTCCACACAACTCTTACGTTTCTTTTCTTTGCTTTACAATGGTATTTTGGGTGCCATAATGGTAGGGTGGCATTGATATTTTATGATAAACACAGAGTAATAAACTGACCAATCACAATGGCGGATACAAACAGAAAGAACAACATTTGGCTCTTCTCCGCTAACTCGAGCCTAATCTGACTGCTCTTGGAAGTACTTGGGTTCCGAATAGCTTCAGCATCAGTCCCAGTTACTAGATTGAAGATTTGTATTGGGAGATGTCAGAAATGCCGGTTTCTAGAGCGTTCTGGTTGGTAAAGTGTTGGATAACACAGCTTTTACTGTAGCGTGATTTCCTAAGTGTAAGTCTTGCAACAGTACACAGCTCAACAGTAATTCTGATACTACGGAGGCTGATCTTGGGACAAGAACCTAGCAAAGTTCAGAGTGCTAATTGGGGAAGCTAAATCAGCCATATAATCAATATACAATCAATAGATCAGGCAGTGGGTTTTAATTGTTCCATATGGCCTGGGGAGGTGGAACTCAGGGGGAGTGGCTGGGAGGGGAACCTAGGCCCACCCTCTACACCAGCTTCCAGTCCAGGGAGCCTCAAACCAGTAATTCAGGTCTACCCCTCGCAGACCTTACTGCTCCTTCCCTGGACTGTGTCCTACCCTGCCTCTCTCAGGAGCCTATTCTCATCCTCATATCAGGGCATGTGACTGCAGGCTCATCTCCCTGCAGCCCCCTGGTGTAGCCTCACCTGTTCCTGCCCAGGTGAGCTTCCTTCTCAATCAGTCTCATCCCTGGTTAGCTCCCCAGCAGGTGCTGCCTTAGGCTAATTGGCCTCTCTAGACATTTTAACCCCATCCCTGCTGGTGTGGGGTGAATCACTGGTGGTAATCAAACTTTTGCTCTTCTCCTCATTAAATCTCTAATTGAGAGATTTGAGTGGAGATCTGGATTTCAGAGACAGAAACTGAACTGAGAATGTTAAGAGAGCTTAATTAAGAATAGGCATATTTAAAATGCACTCATCTAAAAATAAGCAACAGAGGGTCCTGTGGCACCTTTAAGACTAACAGAAGTATTGGGAGCATAAGCTTTCGTGGGTAAGAACCTCACTTCTTCAAATGCAAGTAATGGAAATTTCCAGAGGCAGGTATAAATCAGTATGGAGATAACGAGGTTAGTTCAATCAGGGAGGGTGAGGTTCTCTGCTAGCAGTTGAGGTGTGAACACCAAGGGAGGAGAAACTGTTTCTGTAGTTGGATAGCCATTCACAGTCCTTGTTTAATCCTGATCTGATGGTGTCAAATTTGCAAATGAACTAGAGCTCAGCAGTTTCTCTTTGGAGTCTGGTACTGAAGTTTTTTTGCTGTAAGATGGCTACCTTTACATCTGCTATTGTGTGGCCAGGGAGGTTGAAGTGTTCTCCTACAGGTTTTTGTATATTGCCATTCCTGATATCTGACTTGTGTCCATTTATCCTCTTGCATAGTGACAGTCCAGTTTGGCCAATGTACATAGCAGAGGGGCATTGCTGGCACATGATGGCATATATAACATTGGTGGACGTGCAGGTGAATGAGCCGGTGATGTTGTAGCTGATCTGGTTAGGTCCTGTGATGGTATTGCTGGTGTAGATATGTGGGCAGAGTTGGCATCGAGGTTTGTTGCATGGGTTGGTTCCTGAGTTAGAGTTGTTACAGTGCGGTGCGTGGTTGCTGGTGAGAATATGCTTAAGGTTGGCAGGTTGTCTGTGGGCGAGGACTGGCTTGCCTCCCACAGTCTGTGAAAGTGAGGGATCATTGTCCAGGATGGGTTGTAGATCACTGATGATGTGTTGGAGAGGTTTAAGCTGAGGACTGTAGGTGATGGCCAGTGGAGTTCTGTTGGTTTCTTTTTGGGCCTGTCTTGTAGCAGGAGGTTTCTGGGTACACGTCTGGCTCTGTTGATTTGTTTCTCTATTTCCTTGTGTGGGTATCGTAGTTTTGAGAATGCTTGGTGAAGATCTTGTAGGTGTTGGTCTCTGTCTGAGGGGCTGGAGCAGATGCAGTTGTACCTCAGCACTTGGCTGTAGACGATGGATCATGTGGTGTGTCCAGGGTGGAAGCTGGAGGAATGAAGGTAGGTGTAGCGGTTGGTGGGTTTTCGGTATAGGGTGGTGTTAACATGGCCATCGCTTATTTGTACTGTGGTGTCTAGGAAGTGGACCTCCCGTGTAGATTGGTCCAGGCTGAGGTTGATGGTGGGGTGGAAGCTGTTGAAATCATGGTGGAATTCTTCCAGAGTCTCCTTCCCATGGGTCCAGATGATGAAGATGTCCTCAATGTAGCGGAGGTAGAGAAGGGGCGTGAGTGGACGAGAGCTGAAGAAGCGTTGTTCCAGGTCAGCCATAAAAATGTTGGCATATTGTGGGGCTATGCGGGTGCCCATGGTGGTGCCACTGGTCTGGAGGTATATATTGTCACCAAATTTGAAATAATTGTGTGTGAGGATAAAGTCACAGAGCTCAGGAACAAGTTGTGCTGTGTCATCATCAGGGATACTGTTCCTGATAGCTTTTATTCCATCTGTGTGTGGGATGTTTGTGTAGAGAGTCTCCACATCCATAGTGGCTAGGATGGTGTTTTCTGGATGATCACCAATACATTGTAGTTTTCTCAGGAAATCAGTGTCACGGAGATAGCTGGGAGTGCTGGTGGAGTAGGGTCTGAGTAGGGAGTCCACATATCCAGACAGTCCTTCAGTGAGAGTCATCTAAAAATAACTATTCTAGAATCCACAAAGGGAAATAGCTAGTGACCATCAGGAGTTTGGAGAACAGCTTCTTTGCTCGAACATGTCAAAATAGGAACATACATGCAGCTTTTAACACCAGCTCTGCACAACATTACACATGAAAAGAAACACCATGGAATTTCAAACAGCAGTGAAAAGACAATATCATAGAATCATAGAATCATAGAATATCAGAGTTGGAAGGGACCTCAAGAGGTCATCTAGTCCAACCCCCTGCTCAAAGCAGGACCAATTCCCAGCTAAATCATCCCAGCCAGGGCTTTGTCAAGCCGGGCCTTAAAAACCTCCAAGGAAGGAGACTCCACCACCTCCCTAGGTAATGCATTCCAGTGTTTCACCACCCTCCTAGTGAAATAGTTTTTCCTGATATCCAACCTGGACCTCCCCCACTGCAACTTGAGACCATTGCTCCTTGTTCTGTCATCTGCCACCACTGAGAACAGCCGAGCTCCATCCTCTTTGGAACCCCCCTTCAGGTAGTTGAAGGCTGCTATCAAATCCCCCCTCATTCTTCTCTTCTGGAGACTAAACAATCCCAGTTCTCTCAGCCTCTCCTCATAAGTCATGTGCTCCAGACCCCTAATCATTTTTGTTGCCCTCCGCTGGACTCTTTCCAATTTTTCCACATCCTTCTTGTAGTGTGGGGCCCAAAACTGGACACAGTATTCCAGATGAGGCCTCACCAATGTCGAATAAAGGGGAACGATCACGTTCCTCGATCTGCTGGCAATGCCCCTACTTATACAGCTCAAAATGCCGTTAGCCTTCTTGGCAACAAGAGCACACTGTTGACTCATATCCAGCTTCTCATCCACTGTAACCCCTAGGTCCTTTTCAGCAGAACTGCTACCTAGCCATTCGGTCCCTAGTCTGTAGCAGTGCATGGGATTCTTCCGTCCTAAGTGCAGGACTCTGCACTTGTCCTTGTTGAACCTCATCAGGTTTTTTTCTGCCCAATCCTCTAATTTGTCTAGGTCCCTCTGTATCCGATCCCTACCCTCTAGTGTATCTACCACGCCTCCTAGTTTAGTGTCATCTGCAAACTTGCTGAGAGTGCAGTCCACACCATCCTCCAGATCATTAATAAAGATATTAAACAAAACCGGCCCCAGGACCGACCCTTGGGGCACTCCACTTGAAACCGGCTGCCAACTAGACATGGAGCCATTGATCACTACCCGTTGAGCCCGACGATCTAGCCAGCTTTCTATCCACCTTACAGTCCATTCATCCAGCCCATACTTCTTTAACTTGGTGGCAAGAATACTGTGGGAGACCATATCAAAAGCTTTGCTAAAGTCAAGAAATAACACATCCACTGCTTTCCCCTCATCCACAGAGCCAGTTATCTCATCATAGAAGGCAATTAGGTTAGTCAGGCACGACTTCCCCTTCGTGAATCCATGCTGACTGTTCCTGATCACTTTCCTCTCTTCTAAATGTTTCATAATAGATTCCTTGAGGACCTGCTCCATGATTTTTCCAGGGACTGAGGTGAGGCTGACTGGCCTGTAGTTCCCCGGATCCTCCTTCTTCCCTTTTTTAAAGATGGGCACTACATTAGCCTTTTTCCAGTCATCTGGGACCTCCCCCGATCGCCATGAGTTTTCAAAAATAATGGCTAATGGCTCTGCAATCTCACCCGCCAACTCTTTTAGCACCCTCGGATGCAGCGCATCCGGCCCCATGGACTTGTGCACGTCCAGTTTTTCTAAATAGTCCTGAACCACTTCTTTCTCCACAGAGGGTTGGTCACCTTCTCCCCATGCTGTACTGCCCAGTGCAGCAATCTGGGAGCTGACCTTGTGCGTAAAGACAGAGGCAAAAAAATCATTGAGTACATTAGCTTTTTCCACATCCTCTGTCACTAGGTTGCCTCCCTCATTCAGTAAGGGGCCCACACTTTCCTTGATTTTCTTCTTGTTGCTAACATACCTGAAGAAACCCTTCTTGTTACTCTTAACATCTCTTGCTAACTGCAACTCCAAGTGTGATTTGGCCTTCCTGATTTCACTCCTGCACACCTGAGCAATATTTTTATACTCCTCCCTGGTCATTTGTCCAATCTTCCACTTCTTATAAGCCTCTTTTTTGCATTTAAGATCAGCAAGGATTTCACTGTTTAGCCAAGCTGGTCACCTGCCATATTTACTATTCTTTCTACACATCGGGATGGTTTGTTCCTGCAACCTCAATAAGGATTCTTTAAAATACAGCCAGCTCTCCTGGACCCCTTTGCCCTTCATGTTATTCTCCCAGGGGATCCTGCCCATCTGTTCCCTGAGGGAGTCAAAGTCTGCTTTTCTGAAGTCCAGGGTCCGTATTCTGCTGCTCTCCTTTCTTCCTTGTGTCAGGATCCTGAACTCGACCATCTCATGGTCACTGCCTCCCAGGTTCCCATCCACTTTTGCTTCCCCTACTAGTTCTTCCCTGTTTGTGAGCAGCAGGTCAAGAAAAGCTTTGCCCCTAGTTGGTTCCTCCAGCACTTGCACCAGGAAATTGTCCCCTACACTTTCCAAAAATTTCCTGGATTGCCTGTGCACCGCTGTATTGCTCTCCCAGCAGATATCAGGGTGATTAAAGTCTCCCATGAGAACCAGGGCCTGTGATCTAGCAATTTCTGCTAGTTGCCAGAAGAAAGCCTCGTCCACCTCATCCCCCTGGTCTGGTGGTCTATAGCAGACTCCAACCACAACATCACCCTTGTTGCTCCCACTTCTCAACTTTATCCAGAGACTCTCAGGTTTTTCTGCAGTATCATACCGGAGCTCTGAGCAGTCATACTCCTCTCTTACATACAACGCAACTCCCCCACCTTTTCTGCCCTGCCTGTCCTTCCTCAACAGTTTATATCCATTCATGACAGTACTCCAGTCATGTGAGTTGTCCCACCAAGTCTCTGTTATTCCAATCACATCATAGTTCCCCGACTGTGCCAGGACTTCCAGTTCTCCCTGCTTGTTTCCCAGGCTTCTTGCATTTGTGTATAGGCACTTAAGATAACTCAATGATCGTCCCTCTTTCTCAGCATGAGACAGGAGTCCTCCCCTCTTGCGCTCTCCTGCTTGTGCTTCCTCCCAGGATCCCATTTCCCCACTTACCTCAGGGCTTTGGTCTCCTTCCCCCGGTGAACCTAGTTTAAAGCCCTCCTCACTAGGTTAGCCAGCCTGCTGGCGAAGATGCTCTTCCCTCTCTTCGTTAGGTGGAGCCCGTCTCTGCCTAGCACTCCTGTCTTCCTGGGTTCCTTGAAGTAAGGCATGGGTCATTTCCTCAGCTGTGGTCATTCAGGAGAAAATACAGCTTAAAAAAGGAACAACAGAATTCTACTCTGGGGAAATGATCCAGTGAATCTTTTCCCATTTACAGCTGTGTAAGGATCAAACGAATCCCTGCCCTTCCTTCCTGCAGCCTGTGTAACTAGAGGTGGCTCTGATTATTGCATGAGGCTTCTTTAGACACTACACTCTAGCTGGCATTACAATTACCTGTTAGTTCTCCCATAACATGTTTGACCACAAAGGTTCCTGAGGCCTTTTTATCTATTAAAACACTTCTGTGCTTGCAAAGTGTTTTAGAATCAGCCTCGCTGAAAGGAATTCTTCCTTCAGTTCTATTTTAGTCACCAATGCAACTGCAAGCCGAGTGGAAGCAGATAAAAGCCATTCAAAAATGAAAACACTGGCTCATCCCTCTTCAGTGGTCTCACTCCTGATCACAAACACTTCTCCCTTCATAACAACACAATGACACTTAATAACATAACATTTATTTTTCTCACAATGGAAACATTTCACTGTCGGGAGTTCAATTACACTACCGTGCTATTCCAGCAATGTTTTCCTATCTCTAAATCAGAGCAATATTGAAATACACAGGGCCACAGGGTGCACATGGGCAGAAAAAAAGGAAGGAAAAACGTACGATTACTGGGCTATGCTGAAAAGGACTATTGACAAAAAATAATAATAATAATCACGGAGTGCTGCACTAAACAAGCAGTCTGCATGGAAAACAACCCTTGTCTAAAAACCCACATGGCTGGAGAGCTTGCGGTCTTCTCAGCTAGGTAAGAATTAAGAATATTTACAGGGAGTTCACCATTACCACTCCTTGAAGTGTCTCGCCCTCCTGGTTAGTCTTACATTCAGGCTAATGCATCAGAAACGGATTAGCAAGGCCCTGGGAGAATATATCCTTTCATTATGAACTCCTTTTAAACAGCAAAGCTGTGAACTCTGGAAGGTGCACACCAGCTGTGCAGCAAAATCCCCTGAGTTTTGGGTGCTGCAAGGGGATTGCTGCAGCAGGTGCAGGGTTTTGAATGGATTCAATACGAAAAGACAGCACAGCGGCTCCTGGTAGACTCTGGCCAGCCCTCAGAGGGATGCAGCACTCACGGAGACAGCAGGGCGTCTTGATGGCCAGATTTTCAGCCCCTGTGCTCAGGACAGCACAAGGCAGAGATACTCCCTATGATGTGTGTAAACACAAACACGGGCATCTTGTGTGCAAATTGGAGTGCTAGCCTCATGCACATATAGCCTATCTCCCAGGGGTTGTTGGGAGCAGAAAGGGCCAGTCTCAATTATTTAGAAAATTACACTAGCTTGAGCCTCCACCCAGAAACCTGGGAAAACTAAATACCCCCTGGGCACTCTTGACAGGCAGTACATCCTCCTGGCAAGCACACAGTCCAGTGATTTAAAACAGACAGCATCACATTTGGAGGAAGGGGAACACCAAATAAACTTGGGAACTCCAGAACTGAATAGATCAACAGTATCAGCTAGGTAAGACGCCACCCCCAGGGTGTCTTGGCAATAATCAACCTCCTCCCGCCTCTTCTCACAGCTGGGAGTGGCGGCTAATGAAACAGGGCATTCCAGACACAGCCCCTTCCCCCATCCCCTGCTCTCCACTCATAGCTTGTTGTCTAGGGCTAGTGCAGCCCAGAATTGAGGGGGCACAGGAGTCGGGGGGGGGAGGGGGATCTGCCCCAGTGCTACATGGGCTGCTGTGGGGACTTTGTCTCCTGACCCAACAGAAATAATTACAGCTTGGGGCGAGGGAGGGAGATCCACCCCAGAATCACTCTGCTGCTCTTCTCTGCAATCGAAGCCCAAACCGCTCCAGTGCCATTACCTCAGCCCAGTACTAAATCTTCACAGAAAACTCAGGCACTCACAGGACCCTGCAAAGACACTCCACCCAAAAACACATTTCCCTTTTTTCCAGCCTTGTCAAAACTTCCTGACCCAGACTGTGGAGCTGGTCAGGGTGAACCCTTGCCCGAGGAATGCTGGGTGCAGTTCACTCAGCCTTTAGTTTCCAACAGGGGTAATAAAGTTTCATCACCCCAAAACTTAACACTTAACTTTTACCAAAATTCCCCAAACAGCCACAGAACTGAAATGCAAATGAGGCCTGGCCCATTGTCATTTTCCCTTCGATCACCAACAGGTGACAGCAGAGAGCTCTCGCCTAAAGAGCTTCTGTCCACCTGGCGCTCTCAAGCAGCTCTGGGTCGCCTCTTTCCCTGTTCATCAACTGGTGTCAACAGCGAGCTCCCTGTGGCCAGGCCACAGGGCTTGCACATGGCTAGGGAGCCTGTCTGAAAAGGTGAGGCCAAGTTTCTGATTCTTTTGGTAGTTACATGGGCCAGACATAGCACAGGTTATTCAACAACACAACCCTGAATCTGCAACCTCTGAATCCAAGTCCTGGACACAATACTCCAGTTGAGGCCTGATCAGCGCAGAGTAGAGGGGAAGAATTACTTCTCATGTCTTGCTTACAACACTCCTGCTAATACATCCCAGAATGATGATCACTTCTTTTTTTTGCAACAGTGTTACACGGCTAACTCATATTTAACTTGTGATCCACTATGCCCCCCAGATCCCTTTCCGCAGTACTCCTTCCTAGGCAGTCATTTCCCATTTTGTATGTATGCAACGGATTGTTCCTTCCTAAGAGGAGTACTTTGCATTAGTCCTTACTGAATTTCATCCTATTTACTTCAGACCATTTCTCCAGCTTGTCCAGATCATTTTGAATTTTAATCATAGAATATTAGGGTTGGAAGAGACCTCAGGAGGTCATCTACTGCAATCCCCTGTTCAAACAGGACGAACATCAACTACATCATCCCAGCCAAGACTTTGTCAATCCTATTCTCCAAAGCACTTGCCACCCCTCCCAGCTTGGTATCATGCACAAACTTTATAAGTGTATTCTCTAGGCCATTATCTAAATCATTGATGAAGATATTGAACAGAACCAGACCCAGAACTGATTCTTGCAGGACACCACTCATTATGCCCTTCCAGCTTGACTGTGAACCACTGATAACTACTCTCTGGGAATGGTTTTCCAACCAGTTTTGCACCCACTTTATAGTAGCTCCATCTAGGTTGCATTTCCCTAGTCTGTTTATGAGAAGGTCATGTGAGACAGTATGAAAAGCTTTAGTAAAGTCAAGATATACTATGTGTACCGTTTCTCCCCCCCCCCCCCCAAGTCAGGTCTTTGAGTATTCTAGGAGGCATTTCATCAGGCCCTGGTGACTTGAAGACATCTAACTTGTCTAAATAATTTTTAACTTGTTCTTTCCCTATTTTAGCCTCTGATCCTACCTCATTTTCACTGGCATTCAGTATGTTAGACATCCAATCACCACTAACCTTCTTGGTGAAAACCAAAACAAAGACGTCATTAAGCACCTCTTCCATTTACATATTTTCTGTTATTATTCCCCACCCCCACCCCCTACCCTACCCTACCTTACCCTTGGTCTTCCTCTTCTTCTAATGTATTTGTATAATGTTTTCTTGTTACCCTTTATGTCTCTGGCTAGTTTGATCTCATTTTGTGCTTTGGCCTTTCTCATTTTGTCCCTACATACTTGTGTTGTTTGTCTATATTCATCCTTTGTAATTTGACTGAGTTTCCACTTTTTGTAGGACTCTTTTTTGAGTTTCAAATCATTGAAGATCTCCTGGTTAAGCCAGGGTGGTCTCTTGCCATACTTCCTGTCTTTCCTCCGCAGTAGGATAGTTTGCTCTTGTGCCCTTAATAATGTCTCTTTGAAAAACTGCCAACTGTCTTCAACTGTTTTTTCCCCTTAGACTTGCTTCCTATGGGATCTGACCTACCAACTCCCTGAGTTTGCTAAAGTAGGCTTCTTGAAATTCATTGTCTTTATTTTGCTGTTCTCCCTCCTACTATTCCTTAGAATCATGAACTATCATTTCATGATCACTTTCACCCACGTTGCCTTCCACTTTCAAATTTTCAACCAGTTCCTCCCTATTTGTCAAAATCAAATATAGAACAGCCTCTTCCCTGGTAGCCTTCTCCTCCTTCTGAAATACAAAATTGTCTCCAATATAATCCAAGAACTTTTTGGATAGTCTGTGCCCTGCTCTGTTATTTTTCCAGATATCTGGGTAGTTGAAGTCCCCATCACCAAGACCTATGCTTTGGATGATTTTATTAGTTGCTTAAAAAAAGTAAATGAAAAAAACCAGCGGTGGGAAAAGAAAGTGGCAGAGTTACAACTGGCAGCATACCACAGAGACAGCAAAAGTTTTCTGCTGGCCTTTGTCCTGTGTACGGCCCCAGTGCAGTGGGATAACCCCAGTATGCACACTGCATAGCAATGGACTCTTAACTGACAAAATAGAAACACATGGACTGATGGACGGAACATTTCAGTTCTCTTCTCAGTCACCCTGCCAACATTTCCGAGCAAGCAATTTTTGCTCTTCCACAACTCATTAAAAGAAGAACTTGCACTAGTTTTCACCATACATGAGACCAGAACAGCAATGAGCAGATGTCACAGGGAAAGCACCAGAACCACAACGCATTCTGGCAGAGATCTAGAAGTAAGGTGGTTACTGCACGGCAAGGTACCTCACATGGTTTCTCCACATTTTCTGGGAGCAAGAATTGGTGCCACAGGATTTCCAGGATGCCAACACCTCTACAAACAGAGAGGATTGGGCAAGCTGTGATAATCACGGCAGCATTTCCCTACCCTCTGTTCCTGGGAGAATTCTTGCACAGGTCATATTGACTAGACTTCACACCTACCCTGTGGAACCATCCTCCCAAGTCTCACTGTGGGTTTCAGTCAGAACAGAGCACTATAGACACAAATCTTCTCAGGCTGTTAGCTTCAGGGAAAGGGTCAGGAGCAAAATCATGGTCTTTGTATGATGCTCATCCACTTAAAGTGTTTGATTCTTTAAATTGTCAGGTGTCTCTGGAAACTTATCCAAGTCATTAATGAAAATATTGACCAGTTCTGGGCCCAGGAATGACTGCTGCAGAACCTGACTAGATATGCTTGCCCAATTTGACAGGATACCAAAGATAACAGGTTGAAAGACCATCCTCAGAGCAGTTGTGCACCCACCTTTGAGTAATTTCCGTAGTTTTGTTAGGAGAATGCCGTGTGAAATGTGTCAATAGCCTTACTAAAAATAAAGATACCTCACTTCTACTGCTTCCCCCCCACCCCATGCAGTAGGCCAGTAACCCTGTCAAAGAAGGAAAGTAGGCTGGCTTGGCCTGATTTGTTCTTGATAAATCCATGCTGGCTATTCCTTATAACCCTGATATTCTCCAGGTTGTTACACACTGATTGTTTAATAATTTGTTCTGGTATCTTTCTAGGTATTAAAGTTAGGCTGACTGGTCTAGAATTCCCTGGGTTCTCTTCCCCCCACCCCACCTTTTTAAAAGTAGCCTTCTCCAGTCCTCTGGGACCTCACCCGTCCTCCAGGATTTCTCAAAGGTAATTGCTAACGGTTGTCAGCTTGCTTCAGCTAGCTCCTGAAGTACCTTACGATGAATTTCATCAGCCCCTGCGAACTGGAAACATCTAACTTATCAAAACATTATTTAACCTCTTCTTTCCCTATTCTGGCTTGTGTTCCGTCCTCCTGGACGTTAATACTAGTTGTGTTGAGTATCTCGTCACCATTAACCCTTTTCGTGAAGACTGAAGCAAAATAGGAATTAAACACCTCAGCTTTCTTGATGTTATCAGTTATTAGCTCTCCGTCCCTGCTAAGCAAAGGATCTACACTTTCCTTCATTTTTCTCTTGCTCCTAATGAATTTAAAGAATCTCTTTTTATTGTCATTTTTGTCCATTGCTAGGTGTAACTCATTTAGTGCCTTAGCCTTTCTGATTTTGTCCCTACATGCTTGTGCTATATTTTTGTACTCCTCTTTAGAAATTAGTTCATGTTTCTACTTTTTGTAGGTTCCGGTTTTGATTTTCAAGTAATTAAAAAGCTCCTGATGGAGCCATATTGCCCTCTCATTAGTCTTCCCATCTTTCTTTCACCTTGAGATAATATTAAAGGCACAACTGCAAACTTTCTCCTCAACAAACTGCCAGCTCTCCTAAACTTCTATTTCCTTTAGATTTTCTTCCTGGGGGACCTTACCTACCAGTTCTTAGTTTGTTAAAGTCTACATTTTTTGAAGCCTGTTGTCCTTGTTCTACTTCTCTCACTCCTTCCTTTCCATAAAAATCTTGAAATAGTGATCATTTCATGATCACTTTCACCCAATCTTGTTTTACATCAACACGAGACGCCATCATCATCATATGGGCCTGATGCTGCAGCCACACAAGTGATTAACTTTAGAGTGAATGAAACTATTCATGAGTGAAATTCCACATACACTGCAGTGTTCATGGGCTGAGACCTCTTCCTTAAGTTGCTTCCTTACTATTTTTGTTTTTTGTCAAACAAGTTTCCAAGAAATTAAACAACTCCTTGACTGATAATCCAGAGCTTTGGAAGAAAGCACTCAACCCTGTGAAAGCACTACACTTCCACACAGGCTATTAATTTATATTTTAAAAGGAACAAACTTTCTACAGCAGAGCCTCGCTGAGATGCTGCAACGTATTTCTGTGGGCTGCCTGTCAACAGGGATTAATGATAGCATAACGAACAATGCATAGCCACACATTACCGCTTTGTACAACAGGCATGTGTATATCACACTGTAATTAATGTCATGGCCAGTGTGACGCAGGATGCTCGTTATATTTATAATACCGCACATTAGGGAGTCTTGGGAGCTACTTAATGTATGCCATGCTCTCAACAGCCCGGATTCCTTCAGGAATTTTCAACTTGTTTCAAATTGCCAAATGCAACCTTCTATTTAAACACTTTGATTTTACAAGTCAAGCTCTTTAATTGTGCATTCTGCTCCACTGACAGTGATATTTTTTCTCGTTTTCACTTCCTTTTGAAATGTTATAATAGAGATTTCTCTCCATGACTGTGTGTTTTTGCATTTCATTTTAACCAATCCCCTACTGAACTTACATTCCCTTCTTTGTATTCTTTACTCTCAGAGGTGTGCGGTACACAATGGATACGAAGACAGAAAACAATATTGTGCCAAGGATAAATGCACAGAGCATTAAGAGAATTTTGACAACCGGAAAGAAAAGAAAGTGTGTGGGGGCAGACTCATTCTGCAATTATGGGTATTCTTGTTAACTATTCCACTAGTTAAAAATATAACTGCACCTCTACCTCAATATAACGCTGTCCTCGGGAGCCAAAAAATCTTACCGCGTTATAGGTGAAACCACGTTATATTGAACTTGCTTTGATCCATCGGCGTGCGCAGCCCCGCCCCCCCAGAGCACTGCTTTACCGTGTTATATCCGAATTCGTGTTATATTGGGTCGTTTTATATTGAGGTAGCGGTGTATATATATATATATTCAGCCCCAATAAACCCATCTCTGTGATTTTTATGCTATCTTTGAGACAAGAAGTGCCTTTTAAAGGAATGTGCACATTACTTATTAACAATATTGTACTTCCATTATTTACTGATTATATTGTATTACTTAATAAAGTAGGCTCTTCAGCATGTCTCCTTCTTGCCTAGAAATTGATTGTACATCTCTTATGGCTATTATTATTCATTATGTAGTACAGTAGCAGCTGGAGTCGCCAGCCAGGTCAAGGCCCCATTGGCAGAGTAAGGGTGTCTCCATCCCACAAAAGTGTATCTATATCTGTATATCTCAGTTCGAGAGAGACCTGAAAGGTGGTTGATACAAACAAATGGGGGTTGGACTGGAGGAGCAACAACATGAACCTGTTTTCCCCCCTGCCATAGACTTGCTGTGCGGCATCTGAGCTGCCTTCCTTGGTGTAGCAAAGGCTCTGGTTGACAATGCAATGCAAATAACAGAGCAGCTACGGTAAAGTGGCACTAAACTGTGCAGAAGCTTGATGCTAAGGTCAAGAGGCCTGAAGCTGATGCCGTGGCGAAGGGGAAGCTAGTGGAGAGACTCAGAATGAGACCATCAGGAAGGTGGTCTTAGCAGCACTGTTCTGAAGGGACTGGAGCGGTAAGACAAAAATATTGAGGATGAACTATGCCACCCACTTTTTCCCCTTTCGGGGGTTCTTTGAGAGACTTTGGGGAAAAAAATCCAACTCGTCTCCCCTCCCAACACATCGCCGCTCATCTCACCTGATCCTTCAACAGGAAGTGGAGACCACTAGACCCTAAGACTTTCTTCTAGAGAGGAAACCCATTAGGCGTTGCTCCTGTTCATTTGTGAGTCTGGAAAATCACCATCTAATCATGACATCAAGCCCTCAGTCCATCAGTGGGGTACCTAATTGCCAGCTCTGTGCAGCCATGTAAGATCTTGTTCTGTCTCCTTTCCTTGTGTGTTACTTTCTGCCCTCCCCCCGCCCATCTCTCACTCATTTTTTCCATCAGATCCTGAAATCAACTTCACTGCACCAGCACAGTGAGATGAGTGACACAGCCCTGCCCAGAAAGATCCAATCAGAGGATGTCCCTGACCCAAAAGTGAACCAGGGTCCAAGCAACAGGTGTCCGGACTGACCAGCCATCCAGTGTTCCAAATGTACGGGGAGACTTTGGCAAACCAGTAATGTGTTTGAAACCACTATGGCTTATTGTTAAAGGTGGCCTAGTCAGTAGACTGTAAATTGGCCATTCGGCAATCTCAGCTTGACCAAGGCAGGAGGGGAGGGAGTTTTGGGTACCATGGAAAGGGCAGCTTGACCCCGCGTCCTTCCTGATAAAATTGTGTTGAAGTTGCTGATACATCCATTTTAAAAGAGCAGGAATGTCTATTGGGGTCTCAAGGCTGCAAACTCTGGAAAGACCCACACCTGGCTAATCAACAATCAGAAGGAGCCTTTTGCTTGCCCATTGGAACTGCTTCCTTGACAAGTTTTCTTTAAGGGACATGCCATTCTATTACTAATGTATAAATAAGGGGGAAAAGCTTGAGATGGGGGGACTCCTCGGGACTGGTCTCTCCCTCTGGATGCTTCGTGTGTTCCCCACCAGCAGACGGGCTGCCACTGTGCCACTTGAGGGCCACACTCAGCTTCGGTAATTATCGAGGGTTGGGAGTGTTTTACTAATCTTGTTGTGGACGTGTGTAAGTGCTTGAGTCTAAGTAAAGTTTAGTTTTAATTGAAAGCACTCTTGTGTTGTCCTGTTTGTGCCAGCCCTCTATCAGTTGGTCGGCTACGTCTCCCCTGATTTATTTTCTGACACCACCTCGCACAGAGTAAAAGTTACCAAGAGCTTTGGGTTGAAAGAACCCCAGGTAAAAACCATCTCTCTTGTCCACCTTGTGCCTTTTCTGTCAAACAGGAGCAGTGAATACCCATCACACAGGCAGAGTGAAAGTAACCCTTTCCTTTTAATTCAAGGTTGACCTGGAAATCAGAGAGACTGTTTGTTATGCATAAAGTGTCTCTCCTTTTGGAGGCTAAATAACAATCAGAACTTTTAATCTCTCAATTTCTGTTTCAATATAAATGCTTGGCTTAATTTCTTGTTCCTTCTTGTGTTCGATCAAAAATTTAGAATGAGTGTTTGCCAAGATAGAAAAATACCCCAGATTTCTTTATGTTTCTGTTTGTATGTTGGACAACGAAGGTGGTTGTATCACCTTTAACTCTCTTGACCCTTGAGATTAAGGGTATGTCTACACTACAAAATTAGGTTGATTTAATAGTCGATTTTTTAGAAATCGATTTGATACAGTCGATTGTGTGTCCCCCCACTAAGTGCATTAAGTCGTCGGAGTGCATCCACAATACCGAGGCTAGCGTCGACTTTGGGAGCGTTGCACTGTGGGTAGCTATCCCACAGTTCCCGCAGTCTCTGTTGCCCATTGGAATTCTGGGTTGAGCTGATGGGGCAAAAACATTGTCACGGGTGGTTCTGGGTACATGTCGTCAGGCCTCCTCCCTCCTTCCATGAAAGCAACAGCAAAAAATCGTTTCTTGTCTTTTTTCCTAGGTTACCCGTGCAGACGGCATATCACGGCAAGCATGGAGCCCGCTCAGCTCACTGTCACCATAGTCTCCTGGGTGCTGCTGGCAAACACGGTACTCTGGTACAATACGACTGCTAACTGTCGTCGTTGTCCCATGGGTGCTCCTAGCCGACCTCAGTTAGGTTGGTCGGGGGCACTTGGGCAGACCTGGGTATTCCTGGCCGGCCTCGGTGAGGTCAGTCGGGGGTATCTGGACAAAAATGGGAATGACTCCAGGTCATTCTCTTCTTTAAGTTTCGTCTAATGGAGATTCAGTCCTGCCTGGAATATCATGCCAGCTGGAGACTTCTGCCTCAGGCTGCTCTCCCAGCCGGCAGCACCGCATGGTCGCACCTATCCCAGCCTACCCCTTGCTCCCATGACTCATGAAGCCTGGACAGTAGTAAGGAGCAGTTCAACTATAGGCTGAGCAAGTGCAGAATGGTGGTAGAATGTGCCTTTGGACGTTTAAAAGCTCACTGGCGCAGTTTACTGACTCGGTTATACCTCAGCACAACCAATATTCCCATCATTATTACTGCGTGCTGTGTGCTCCACAATATCTGTGAGAGTAAGGGGAAGACATTTATGGCAGGGTGGGAGGTTGAGGCAAATCACCTGGCCTCTGATTACGCACAGCCAGACACCAGGGCCGTTAGAAGAGCACAGCAGGGTGTGCTGTGCATCAGAGAAGCTTTGAAAACCAGTTTCATGACTGGCCAGGCTATGGTGTGAAACTTCTGTTTGTTTCTCCTTGGTTCACGCTACTTCCCTGTAAGCCAACCGCCCTCCCCTCCCCCCTTTGATCTCTGCTTGCAGAGGCAATAAAGTCATTGTTGTTTCAAATTCATGCATTCTTTATTAATTTGTCACACAAATGGGGGGGATAACTGCCAAGGTAGCCCAGGAGGGGTGGGGGAAGAGGGAAGCACAGGGGTGGGGTAGTTGTAGGGGCACCCTCTAGAATGGCATGCAGCTCATCATAGAAACGACATGTCTGGGACTCTGACCCGGTGTGGCCGTTTACCTCTCTGGTTCTTTGGTAGGCTTGCCTGAGCTCCTTAAGTTTCATGCGGCACTGCTGCGGGTCCCTGTTATAACCTCTGTCCTTCATGCCCTTGGAGATTTTTTCAAGTATTCCGGCGTTTCATCTTTTGGAACGGTGTTCGGATATCATGGATTCGTCTCCCCATACAGCGAGCAGATGCAGCACCTCCCGTTCGGTCCATGCTGGAGCTCTTTTGCAATTCTGGACTCCATGGTCACCTGTGCTGATCAGCTCGCCACACTGGCCAAACAGGAAATGTAATTCAAAAGTTCACTTGCTTTTCCTGTCTACCTGGTCAGTGCATCTGAGTTGAGAGTGCTGTCCAGAGCGGGTCACAATGGAGCACTCTGGGATAGCTCCCAGAGGCCAATACCATTGAATTGCGTCCACACTACCCCAAATTCGACCCAGCAGGGTTGATTTCAGCGCTAATCCCCTAGTCGGGGAGGAGTACAGAAATCGATTTTAAGAGCCCTTTAATTCAACAAAAATGGCTTTGTCATGTGGACGGTGCAGGGTTAAATCAATCTAATGCTGCTAAATTCAACCTAAACTCGTAGTGTGGACCAGGGCTAATACAACAGGGCTCAGCACATCACTTTCTGGTGCAGCTAGAAAAACATGAGACGACAGGAGCTACAGCCTCCTGTTGTGGTTACTCAGCCCATGTCTCTCTTCATTGGCCATTGACACTGCAGTCACCAGACTCACCCAGGGCTTGAGGAGGCTGAAAAAGCAGAAGCACGTTAAGGATCTGGCAGTCCCTGGCTGCTCCAGGAATCTATCAGAGGATGTCTGCTGGTTGTTGTTAAAAGGATGTGCAATTTAGAGACCAAACCGGGCCCACCCCTGTTCTTAGACGCACAGACTGAACCAACAGCAAGCAGCACCTGCTGTCCTCTCTGGCTGGGAAGCAATGAGTAACCCTTCTTCTCAGCTGTGGGTCTGGACTCACCCTTGCAGCCACCCAGTCTAGAACAACGGGCTCTGTGAAAGCCCTTTGTTCTAGGCTCTGTATATGAAAGTAAAACTGAAAGTCGCAGAGAGCCTCCAGTCAATGAGTATGGTGGCAGAGGGAGAAGCAGAAAAACAGAGGTGGAGTGGGTGAAAGGGGTGGAGGTTGGCTGGAGCATGGTAGGAAAAAAAGAGAATATTGGAGATAGAATATTTATGCAAATTACCCCAAGTCATCTCAATAGCCACAGATGGCCACTAGCTTAGCCAAATGGCAGTGAGGTGTATACATCATCGTGGGGGGAATGGGTGGGGGCAGGAGGGGTGGAGAGGTAGGGATTAAGGAGGAGACACTAAGGATAAAGTAGAATTTAATGTTGATATAATCTTGACCTATACCATGCAGATACAATTAACAACAGACACCAAGCTGGATACCCAATATAAGGAGATCATTGGAACATCTTTAAACTCCATGTGAAAACAATAATGTTCAGTTCTAGGAACCTTATTTGGTGCTTTTCAGATAAGATTCACTCACACTAGGGATCAGCCTTAGAAGGCTCCCTCCTAGTTTGCAAGCTTTTGGATGCAGTGACGTGAAGTTAAGGCAAGACATCTTGAAAAGGGTGGCTGTGAACCGTAATAAGTCGCCCTAGCTTTGATGTGACTTTTCAGCAGTCATTCAGCTATACTGAATACAAGTGTTCTTAAAGACAAGGCCTAAAATAAAAAGTGGATTTTAATTAAATATATGCAATTATATCGAGGTCCCAAGGTCAGAGACAGACAACTACTCTGGGAACCTGTCATCATCCAGAACAAAAAACGCTCCAAACAACGAAACTTTATTAAAAGCCTGAAATAAAGTGTAGAGTGGTACATGAGTTGAAAGGTGTGGCTTTTAGAACAACTCAGTTGGGAAAGTCTAACCCCTTCGTTTTCAAAGGGGAGAACTGGAGTTTAACTGTGTGTGCCTGTGATTACCAGAAACACCTCCCTGAAGTGCCCCGTGTTTTAAATAAGTATGTCTACACTACGAAATTAGGTCGATTTAATATAAATCGCTTTTTTTAGAAATCGATTTGATACAGTCGATTGTGTGTGTCCCCATTTAAGACCATTAAGTCAGAGTGCATCCACAGTACCGAGGCTAGCGTCGACTTTCGGAGCGTTGCACTGTGGGTAACTATCCGACAGTTCCCGCAGTCTCTGCCGCCCATTGGAATTCTGGGTTGAGCTCCCAATGTGCTGCTGGCAGGTGCGGTACTGCAGTGCTACACAACAGCAGCTCTTTGCCTTCGCAAGTTATCAAAGACTGTTAGCAGCCGTATTGTACCATCTTCTGCTGTCTTCTGGCCAGCCTCGGTGAGGTCAGTCGGGGGCTCCTGGGCAGACATGGGTGCTCCTGGCCAGCCTCGGGAGGTCAGTTGGGGGCTCCTGGGCAGACATGGGTGCTCCTGGATGGCCTGGGTGAGGGCGGTCAGGGGTGCCTGCGCACACATGGGAATGTAGACCAGGGCTCAGTAAATTAATCCAAATACAACATACATTGTTACTAGCCATAAGGGTTAAACACATTTGCTCCCTCTTTTGAATGTTATTGCCTCATCCAGGCACAGTGAACGTGAAATGAGGAATGAGCACTGTCTTGAATTTTAAAGTCAATTTTGCTGAGATTAGTTTTCTTTTGAATGTAAAGCATTTTGTACACCTGTGTGAGTGCATGTTCCTAAAGTTCCCATGGAGAAGTGATCTGCACTGTTGGAAGGGAACGTGACTGAGAGTTAGCACAGCTCACACAGTTGGATGAATAGAACCAAAATTCTCTGTAGTTATTTATTTGACTTGTTAAATGAATTTGTTTTAGCCAAATTAGATTTCCTCAATATTTGTTTTCCTTAAATGTATGAGCTACATCCAGGGTATATTCACAGACAAAAATGAATTGTACAGGTATTATTGGCTGACTATTTGTTTTGTGAAAAAAAATTACCAAGGTTTCTGTGAAACCCTCCCTGCTGTTCCAGTGATTCTGGATAACAAACCTTTCTGCCTGTAATGCAGGCCCATAACATCCCCTCAGACCTCTCTCTAGGTCCTCACGTCCAGGCTACATGTAAATCTTGCTGTTTATTTTTGCAGGAAGACTCTAAAAATGCAGCCTTTCCTATACACCCACAGAGCTGAAACTCTTATCCAGGTTCTCAGTCTCTCAACTACTGCAACAAACTCCTTGCTGGCCTTGACAAATCCATCCTTGACTGCTCATATCAAGTCAGAATGCTGCTGTACAGGTCATTTCCCTAGTCTGTGGCTCTGACCATGTCACTCCTCTATTGGCATCTCTCCCTTGCATCTGTCTATTATATCAAAGACAGATCAGGCCTCACCAATTGCTGATAATTCTTTCCTGGGGGTCAACAAGCATGTGAACAAGGGTGATCTAGTGGATATCATATACTTGGAATTCAGAAAGCCTTTGGCAAAGGCCCACACAAAACCTGTTAAGCAAATGGGAGAAGAGGGAAGGTCCTCTTGGATCAGTAACTGGTTAAAGGACAGGAACGAGTAAGAATAAATGGTTTGTTTGCACAGAGGAGAGAGGTGAATAACTAGAGAGGTCCCCCAAGGATCTGTACTGGAACCAGTGCTGTTCAACATATTAATAAATGATCTGGAAAAGGGGCAGTCAGTGAGGTGGCAAAAGTTGCAGACTATGCAAAATTACCCAAGCTAGTTAGGGCCGAAGCAGACTGCAAAGAGTTACAAAAGGATCTCACAACACTGGGTGACTACGCACAAAATGGCAGATGAAATTCAATGTTGATGAATGCAAAGTAATGCACTTTGGAAAACATAATCCCAACTATACATATAAAATGATGCAGTCAAAATTAGCTGTTACCACTGAAGAAAGATCTTGAGTCACTGTGGATAGTTCTCTGAAAACATCCACTCAATGTGCAGCGGCAGTGAAAAAAACCCCTAACCGTATGTTAGAACCATTAAGAAAGGGATAGAAACAGAAAATATCCTAATTGCCACTATATAAATCCATGGTACGCTCCCATATTGAATACTGCTTGAAGTTCTAGTCACCCCATCTCAAAATAGATATATTAGAAAAAGGAAAAAGTTTGGAGAAGAACACCACAAGTGACTGGTGTGTGGAGCAGCTTCCATACGAGGAGAGATTAAGAGACGGGGACTTTTCGTCTTAGAAAAGAGATGACTAAGGGATGATCTGACAGAGGTTTATAAAATCATGACAGGTTTGGAGAAAGTAAATAAAGAAGTGTGATTTACTCCTCATAACACAAGAGCTAGGGGTCACCCAGTGAAATTAATAGGCAGAAGACCTACAACTAACATATGGGAGTACTTCTTCATACAGCACAGTCAACCTGTGGAACTCATTGCCAAGGCCAAAAGGTATAACTGGGTTAAAAAAGAATTAGATACATTCATGGAAGATAGGTTCATCAATGCATGTTAGCCAAATGGTCAGAGATGCAAGGCTGTGCTCTGGGTATCCCTATATCTCTCACTGCCAGATGCTGGTACTGGACTACAGGGGATGATCACTCAGTAAATGCCCTGTTCTAGCTGTTCCCCCTGAAGTTTGACACTGGCCACTGTCAGAGGACAGGACACTGTGCTAGATGGATGATTGGTTCAAATCAATCTGGCTGTTCTTATGTTCTTAAGCTATTGTCCTTCAAGGCCTATACATCCTGCCAATCATCTCTTATTTGCTATTGAGATGTCACTTCCTGCCTCCAATCAGCCCTTTGTGCCATCCTCCATTGCCTACTTGTTAAATTTTCAACAAGCAACTTCAGCTTCTCCCACATTTTGGGAGGAACTCCGCACAAACATCCCCAGAACTAAGACACTATCTTCCTGCAAATCCTTCTTCAAAAACTCTCCTTTGCTGGGATGTGAACAAACATATTCACTGCCATTAGGCAGTTGGTGTGCTGAGACCACTGTCTCTCATGCCAACATTTTGTCTCATTGTTTCTTTCTCCCCATCTGTCTGTATCTAGTATCTCATCTTACACAGACATTTTAGACACTGAGGTAGACCCCACACTTCATAGAACGTGTCTAAGGATCTGTGCTGGGACCAGGCGGACCCACCACACCCCCATGCACAGGCTGGCGGAGGAGCTTACAACGGGGAGCAGTGTAACTCAGGGGCAGGCAGCCAGCAGAAGGGAGCTGACCTGCACACTCAGCTCTTGGAGCTGCACCGCCAGACCACCTGCTGCCTGGCCACAAGGACCTGACCATGTCTACAAGGAGGCAGCGATGACGCTGAAGGTAGGGACCGTATTGTTGTGTTCTAGTTATTTGCTTTACCCTGTGTGAAGAGAGGGGTCGGGTCTGAAGGGATCCTGGGAGGCAGCTGCATAGTACCCCAGGGTGCAGGACTCCGCTGCCCACAACTGGGCCCTGGATCAGAGCCTGGTGTAGAGCCTGGGCCCTGGCTCTCCAACCATCCTGTAACAGGGTCAGCATCCACCTTTCACAAGCTCCTCTTTCTCTGGCCAATATGCTTGCAATCAGTCTCTTGTGGGCAGCCCTCTTTGGTTGGCTAGCTGTGAGTCTGTTTGGTTTTAGTTCTTATACTGGGGCAGCATCCACCTCTCGCGAGCACTCGCCCCTGACCAATGGTTCTCTCAGCAGATCTTCAGCAACTCAGCCCTCCAGCCGAGCTGCATATACAGTCCCCCCCTTCTGGGGTAGACTATCCAAGTTATTTTCTTGGTATAGGGCTGTAACCCGAAGCTTCCTGCAGCTGGTGGTGTTTCAGCAGGGCTCCCTTGTCTCAGTTTGCAACCAGACCCATGGGGCCCTGTGATGTTGCACCCCATAATGCTTTCTGGAAATATGCTTATGAAAGTAAATATGACATAACTGGAATATGCTTTATTCCAGATATGCCATATAATCTCTCTCTACAGAGGTTATGATTTACTGGATATATTCATCCTATTTGTATGCATGTATAATTTTTGTATTCAAAGTTATGAATATTGACTATGTCCTGGTTTAATTTTAAGTAGCCTCAGTGAAACAGTTGGCCAGCTTCCTGGGAAGAGACTATTCTCAGTAAGTGCCCAATCAAGCAACACTTAAGCTAACAATAAACTTGGAAACACCAATCCACATCTGAGTTTTCCCAGGAATGTGGCCTGGCTGGTAAGGAACTCAGTCATGCATGGACATGTGACTTGCCCGTGTGAGTCCAAAACTCCATCTTGGAACTGGATTCTAGATAGAAGAGAGGAGGGGGTCTCCACCCGCAAGAGAACGTCTATTTAAGCCTCTGGGAGACCCCTCCATTTTGTCTTCAGCTGGCTCAAGTGATAGCCTCTCCACCCCCAAAGGATACCTGAAAGAAACTGGGACAAAGGACAGTCACGACAGGGGTGAGAGTGATTGCTGGACCCAGACTAGAAAGAGGCTAGTCTGTAAAAGAAACTTATTGGAAGATCTGAGGGTGAGATTTCATCTGTAATCACTTTCTTACGGTATTAGGTTTAGCCTTATGTGTTTTATTTCATTTTTTTGGTAATTTACTTTGTTCTGTTATCACTTGGAACCACTTAAATCCTACCTTTTGTATTTAATCATCATTTTACTTATTACTTAACCATGAGGTGGAGATGGACATAGGAGACGGAAGTGTTGAGAGTCTCTGGGTTAGGCTAAAAGGGGTAAAAACCAAGGGAGATGTCATGCTAGGAGTCTACTACAGGCCACCTAACCAGGTGGAAGAGGTGGATGAGGCTTTGTTTAAACAACTAACAAAATCATCCAAAGCCCAAGATTTGGTGGTGATGGGGGACTTCAACTATCCAGATATATGTTGGGAAAACATTGGATAGAGGGCACAGACTATCCAACAAATTCCTGGACTGCATTGCAGACAACTTTTTATTTCAGAAGGTTGAAAAAAACTACTAGGGGGGAAGCTGTTCTAGACTTGAGTTTAACAAATAGGGAGGAACTCGTTGAGAATTTGAAAGTAGAAGGCAGCTTGGGTGAAAGTGATCATGAAATCATAGAGTTCACAGTTCTAAGGAAGGGTAGAAGGGAGGACAGCAAAATCGAGACAATGGATTTCAGGAAGGTGGATTTTGGTAAGCTCAGAGAGCTGATAGTCTTGATTCCCATGAGACCTTACCTGAGGGGAAAAACTACTGAGGAGAGTTAATAGTGTTCCTTTGAAAAACTGCCAAGGGCCCAAAAGCAAGCTATTCCACTGGGTAGGAAAGATAGAAAATGTGGCAAAAGACCACCTTGGCTTAACCATGAGATTTGCATGATCTAAAAAATAAAAAGAAATAATAAAAAATGGAAGTTAGGACAAGTTACAAAGGATGAATATAGGAAAAAACACAGGAATGCAGGGGCAAGATTAAAAAGGCAAAGGCACAAAATGAGCTCAAACTAGCTATAGGAATACAGGGAAACAAGACGACTTTTTATCAATACATTAGATGCAAGAGGAAGACCAAGGACAGGGTAAGCCCACTGCTCAGTGAGGAGGGAGAAACAGTAACAGGAAACTTGGAAATGGCAGAGTTGCTCAATGACTTGTTTGTTTCGGTCTTCACCAAGAAGTCTGAAGTAATGCCTAACATAGTGAATGCTAATGGGAAGGGGGTAGGTTTAGCAGATAAAATAAAAAAACGAACAAGTTAAAAATCACTTAGAAAAGTTAGATGCCTGCAAGTCACCAGGGCCTGATGAAATGCATCCTAGAATACTCAAGGAGCTAATAGAGGATGTATCTGAGCCTCTAGTTATTATCTTTGGAAAATCATGGGAGACAGGAGAGATTCCAGAAGACTGGAAAAGGGCAAATATAGTGCCCATCTATAAAAAGGGAAATAAAAACAACCCAGGTAACTACAGACCAGTTAAACTTCTGTGCCAGGGAAGATAATGGTGCAAGTAATTAAGGAAATCTGCAAACACTTGGAAGGTGGAAAGGTGATAGGGAACAGCCAGCATGGATTTGTAAAGAACAAATCATGTCAAACCAATCTGATAGCTTTCTTTGACAGGATAACGAGTCTTGTGGATAAGGGTGAAGCTGTGGATGTGGTATACCTAGACTTCAGTGAGGCATTTGATATGGTCTCGCATGATATTCTTATCAATAAATTAAGCAAATACAACTTAGATAGGGCTACTATAAAGGTGGGTATACAACTGGCTGGATAACCGTACTTAGAGAGTAGCTATTAATGGTTCCTAACCCTGCTGGAAAGGTATAATAAGTGGGGTTCTGCAGGGGTCTGTTTTGGGACCGGCTCTGTTCAATATCTTCATCAACGACTTAGATATTGGCATAGAAAGTACACTTATTAAGTTTGCAGATGATACCAAACTGGGAGGGATTGCAACTGCTTTGGAGGACAGGGTCATAATTCAAAATGATTAGGACAAATTGGAGAAATGGTCTGAGTTAAACAGGATGAAGTTTAACAAAGACAAATGCAAAGTGCTCCACTTAGGAAGGAGCAATCAGTGTCACACATACAGAATGGGAAGAGACTGCATTTCAAGAAAGATGTGGAGAAATTGGAAAGGGTCCAGAGTAGAGCCACAAGAATGATTAAAGGTCTAGAGAACATGACCTATGAAGGAAGGCTGAAAGAATTGGGTTTGTTTAGTTTGGAAAAGAGAAGACTGAGAGGGGACATGATAGCAGTTTTCAGGTATCTAAAAGGGTGTCATAAGGAGGAGGGAGAAAACTTGTTCACCTTAGCCTCTAAGGATAGAACCAGAAACAATGGGTTTAAACTGCAGCAAGGGAGGTTTAGGCTGGACATGAGGAAAGTTCCTAACTGTCAGGGTGGTTAAACACTGGAATAAATTGCCTAGGGAGGTTGCGGAATCTCCATCTCTGGAGATATTTAAGAGTAGGTTAGATAAATGTCTATCAGGGATGGTCTAGACAGTACTTGGTCCCCCCTGGGCTTCAGCCTACCCTCAGTGACCTTCTGCTGGTCCTGCTGCTCTTCCCACCAGCCAGGCACCCAGTCTTCAGCAGCCTTCCCTGGGCTGCAGTCCTGTCTGCAGTGAGCTCTCCAGTGAGCTGTCCTGGAACTGCTGCTCTTCCCACCAACCAGGCACCTGTCTTTGTTCCTCAAGCTCCACTCAGCAACAGACTTCTCTGCTCTTCTACTTGTCTTATATAGGCCCTTATGGCCCTGGATTGGATGCTTCATCAGCCCCTTTGATTGGCTGCTTCTCTGCAACCACTCTAGACTGACTGGGAGACTTCTCTCTGCTCTATTCTGGGGCAGGGTGACACAGGGCTGAGAGTCCTCCAGCAGGGGGCCTCTGGATCTAGTCCACCCTGCCCCACACAGCTCCAGAGGGACAATAGTGGAAGCCTATCCCACAGTAGGGAACTTTTCTGTGGGTACAAGGTCCAGACAACATGACCCATACCCCAGGGGAAGCCCCAAATCCCTTGCTGAATTCCAAAGACATCCCCATTGTCTGATTCTTTATAGATACACTCGGGAAGGTTGGATTTGAAAGTGTGACCTGGCTGTAGAGCTAAGTCACTGAAAAGACAGGACCACTGCAGGGTGGAACTGTAGTAAACAAGGACAACCTGCCCCACTCCCATCCAGCCCGTAGGCAGCACTGGTGATGAGCATCCCCCAGCAGAGGCAAGAACTTTTTGTTCTGTGTTTGTACAGAAACTAGCACAATGGGATTCTGCTCCAGGACTGGGGCTCCTAGGTATTATGGTAATAACCCAACAGTACAGCAGGCTGAACATGCACAAAGGGACAGGAGACAGTGGACTGTAGCTGATACAGGTGATGTCTATCTCTGGTGATCTTGTAAGTTACCTGCAGAAGTTGGAAAGTGGCATGCTTGGGGGTGGTAATAGTCAGATAGAAAGAGAGAAGTAGCAAGTAATAAAAGAGGAGACTAGAAGAGCTGGGACATCTGTGCTACTTGGGGAAAAACAGGCCTTGGAGAATGTTTGCCCTAACTTAGGGTGTTGAAGGCATTTCCTGGGTGTTTGAAATTCCTGTAGCCTTTGTTTGGGTCAATGATGCTTATCTCAGACAGGAACGTTAACAAATTAACTCCTGTGACATGAACATAATGGTTGTTGCCACCAATCCAAACATCTCTGAATGAGTGTTGTAAAATATTGTTTCTCCTTTTTTATAATAGGTAATTTCTGGCATAAATTTGAGTGTTTTAAAACAACTAATGCAGAACAAACAGACAGATTCCCTGCCTATTAGCATGTGTGATTATGCAAAACAGTGTGAAAAATATTCTATTACAGATGGGCAGTCAACTGTAACTTCAGCACCCGGCAGATGGACAGCTCTAATGTACTGTTTGAACAACAGGCCCTGGCCGCTGCAGCTCTTGTTATAAACATAACACTCTTGTAGAACAGCTGTAATTCTGAAGAGTCCTCGCACCAAATATTTCTTAAATGCCTAACTAGCCAGTGCCTTCTCGGCCTTAAATTATTGTACTGGGCAGCACAAGCAGGGCTACCTTGAAAATAGAATTTCCATTAGAAATTGGATAGCTGCACCAGCATGTAACGGTATACTTCAGGGACTGTCAATGTTTCCATCATTATGAGCTCCTCTTGCCTGTTTCCAGATACATGTTTTTATGGTCCCATCACTCAAAACCAGCCTCTGTTTGGAAGATAAAACTGTACAGACTATTAATCCATAATGTGGCTCAGTGCTTTTGGCTGAGTAAAAAGGCTAAAAATCAAAAAGCTGAGCTATAAAAGGAGAATACAGAGCGATTATGTTTTCACACAGATTTTTAGTTGCCTACTTACTATTGGTTTAGTGCATAAACATTATTAAATGGCCAAATTCTACTAGCACATCCACATGTGAGCACATATGGAGAAGACTGAAGAGAGGCAGGTAAGGTGGAAGGAACTATGAGAAGACAGCAAGGATTACCTCTCTCCCGCTTTGCCAACCTGCATGACAATGGCGTATCTAGGGCTCCAGTGAGATCCCCAGCTGCCAGCAAAGATAGGTGTGGTGTATCTCTGGACACACCTGCTGTCAGGGTTCCCTCCCCACTATGAACTCTGGGGTACCGATGTGGTGACTGGCATGAAAGACCCCCTAAGCTTATTTCTACCAGCTTAGGCTAAAACTTCCCCAAGGCACAAATCCTTTCCTTGTCCTTGGATGGTATTGCTGCCACCACCAAGTGATTTAGACAAAGATTCAGGAAAGGGACCACTTGGAGTTCCTGTTTCCCCAAAATACCCCCCCCCATCCCCTTCACCCCCTTTCCTGGGGAGGCTTGAGAATAATATACCAACCAATTGTCTTTATTAAAAGTACAGACCAGACCCTTTATTTTTAGGACACTAAAATCAATTAGGTTCTTCAAAAAAGAACTTTATTATAAAGAAAAAAGTAAAAGAAGCACCTCTAAAATCAGGATGGAAGGTAATTTTACAGGGTGATAAAAAGATTTAAAACACAGAGGATTCCCCTCTAGGCTCAATGTCAAAGTTACAAAAACAGGAATAAACCTCCCTCTTAGCATAGGGAAAATTCACAAGCTAAAACAAAAGATAATCTAATGCATTTCCTTGCTATTACTTACAGAAATTGTAATTTTATATTTAGCATTTCATGATCTTTTTGGGATTTGGGTTACCTGCTTGGTCTAGATCCAGAGGGAACAACAAAGAGCCCAAATAACATTCCTGCCCCTGGATTTGAAAGCATCTTTTTCCCCATTGGTCCTTCTGGTCTGATGCCAACTAGGTTAGTTGAACTTCCCCCTGGAGATATCCCATCTCCTAGAACTGGAAGGGACCCTGAAAGGGCATTCAGTCCAGCCCCCTGCCTTCACTAGAAGGACCAAGTACTGATTTTGCCCCAGATCCCTAAATGGCCCCCTCAAGGATTGAACTCACAACCCTGAGTTTAGCAGGCCAATGCTTAAACTACTGAGCTATCCTTCCCCCCCGATTTCCCCTGTATTCCAAGTTATTTTTTTGTTTAATTAAAAAACAACCCAAACAAACAAAAATGCAAGCCACAGATTATCCAGGATTTGCTGATTTAAATAGATGTTGTTTAACCTCCTCTTTTGTTACTAATGGACTGGATAATATTTCATCCTCCTCCTTGTGTGATAGAAGCTGATCTTCCTGTTTCTTTCCAAAGACAGAATAGAAATATATATTCAACTCTGTTTCCTGCATCATTAAACATTTCACCATCTCCATCTAGTAAATGAGTGTCACGTTATTGACTTGAACTGGGACCATATAGAAAATGGTTGCAACCAAAGTCCTGTAGTGGCACCAAATCTTGCATAAAGGGGGTCAAATGAGGTGTCTAAGACAAGGTTATGGTTTCCTAGTTATAATTATGCGGTCTATATGTGTGTATAATTTTTGTCATTTAAGTTATGAATACTGGCTCTATATGGTCTGTATTTCAAACTTATGCTATGCTTCTGGGTGACATCCCAGACAAGTTGGTGTCAGCTCTGCCTAGCCTGCTTGATGGCCCATTAAGGACCATCAGCTATACAACTGACCCATTGAGAGAAGGCAGATACGCCTTGTAACTCAGTAAAGTATGCAGGGACTGGCCCATGTGACTCCAGACTCCATTTTGCTGTAATTTTCCACAGTAAGAACAAAGAGGTGTTCTTACACCTGGAAAAGACTATAAAAGCCTGATGCCTCATCTCCATTTGGTCTTCAATCCCGTTCTTACCTCTGGAGGGACTTTGCTACAAACAGAAGCTCTGAACAAAGGACTGAATGACCCATCCCAGCGGGGGATGTACTCCAGAGACTTGATTTTGAACCTGCAGTTTATTCTATCACTGCTGCAACCCTGAACCAAGAACTTTACCATTACTGTACGCAATTGACTCCATTTAATCAAGTCTAGCTCTCATCTATATCTTTTTCCTTTTATGAATAAACCTTTAGATTTTAGATTCCAAAGGATTGGCAACAGCCTGATTTGTGGGTAAGAGCTAATTTGTATATTGACCTGAGTCTGGGGCTTGGTCCTTTGGGATTGAGAGAACTTTTTTCCTTTTACTGGGGCATTGGTTTTCATAACCATTTGTCCCCATAACGAGTGGCACTGGTGGTGATACTAGGGAAACTGGAGTGTCTAAGGGAATTGCTTGTGTGACTTGTGGTTAGCCAGTGGGGTGAGACCGAAGTCCTCTTTGTCTGTCTGGTTTGGTTTGCCTTAGAGGTGGAAAAACCCCAGCCTTGAGCTGTAACTTCCCCGTTTTAAGCAATTTGTCCTGAATTGGCGCTTTCAGTTGAGTCCCACCAGAACCAGTATCGTTACAATGGGCATAGAGCATTGCTAAGATTTCTTTTGTTCCTAATATTACTTGAACTTATTGTCTTTAGATCTCCAGAAATGGTTTTCCCCTTGATGTCTTTAGCTACCCTTATCAATTCTCTACTCTTCATAATGTCTAATTTATAAGGGTAATAGCAACCCATTCTCTCCCCACCCCCATTTCTTATATAGGACTGTTTTATTTCTAATTGCTGAAATCATTTCACCACTGAACTAATATGGGCTTTTAATCTAAGTTATCCTCTCTTAATTGTGGAATTGATACTTTTTGGCCATTTAATACATTCTTTAGAACTCCCAATTCAGTCATTTTTGTCTAAAAAATTTCCTGTCAATTTAAATTATTATTTTCTTCACCTTTGGGAAATTAGCCTTTTTGAAGCACCAAGTATACATATTGTTTGGGATGGTCCTCTGTTTGCACATATGACATATAATCAGGTCATGACCACTGGTCCTTCAGCAACCACTAATTTCCAATCCAGTGATTAATTTGGACTTTATGACAGCTAAAGATTAATTAGATTTGCCTCATCTTGGGTGCAATACCTGTGTGTTAGGATATCTATACTAATTTTTACCACTGGCTGTATAAGACATCCAGCATGTATCTCTCAAATTGAAACCCTCCACAATAATACAATTTTTCTTTCTGAATATTACAGTAACTCATTTTGTACTCAACTACAATTCAGTGGTCTTAATAGACCCTCTCCAGTCCCTTGGGTTTGTTAGATAGCTCATTGATGTATATACATTTATGATCCTGTGGTTCATTGATCCTGTATCAATAAATAAGAAACAGAAAATGGTGTCTAATATAGTGCCCCTCTCCCCCTTTTACCCATGGTGTCCATCCTAAACAGGTTATAATCAGGGATTTAACAGTCCAGTCATGCGAATCATTCCACCAGGTTTCTCTAATGCCACTTAAATCAAATTTCTCCTCAATGAGAATTCCTTTTGCTTGCTACACACACTCTTAGCACTGGTATTTAAGCAACTGAAAAATGTGTTTGCTTCACATTCTTTGCCACCTCAGTTCAATGCGTTTACAAATGCAAAGTGAGCATGCCACTCGAACGTCTCTCCAAAACTCCTGTTTGCTGCCTCTGTATAAGGAGAGAGTTCGGTTGGGAATTGACTTTAGACTAGGTCTTGCTGCTTGGCTCCAGCTGTCCACTCACAGGTGGAGTTAATCACTTCAGGGACTTAGACCTAACTTGCTGCTGCCTAGCCACAGAGTGAAATCCACAAGCCCTGGGCGAGGCATCCAGGCTCCCTGTTCAATACGTGGAGGAAGACAGGTGCCTGAGAATGCAGCCACCACAGCCAGCGCTCCCGGTGGGTGACGTCTATGCTAGCCAATAGCAGATGCCAACAAGAGCTCTGTGTGTGTGTGTGTGTGTGTGTGTGTGTGTGAGAGCACGTGCGCTATGCCCATCCCCTCTCAGAGTTAAGAGCCTTTAGAGGACACCGCTATCTGCACAAAATTCTCCGACATGCATCTGACGAAGTGGGTATTCACCCACAGAAGCTTATGCTCCAATACGTCTGTTAGTCTATAAATTGCCACAGGACTCGTTCGCTTTTTACAGATCCAGACTAACACTGCTACCCCTGGGATACAAATTTCTGTTATTCATGCACTCTAGCAGCACCCAGCCTTACTCCAGTCCTAACCTTACACTGTGCAAGTTTTGGGGGTCTTTTACCAAAGAAAGCCTTTCACAGCGATATTCTGCTTAACCTCTATTTATTAACAATCACCAGACCAGACTGCACACGCTAAGCACACGAAGCTCACCACTCCCAATAACGTAGATGAGCTTTTCTTGCTGGCCAGTCAGGATCAGATCATCTGGGGGACCCCAGCTTCTGCTCAGTGACACTGGCAGGGAGTTGGGGTCTGGCAGCTCTGATCCTGGGGCTGGGGCCCGGAGTTGGTTCCAAAGAACTTCCTCTTGGACCCCAGTTTATAGAGTGACACTTGAGTCCTGCTTAGCTGTAGCTTAGCCAATCGTACTAAAATATTACTAACCAACCCTAACATACTGTAAAACAGATCCTTTAACCAATCAGACCCCACCACCACAGCTGAGTTACACCTAGCAAAATTAGTTATGTAACAAACAATCAAGGAACCAGACACAGACTATGCAGATAAACAATAGAGAAGCGGATACCAAATAAAGAAGTAGGGATTTCACAGCCACAACTGTTAAGTGATTCCTTGCCAGACAGAATGCAGTCAAACAAAATAGTCTTTAACCATCTTACGCTCTGTTTCTCTATCTGGTGATGGTGGGGGCTATTAGGACAGTCGCTTTAACAGACGGCTATGCGATTGTTTTAACGTAATTTAGATGGAATGAGAGGATGTGACTGTTTCCTAGCTCATGGTGGCTGCTCTCTTCATCTGGCTGCAGACAGAGGCTTTATCCTTACAGCATCTGTCCGTGCTTGGGATCCCCAGCCAGAATCCTTGTCCTGGAGTCCGGCACCTAAGCTGTAACGTGCAAGGAGAGCAGCAGTGCATCTAATGCCACTCAGACTGGCTAGGGGGGAGGGTACGTCCCCTCCATCCCACTAATGTTCAGTCCAAGGGGTCGGGAACTCACCTGGGATATGGGATGCTCCAGGTCAAGTCCTCCCTCTGCCTGGTGAGCAGGGCGAGGAATGAGGGTCTCTCGCTGAACTCCGAGGCAGTAGAGCCATTCTCTAGCCTAACGCACATTTAATGATGGATGCCAATGGGATGTGCTCAGCAGGAGAGACACAAAGAGGCCCCACATCAGGAGAGCCAGTGGCCAGGGCCCTGGCCTGTGAGGGAGCACTGCATCAGGCATGGGGGGGGGGGGGAAAGAGGGAGAAAAGAAAGATGGACCCTGGGTCTCCAGCCCTCACAACCTCGGCCAACACATCTCAGGGAGGCTGCCTTCTCCCGTCCATTGTGGGGAGAGTCAGGTGTGCACCAAACACACCAGACCAAGCAACGCAGGCATCACACTGGACATAGCTGGGAGACAGGCATCCACGCAGCGGGGCTCATCCCCAGAGACAGAAGCCTAGGCACTCAGGAACTTTTACTCAGTGCCTGAATTGTCACTGTAAGTTTGGGCACCAGCAAAGTTAGGCCTAGATGTGCCCTTTACCCACCCAAGTCCCTTTGTGGGTCTGGACTCAAACCACTGGAATGGATCAAAGACAGGTTTGAGCCACGTGGTCCTCACAGAGACATGAGCAGATCTCTCCCCCCGGCCTGTCCCAACCCAGCCATATGGCCCAGCTGGAGACAGACAGTGCATGGGTCCCTTGGTCTCCAAGCACATGACCCCCAGCTTGTCCCTCCAGATCTCTCCTGCTTGCTGATCCCGTTCCGCTTGCACAAAGGGGGACGGGAGGTTTGTTGGGGAAATGGTGGTTTAGGATTCGTTGTTTGGGGGGCGCGGGGCATGGAGGATTGCTTTTATTTGACAGTGGAGCCAACACTAGCCGTGACTTAGCTACCATTGCTGAGGAGCGATGGAGTCCGCATACCCCAGGTTCCCTCAAGCATCCCTAGCAACGCTCAGCCCTTAGTGCAGAAAAGTCAAATACCCTTTCACATCCCAGGGGCCCAATCCTGAGAGGTGTGCATCGCTTCTATAAGGTGTGGATGAGGGAAAGCAATTCCCATGAACTTCACTCAGCACCTTCCAGGATTGGGCCCGGTATTGCAAACAAGGCTTGAAAGGATTTATCTGAGAAGGAATGGGGCCCCCCCCCCTCACCTCCCACCGAGGCCAATTCTAAATGTGACCACATGGTGTTAGCCACAACGCTCCCTACAATGCCGGTTCTAAACATCTCCATAGATTTTCACTAGAATGCTTCCTCCAGGTCACATTGGCGCATCACCTACTGTGCTGATTCTGCCTATACTGTTTCTAAAGCATTACATCACAGATAGTTTCTCCACCCAGGAACACCTCTGAAAGCTCTCCCCACCCCATCCCAAATGCTCATTAAGGAACAACGAAAGTGGAAATATGAATGAATAATCCACATTCTTACTATGCAAAGTGCACATCAGAAACAGACAAACTAAAGAGTGAGAATTAGTAATGCCTAACATCCATCTAATTCACGCTCAGATAACACTGATGCAGACCTGGGAGGCAGCAATACCATTATTGTACAGCATAATTATAGCTTCATTTCACTTGTTTTAAATCACTATAAATTAGCTCAGACCCACTTGAGCACAACGTCTGAGAGCTTCCACTGTAGATCAGCTGTAAGACAATATACTACAGGCCACATTTTACAGAAAGACAATTAGTGCACATAGAAAAATGTGTGTCCACCCAGTAAAATCCATAATGCCCTGACCAGTAATGCATGCAAATTCAAAGTGAATACCTGAAAATTCAAACACAGGGATGGAAACACATAAGCCTGGGGAAGAGCAATGGCAAAGAAGAGGCCACATGTCAATTGTAAGCATTCGGAAGTGGAGGGTTGTTATGTCTGGTAATGGGGCCTGGGAACACGATATAAAGTCGTTCAGTTCAGCGGTCTGAATGTGTCCCAGCTGGCTGGTTATAGCCCACAAGCCTTCTTCCCTTGCACTTTAGTCTTAGTGCAGAGGGACAGGAGAAATTGAGACATAACAGTAAAATTTACACGAAAATATCAAACAGCCTGGGGTCCTGAGTGAAAAATGCACAACACTTCAGCTACTGAGAAGCCTGATTTGGGTTTGTAGGCTTCAATAAGCTAAGAGCTTTATTCTCTTGATTGGCTAAATTTTCAAATCCTAGTGTGCTAAATGCCCCGAGGTAGGAAAGCAACCCCTCTGTTAATAATTCTAATGGCTAAAGAGCATATTATTTTCAAGTGGCTTGTTAATCAGCATGAGGTCTGCCTACAGCTACTGTAACCAGTCATCTCTCACCAATAGTAGTTGGTGTCTTAATAGGAAGCTCCGATGGATTCAAGGGAGCTTCAAATTGCTCAAACTCAAATGAAGTTAAAGGAAATGATTAACCAGCTTGGCTAAGAGCCATCCAGCAAGACATAAACCCTGCCGAAATCCCACACTGTGAATCCTACAGCGAGGAACAGACAAATCTAGAGGACTTTTGTGCAAGAACATTCACTGCAGAATTAGTTACCTTTAAACCAGATGTAAAAGGGACATCAAAAAAGAGTTACCCCCTAGGGTGACAGGGCTGGTTTCTTGCCAAAGGCATGCAGATTGGGATTACTTTACAGTCACAGAATTAGAGACATTGTCTTTACCAGCTGGCTCATGCATTCTGGACTTGGAGAGAAAACAAACTGTCGCCTCTCAGATTTCACAGCAGATGCAGAATTGGGTTAGTGAACAGCCCATTCCATTATTGTTACTACTTTAGTAAACATCCCCCAACCATTGAAGAGATATTCGGAATGGAGGCCCAACTCCGGCAACGTGATGCGTAGGGGCAGCGCTCCACTGCGACACTCAGCAGGACTCCACGGTTTGCCTGGGTGAGTCACGGTGCAGGATCCCGCCTGCATTCAGCTGGAAGGAGTTTTGTGGGTTTACACATTTCCTCCCCCCCCCAGTTTTGCTTAACGGATACTGAAGTGCAGCTTGAAGCACTTGCCAAGCGGCCCTGTGGCTATGGCACAAGGGAACAGCACAGCGGACAAGCACTGGGGTCCAGTTCCACAAAGGTTTAGAGTGGCAGCCGTGTTAGTCTGTATCAGACAAACAACAAGGGGTACTTGTGGCACCTCAGATTAACAAATTTGTTTGGGCATAAGCTTTCGTGGGCTAAAACCCATGAAAGCTTATGCCCAAATAAATGCGTTAGTCTATGAGGTGCCACAAGTACCCCTCCTTGTTTTTGGTACCATTTAGGCACAACTGATATTTTTGAAGCTGCTGCTCACCCCCCTGGTGCCTAAGTTCCTGCTGGCCACAGGTGTTGGCATTAGTGGTGCTGAAGGGGCTGCCACCCCCACCCCCACCCCCCGGCCTGAAGTGGATTCCTTCAGATACAGGGTTTACAGTTTGGTTGAATGGCTCTCAGCCCCCGCACCGTACACATTGTTCCAGCCCTGCTGTCAGTTGGCACTCAGAGCCGCACAGGCCCTGACACTGCCCCACAGCCGATGATCAGCTCAGCTCCCTAGTACAAACCAAAGCCCCAGAGGCCCTGAAGCAAGAGGCACAAGCTATCGCCTCTCTCACGAGGCTGTCGGCGAGCTCTGGGCACACCTCACCCTGATACCTGTCTGTGCCTGCAGCAGGAGGGCCAGAGGCAGGCCGCCGATAGGTGCAGGGCGACAGCACAGAATCCGCACAAGAGCCATCTCAGGGCACAAGGTGAACGTGAGAGGCATCAGGCATGACTCATGAGTAGAAGAGACAGAGACGGTTTCAGTTGCTAGGACAGGAGCTACCCAAGGTGCCCGACTCCAGCAGACGGTTCAAGTAGGGTTACCATTCGTCCGGATTTACCCGGACATGTCCTCCTTTTGTGTGCTAAAAATAGCGTCGGGGGGAATTTGTAAAGCACTTACAATGTCCGGGATTTCCCCCCGGCAGAGCAGAGCGAGTGGCTGGGAGGGCTGCAGGGAAGTCCCGGGCTGGACTCAGGAGCAGCTGTAGAGGAGCCGGATCCGCCCTGCATTCTGAGCCAGCAGCTCCCTTGCAGCCCAGTCCGGCAGCACTGTGCAGGGCCAGGGACCGGGTTGTGTTGTGCAGGGCCAGGGACCGGGTTGTGTTGTGCTGGGGAGCTCAGCCACGTGTCCGGCTCGGCTGCACAGAGCCCAACACTCTGTTCTGAGCAGCAGAGTAAGGGGGCCAGGGGGCAGGAGAAGGGACAGGGAGGTTCTGGAGGGGGCAGTCAAGAAACGGGGGGGGGGGGGT